>NC_085858.1:28740501-29095501 GCF_034702125.1 Engraulis encrasicolus | reverse complement strand
GAGCGGAGCAGAGCCCCCATCATCAACATCATCATCATCATCATATGGAACTGGGGGGACCATAACTGCCCTCCCTCCGAACATACCCCAGCCTCACCCCCTGTCCTCCTATGAAGAAAGGATGAGGGGGGGGCGGTTTGCACTGAGCCCTGACCTTGCCCCCCTCCATGACCCAATTCTCACCCCTCCCCCACGCCTCTCTCCTCTCTCCTCCCGCCCTCTTCTCCATTCTCTAAAAGATCTCCAGGGCTGGGAGGGGGAGTGGAGATGGAGTTTCTGCATAATATTATGGCAGAATATTATGGTTTGTTGTGTGAGAAGAACTGACTGAACTTTGAACAAAAGAGGTTAAAAAAAGACAATAAGCCCTTAAAAACTAAACTTGAAGCCGGGGAGAAAAACCTAAGAGTCCAGAAGGATTCAGCCGGAAGGATGAAATCAAGAAATGCACTTCTTTTTTTTTCTTTTCCCCCTTTGTCTTTCATCTCTTTATCTCTCTCTTACTCTATCTTTTTCTCTCGCTTTCTCTCTCTCTCTCTCTCTCTCTCTGGTTTGCTTGTCTTAGTTCTGTTGTCTGTCTTTTTTGGCTCCTTTCCGTCCATTATCCTGCTACCCTGTCTTGAATGGGATCCTGCAGATGCTTTGAAATAAAATGCAAAAAAGTGAGATGAAGACGATGACGCTGGTTCAGAGGGCAGCAAACGAGCATCAGTGGAGACGGGTGTCGTGTTGGAAAGGGCTCGGACATTTGTACAGCGTTCCTCTCTGCTCCTTTTTCAAAATGGACCTTTCTCTATCTGGCTCTCTCTCTCTCTCTCTCTCTCTCTCTCTCTCTCTCTCTCTCTCTCTCTCTCTCTCTCTCTCTCTCTCTCTCTCTCTCTCTCTCTCGGTTTCTCTCTTTCTCAACCCGGCAAGAAAATGTGACTTTGTTTTTTTTATTATTTTTATTTGTTTTGGACTCTTATTTAAAGAACAGCTCTGAAGAAAACAACTCTTTCTGTTTGTCCCTCTCAAACATGTTAGTTGCAGTCTCCTCAGAGAATACTGGAGTACGGTGTGTGCGTGTGTGTGCGTGCGTGTGTGTGTGTGTTCGTGTGCGTGCGTGCGGTGTGAATGTTTGTGTAAATATTAAATGTCTGGCGTAATTACTGGTGGCTTGAATGAGTCTCTAGAAGCCTCGCGAGGTATGATTTCAATTTTGTTTCTTTCATGTTTCTCTGAGATAGTGTACCTCAGACTCTGTTGAGTTTCAAAAACTGGATCTCTCCTGCTGGACGCGTGTAGAACAACGTTTTGGGACTGTTCTAGGACAATGCATTACAAAAAAACGCAATGTAACAGTACAATAAACAGTTGATGGCATAACTTGTGAATTGCAAAGTGTTCTGTATGAGGCTGTTTTTATGTAGGTACGTAAATGGTATGCTCATTGTTATAGCTATGGGTGTAAATGTTTTCAAAACTGTTCAATTTTAAAACAAGATGGCAGGACGTACACCGTTGGGCCTTTTGTTCCAGTTTAACTGGCAGAAATGCACGTACAATAACAGCTTGGCTCCAACACACTACTCACCATGGTCGCAAAACATAAATGATTATGATGGGCAAAATGGATTCATTAGTTGCAATCTAGTGCCATATATTTCAAAGGATGTTTTACCTGTCTAATTCAACCAGGTGACCATTCAACCAACCAGGTGACCATTCAACCAACCGTGCGTGTTTGTGTGTGTGTTTGTGTGTGTGTGTGTGTGTGTGTGTGTGTGTGTGTGTGTGTGTGTGTGTGTGTGTGTGTGTGTGTGTGTGTGTGTGTGTGTGTGTGTGTGTGTGTGTGTGTGTGTATGTAGTGATTCTCTCGCATCAAGGCTCATGTTTAGGGGCCCTTAAGCCAGAGCACCCTGGGACCTAGAGATAACTGCTCAGCCTCAAACATCCAGCAGAGGGCAGTGTTCCATGCGAGGCCGGACTTGAAGCAAACAGCAAGCAAAGAAGAGTTTTCTTTATTGTTATTATACAGAGGTGTGTACATTAAATAAAAGATTGTTGCTTGGCTCACAGTAGTACATGGGTAAAAGAAAGCAAAAATCACAGCTAGGGAAGCCGACAGGAAGGGAACAAAGAGGTCAGTTGTCCTGTGCCCAAGGAGAGTGAGGGCCCAGAGTTGGTATTTCATGTCATTGTATGTATTGGATGGGGGGGGGGCTTTCAGATGACTTTGTCCTGGGCCGGCAAAAGCTATCAGTATGTAAGGAGCTCCCAGATGTGTTTTCTTTTTATGCTGTGATTGGGGCAAAAGGTCATGTCTAAGTGATACAGTGGCATCAGGTATCAGTTCTTCCTGTCCTGACATGTACTGACCCTCACAGTGAGTGACTGTAATGTAACAACTTTTAATTGCAGCACCAGTTATTCCCCAGAATGACCACACTGCCCTCTTCTGGTCAATTGGGCCCATATCACCAGTCATCTACAGTGCTGCCAAATGTTCCTGCTGAGGTGGCCTAAACATGAGACCCAGCCTAAACACAAGACCCACCCTTCAATTCTTTCACTACACACACACACGCACGCACACACAGACACAGACACACATACACACACACAAACCCTCCACCTCAAACACAGTGCATGAGCCCCATTCCCTTCACTGGCTTGGTATTCCACTCAGACCCTCCTGTAAATGATCTTTTAATGTCTACAAACTATTTACAAAGCTTTTTGCACTTGCTTTAAGTGAAAACACAAATTCATAAACAAAATCTTACGTCTAATATGTACAATGGACAATTCCCTTTTAAAATGATCAGCAACACTTGAGAATAACACAGCTTATAGAGCACTTGGGTAAATAAATAAGTTGCCCAGTGTTAAAAATAGTATTTGTAAATGTCTGGTTAATACGTTTGTAATTTGTTAGTTTTTTTTTACTACTACTGTGTAATTGCTTTGTAAGGAGTACTCAAAGTAACGTCCCTGTGCACAACCACTGTCCAGGTGCTGGTCATGTGCAGTAAGAGTAATCCAAGTAAATGAAGGATGAATCACCGCACTGGTATCTTTGCTGGTAGTTTATTTGGTGCTTTGTAAGGAGCTTTATAAATTATTTATAATACTTGTACTATATTACATATCTCTTAATCATATAGCCTACAAACATTTGTAAATGTCTTACATAATTAGCTCATTTTTTGTTGCTAATACTTAATAATTGCTTAGCAGGTTTATAAATAATGTATAATAGTATTTACATATTTGTTAATCATCTAGAAACATTTGTAAATGTCTTGTTCATTATGAGATCATTATTTACTAAGTGTTCCTAATGCTTTACTACATCAGTTGTTTGTCTAATGTGATACCATTCATTCGTCACAGACAGAAGACGACCCAAGAGCGCAAGTTCAAATTCAGAGTTTTTTTATTGAAGGGTTCAGGGGGGGAAGAGGAGTGAGAGAATCGTGAGGTCTTGGAGGTTCCGGTTCTAGGGGTGCAAGGGGTTCCAGGGGTTCTCAAGGCTCTGGGTTTTTTCAGGGTCCTGTGGGTTACCTGGGCTCCGGGGGTCACCAAGTTTCCGGGGGGTTCCAGTACAAAGTGCTGCGTGTGTGTGTGTGTGTGTGTGTGTGTGTCCCAGTGATCGAGCTTCATCTCGGGCTGAGGGTGGTGAAGCGTCTGAGCCCGCTTGTCTGCTGGTTGGAGGCCTGGGGGAACAAACACAACAGCAAGATGAACAGCAGGCAGAAGTACAGACCAGGGTTAGGCAATAAACGTGGTGAGAGACAGAAGGCAGATTCGAGTTACCGGGGGGGCTGAAGATCGCAGAGTAGTCCCGAAGATCCGGAAGGCAGATCGGGATAGCCGGGGCAGTAGAAAAGGGAGGCAGTCAAGAACGGATCCGAATAACAGGTAGGAGTCAGAGAGCAGGCAGGCAGGCAGGTTACTGGTCCAGGTTTGAAGACGATCTGACTGGGCTTGGCTGAAAAACAGGGCTTTATATACTGGGAGAGGTTAGTGGAGAAATGCAGTGCAGCTGGCAGAGTAATTAGAGCAGAGTGAGGATGGTGAGTGGGAAATGCAGCGCAGCTGGCCAGGTAACAAGAGCAGAGCAGGGCGGAGCCAGGTGGAGCTTGTTAGGCAGAGTAGAGAGAGAGTGAGCAGAGTGGCAGAGAACTGAATTCAATTAAGGTTGTTACCAGGGAGAGAGAGTGCCCATGACATCATTATCCTATTCTCCTTGTCTCAAAGGGGCATGGCTGTAGGATAGCAGCACTTTAGATCCTTACGTTATATGCATCAAAGAAGAAACTTATTATGAATCATCTCTACCTTATCAATCACCTCTGCTCTTAGTGAGCTGCAATACAGTAGTGCAGTATGCACTGCATTAAAAAGCAAAGCATTGCTTTATCACATCACAAGGATCAAGAAGTGCTCAGCTTTGAGGTCCTGTTATATACAGTCCATGATCTGACTCATCGTCCTCTCTCTCTCTCTCTCTCTCTCTCTCTCTCTCTCTCTCTCTCTCTCTCTCTCTCTCTCTCTCTCTCCAGTCATTATAAGTGGCACTATAAATACACAAGCCCATCTACAGTTTACACTACAAAGTACAGCCCAAATGTATTGACTAGCAGTTGTTGTGGCCACTGTACTGTGGAAATACAGATATGGCCTATGCTAGTTTGTTTTGGGAGTACGCTTTGCATTGCCTTGGGAAATATTAATCTTTGTGTGACTGTGAATTTCCTCATTCACCAACGGAAAACTGCTGCCTACCAGGATGGAGAGAGAGAGAGAGAGAGAGAGAGAGAGAGAGAGAGAGAGAGAGAGAGAGAGAGAGAGAGAGAGAGAGAGAGAGAGAGAGAGACAGAGAGAGACAGAGAGAGACAGAGAGAGACAGAGACAGAGACAGAGAGAGAGAGAGAGAGACCTAGACAGAGACAGAGATAGAGCCTTTAAACATGTGACTATTATTTCAGGGGGAGGAGGAGTGGTCAGACCCTCCTCCGTGCTCCAGATACATACCCCCTGGCTCCCCAAACACCAGCCGGAACGGAAAGTGAAACTCTTTCAGTTTCCAAACACCAAAAGTCCAGTTGCCAACAGCTAAACTTTTCTTCTTGTTATTTCTCTCCTGAGTTCTAATCCTGACAAACCGGTTTACCACAGATGGTCATTGTCAAAGAAATCAAAGAAAGACAAACAGAAGATTTTCCTCAGTTTTCCAAAGGAGCTGAATTGACTTCTCCAGGGAGTAAACAGAGGCATTTACTTCAACTGAAAGGTACTGTGAACCAAACTATCAGGCTTGATTAGTACAAGTATTATTATCCTGTGAATCGTACTCTTGATCAGACTCCCTTGGTATTATTCGAACTGACCTTTATGCAGAAATGCAGGCAGGTGTAGGCCTACACAACAAAGACATGTGTATTGTGTATAGAGGCAAGAGTAGAGGGGAAGGAAGGGAGAGGCAAGCAAAAAGGAAGCCAGCCTGATTAGAACTGCGTGTACATAGTGCAACATGACCACATATTCACTGTTGCAGTGTTGATACAACACTAAGAGAGTTGAATTCAACACTCACATAGTTTTTCCTACTTTCTAAGTGTTGAACTAACATGTAGGCAGAATGTACTGGGCATTTTTTTCTGTTGGCAAACTTTTAACTTGTGTAATGTTGTGTTATTTTCTGGACATTTCAACATTTCAACTGAAGCCCACCTGGGAAACTCCAACTCCCATTGTCATTGTGACACAGCACTACAGAGCACACATAGAAATTGCATTTATGAAAGGGGGCAGCCCCCAATGGCGCCCCAAGGGAGCAGAGTGGTGGGACGGAACCATGATCAGGGTATCTCAGTCATGAAGGAGGATGGGGGGAGAGCCCTTACTCTCCCCACCAACTTGGCGGGTTGGAAGTCGAACCGGCAACCTTTGGGATGTACTGTAAGTCTGAAGCCCTGAACACTGACCCATGCCCTTTTGACTGTCCTGTAAATACTCTGACAGAGATATAAATACTGTGACTGTGAAAGTTCTCTGGGTCCAAATAGGTTTAGCAAGCAGTTCGAGTCCGGAGTTAGACGTGAATGCTGATGGTTGCCCTATTCTGTCCCAATGACCTGCTTCGTCAAAATGAGCTACCAGCCTGATCACCACCCCTTGCCGTAACCCCTAATCCAGCAACGACTTGTAGCTCAGCTCGACGGGTATGTCATATCATCAGGACATCGGTTCAATTCCTAACAACGGCAGATTGGTAACCATTGCCAATAACCAGTACAGCCCAACAGTGAATCTGAGAGGCAGAGTTCACAGGCCCAGGGAGAGAGGGGGCTCAGAATTTGGTCCCCATTACATTGTATGTATTGGGTGGGGGATCCTTTCTGAATACTTTACCCTGGCCCCGGCCAGACCTGTCAGTGGCCCTGTACCCCAATCTTCCTCCATGACTGAGGAAGGCTGGTGTACCCCTAGCATGATGCTGACTCCTCATGCCATGCCATGCCAGTTGAAACGTTAGCCTGCCCCCAAGTGAGGTATAAATACTTTTTTTGTCCTGTGCTACGTTGGGCTGTGTCTCAATGACCTTTTCAACTGTAGCTTTTACTTTCACTTTCATCTTCAGGGCCAGTTTTGGGTTTTTTCCATTGTGACTTTCACTTCCATGCTTTCACTTTCAGGCATAGTCAACTAGAGATGCACTGGATCCTGATTTTTAGGATCCTGCTGGATACTGGATCCAATGCTTAAGATCCTGCCGGATCCAGAACCGGATACCGGGTCCTACGAAAGGGTTGAAACACATAGCCTACTCGCACACGTGGGCCCTTTTTATTACGTTGGCTCAAACTATTTTTTAGACTTATTGGCTTACTGCCACACTGCCTGCACTGGCCGCTTCCAAAGTTCTTTCACTCCATGCAGCAATTGGGGTTGTGAAAGACTGACTGAAAAGCCTAGGCTACGTAAAAAGTAGAGATGCCCTAGATCCTGATTTTTAGGTAACTGCCGGATACCAGATCCGGATAGTCTGAAAAACCCTATTTACCCTGTCGGATCCGGAACCGGATCTTGGATCCTGTACATCTCTATAGTCAATTGAGCCCTTTGGCCTTCCCACCTCCCCACCACCACCTATCGGCTTCTCTGCGCTGTCCTCTGTACTTGTCGAGGAGTGACTATTGTGTTGTGTTTTCATGACAGTAACATCATCCAGGGCGTAAAGATGATTGCCCCAGGCACACTTTCTGTCCAGCCAGCAAGCAATGAAGTTAACAGCGTTCAAGACATCTACAATGAACCAGAAAATTGTAAGTATAAATCACCAACTGACACTCTGTGACTTTTGTATTGGACTGAATAGTTGAAGTCAGATCCCCGTCATGTCTTGCCGGTATAGCGCTGTTGTGAATTAATGAAACGGCAATACATACTTTTTCCTGTAAGTGGCGGTATCATTATATCTATGAGAATCATAGGATACCGGCACAGCCATTATACCATTATAACCTCTCTGATACTGGCCCAAAACAGTAGCACGCAGGGTTAGGCCGTGGCAAAAGGCTAAACATGGCATCTGTTCATATGTTGTCCACCCTCAGTTGTCCCCAATAGGCCCTATGCCTCTGGAGGAGTGGCATGTAGTGTACATCTATCTTTGGTCTACATTTATACCTCTTCGCCATAAGTTGTCCCTAGTATGCCCCTGGTCACTGGTGACATCTAGAGCTCATCTTAATATGCGACCTTGCCTCCTCCACTTGCCTCCTCCACTCGCTTCTCGTCATGATGACATCACTGACAACAGCATTATATTTCAATATCTTGCAAAAGCTCAATTGTAGAGTATTTTTTCTCATTTGCAATTGGGATGGTGAATGAAAAACAGTCCCTCAAAAGTTGTTGTGACTAGGCTGACAGCTGGGAAACTTTATCGTTTTCTCCACGGAGGAGGGGCCAGGAGGCGGGACGAGGAGACAAGCGCAAGTGGAGGAGGCAAGGTCGCATATTAAGACGCACTCCTAGTGTTCTATAGGCTATCTATGGCATTTTCCCTCAGTTGTGCCGATAGCCAACACCAGTGGTCGAGTGGCAAGTTGCATTCTCTATCTATGCGGGCTGTAATGATACACTCAACTCACAATTCGGTCCGTGTCATGATATTTGACCTGCGATTCGATACACCCCAAGATTTGTTTTTAATTAATTAATTTGCTTTGGACCCTGAGTGATTTATGTATACCCACAGATCTAGATTAATAGTTTAATCTGGGTCTGTGCGTATATCCCCTCAGCTGTGACTAGTATGCATGTATTGTTCTGTATCTATGACTATGCGGGAAGTACTAGATTGAGTTGGACCCTCAGTGATCTCCGTATTGACCCTTTCAGAATCGACCTCCTCATGAATGCGTGCGCATCGTTGACTCAAACATAACACAGATGTTTTAAGGGTTTAAACGCTGTATGTAAAACTGGCTGTGAACACACACACGCACAGACAGTGCAGACCCTAAAGAGAGAAAACCTGCCGTCCTGAAGCGTGTACGTTGATAAAAAATATAGATTCCGAAAAGTACACTTGCTATGCTATTTTGAAAGGGAAGAGGCTGTTCCAGAATCATAGGAGATGTTAGTTGTTACAAGACATTAAACTAATGACTGGACTGAGGGCATCGTCAGGAATGCCCGTGTCTGTGGTGCCCACTGCATATCTGAAGTTAGCGTGACCATCCGTTAGCTTATTTCAGAAAAAAACAACGAGTTGCTGTACAAGTGAACGGTGCATGGTCGATTCTGATACAACGATGCGTGCGCAGCCAGATTAAGTCATATCTGTTTACAAACTCTAAACGGGTCAATATCCCCCTCAGCTGTGCCCAGCATGCCTCTGGATGAGTGGCGCCTCCTGCTGCTTGGGAAGAGCGGCACAGGCAAGAGCTCCTCCGGCAACACCATCCTCAACGAGGAGGTCTTCAAGTCCGACATGAAGCTGTCCCGCGTCACACAGTTCTGCGAGAGGAAGACCAAGATCATCGGTGGCAGACGGCCTGTGACGGTGATAGACACGCCGGGTCTGTTTGAGACCAAGCGTTCGGAGAAGGAGGTGATCCGGGAGATTCTGCAGAGTGTCTCCCTCTACAGGTGTGTAGATCATGCAATGTGTCGTTCTACAGG
Source organism: Engraulis encrasicolus (assembly GCF_034702125.1). NCBI lineage: Eukaryota > Metazoa > Chordata > Actinopteri > Clupeiformes > Engraulidae > Engraulis > Engraulis encrasicolus. Next base: position 29,086,321 of record NC_085858.1, on the reverse strand, counting down.
TGTTTTACCTGTATCAAAGAAAGTGGATGTAACCAAGAAGCGCCATTTTGTTTCCTTTCCGGTATCCACTTTATGTCGGGTGAACGCCCCTTTAGGAGACCTTCGGAGAATCAATGAAGTCCCCTTAGCGCTGTAGATGGCGGTAGCGCACGTCTTGCGCAAACACCTCAAAAAGAGAAGAAGAAGTAGGGGACAACGCCCCCTTAGGAGACCCAACTTGAGCACACGCTTTTGCGTTGAGTGGGCGTGGTTTGCGATATCTTTGTTTGATTCAGTATTTTTGCCTGTATTATCTACAGGTGCACTGTGTAGGATGGTGGCCACAGTAGGTATTGCAACTATGCTGCTCATTGAAACTCTGTCTACTGCAAAATTTTATATTTTCATGAATATTTACTTAATGATGAACTAATATTTACTAGTAAGACCAAAGTAAAGTAAGTTTTGCAGCTAAAAATGATGGTGGTGGTAAAAAAAATTATGGTGGTGTTAAGTAATTGTGAAAAAGGTAACATTTCTGAGTGGGCTGCATGCATTCTGTAAATAAGCTACTAAAATAAAATATTACACAGAGTGCGTTACAATATGCGGCCTTGCCTCCTCCACTCATGCTTGTTTCCTCGCCCTGCCTCCTGGCCCCTCCTCCGTGGAGAAAACGATAAAGTTTCCCAGCTGTCAGCCTAGCCACAACAACTTTTGAAGGACTGTTTTTCATTCACCATCCCAATTGCAAATGAGAAAAAGACTTTACAATTGAGCTTTTGCAAGATATTGAAATATAATGCTGTTGTCAGTGATGTCATCATGATATATTACTCCCTGGTGCTGTAGTTGCTTTGGGTGTGTGTGTGTGGTCTAAAGAAAGAAATACAAAATAAAGTATAATGAGGAATGAATGACGAAGTTCGCCTCGCTTGGCCAAATTCGCGTCTATGTGTCCCTACCATTCGTGACAAGGGCCTTCAATATAGGCTAGGCCTACTTGTACTTACTTACACCAACAGCCAATGCAAAGCGATCTTATTAATGGCCCATATACAAATAATTATAATGTTATACCAGTAAAATTATTGTTATTATTATTTTTAAATTATTATTATTATTTATTATTATTATTATTATTATTATTATTTATTATTATTATTATTATTATTAATATTATTATTATTATCATCATCTTCACAGGCCGGGCCCGCATGTCTTCCTGGTGGTGATCCCCATTGGACGCCTCACGCAGGAGGACAAAGACACCCACGACCTGCTACAGACCACCTTTGGCAAGAGGGTGAGTATGGAGACAGCTTTGGACCAACATTCAAAATAAACACATGAACTCGGGTGCGGTTGCAGACTAACTAAGTTGCTAGCTGGTTAGCAGTTACGAGAAACACATCACTGGTTGATTCCAATCCTGGCACTGTGACTCTTGACTGTCTTGTCCGTGAAAAGTAGGCCTACCACATGCTTACTAATAAATTTGGCGTATTTAGTTACTCACTTACTTAATATGTCTATTTAGCCTACTTAAAATGTTCAATATGGTAGTTTGCTATCACAATGAATATAAATCAAATATCTTTCACAAATATGTGTCTTTGTTCAGAAGCAAATTGCATTTCATTTTCCTTGACTTGTGCATAGGCCTATGAAGAAAGTGACAAAATCTGACTTGACTTGACTTGACTTGGCTACTCTCGCATTCATAATTCACGACGTAAAAATAGGCCTACATGTAAATAATGTTAACAAAAGCATCTCTATTGGTACACCGGTCACCTCTACTCCACTCCATCCAGCCGTTCAGTATCTGCTCAGACATAAGCACTGCATGTACAACTTGAGACACATAGAATGAACAAGCAGTATCCCGACCAAAAAAAGCAAGATTTTTCAATAGCTTCTTCTCTGCTACTGTCATACTGATGGCAAATCAAACGATCTGACCAACCTCAAGATTTTTTTCTGCATCTGCCCTCTCTTTTCCTGGACCACTTTTTAATGTCTTTTTTCTTTTTTTTATTCATTGACTCAGAGGGCCTGCACAAGAGTTACAGTGTGCCCGGACTACTACTGTAGTTTGTGCACAAATGGCAAATAAGAAACTTTGACTTTGATACTTGTACTGTCTCCACAGGTCTGGGACTTAACCATCGTATTGCACACCTGTGCTGTGTCCATAGGAGAGGGCAGTACTCTATTTGTGGTACACCTGTACTGTCTCCATAGGAGTGGGCACTAATCCATTGGTGGCACACCTAATTGTATCCATAGGTGTGGGACTTCACCATCGTACTGTTCACCCACGGCGATCAGCTGGACGGCAAGACCCTAAATGACTTCATCTCCAACGGCGACGAGGAGCTGCGAGAGTTCCTTCGCAAGTGCAGCGGCGGCTTCCTGGTCTTCAACAACAAGGACATGGCCAACCGGGAGCAGGTGTCAACTGTTGACCTGGCCTTATAATACTGCCATACAAAGACAAAGTGCAGTAACAACATATTTAGTCAAAATTGAGATAAGACTGAAAATGGTCTTCATGACACTTCCTTTATCATGTGACAAAGCCTTATGGTCCAAATGTGTCCTGTTTTAGAGACATTGCTTTGTCAAATTTGCACAAACTACGATATCCAATACCAATACTTTTGAAGGTGTTTTTCTCAGTTTCAGTGTTGGCGTAGTTACTGCACTTTGCCTTTGTAGGGCAGAATAGCCTACAATATAACAATCCATCCCATCCATATTCTTGGAATACTTAAAAAATATATTGATATATTATCCACAACCGGGAGCAGGTGTTAACTGTTGACTTGGCCTTATAATAGCCTATAATATAATAATCTATGCCACCACTATTCTGGAGTCCTTCAAAAAAATATTAGATGACCCAGCTCATCCCCTATTCTCTGAATACTGTAGTCCCCCCTCAGGACTCAGGTGCAAGATACCGTACAGTACTTTAAAACAAATAGAGCCTGAATATCTTTTCTGCCAACAGGCGTTCAACTGTTAAATAAGTTAAATTCAGATACAATGGCATTACTGTAAGGCATGCATATTCATATAAGATACTGCATGTGCTGTATGTACTGTATGTATTCTATGTCTCCTGAACGCAAGACAAATTCCCTTTATTCATTTATATCAGGTAGCCAAGCTTCTGGAGAAGGTGGAGACCCTGGTGGCCCTGAATGGGAACCAGTGCTACAGGAACCACCTGTACCCCGCGGGGGAGAGGAGGATCAGAGAGCGGCAGGAGATCATCTTGGCCGAGAGGGACCAAGAGCTTGCGCAGAAGGAGAAAGGACTCGAGAATCACTACAAGGATGATGAGCTGGAGAGACAGAGGAGAGCACTCTGGAGGAAAGCAGAGGTGGACGCTAGGAAGAAGGCAGAGGGCTGGTGGGGGGCGTGGAGGCCGGCAGACATGTCCGCCAAGCTCCCGGCATTAGCATTAGCCATCCTGTTTCTGCTGGTTGTGGTTATTTTAAGCCTTATTTTTGGTGTAACAAGCCTACCCATAACCAAACCAATTGAGAGTAAATAATTACTGAACTCGCACCTCACATTGAAACCTGTAGGAAACCTGAACATGAACAAAATATGGCATCAAAATCGTTACCTGGCTTTCAGATAACATTTTAAAAGATGCCATAGTATTGTATACAAATTGTACCTGTACAGGTTTTTAATTGATAATGAATATCAAGACACACCAAGAATTTAAAATATGTTGTGTTTTTGGGGAAATTGTGTTCACAACAATGCACAACCCATTCCAATGTGATCAATATCTCTTTTATTACCTCAACATGTATTTACACACTTTCATTTTACTATGAAAAAACTACCATAACCACTTACAAAAGATATCTGAAAAAGAGCAATCACAGTTTGCAAGTTGCAACCTGGACCCCTGACCAACCCTAGATGCAGAGGATGTAGGCAGGGTGGTTTTTAAAAAGACCAGTCATGACGTCAGCTAATTGCCACGTAAGCCGTGGGAAAAATAAAATATATACATGTGAATCATAAAGAAAAAAACAATGAATGAATAGACACACCATACCCTGCGTGACAGAAAATAAAATAAAAGATAATCATAATAATAGCATTTCCATACAAGTGTCATTGTATTACAACCGACTCAAATAAAGCAATTCAATTCCAATTCCTCATTAAGGCCGCCAGGGTGCACCGTCTGAAGCGTGAAGATCCAGAACGCCTCTCTCTGTAGCAACGTGCGGTCCCTGTCACCCCCCCTTCTGTGTTGATTGACCAGCTCTATGCCCTGGAATCTCTAAGAGCATATGTCATGGCCCATATTAAAATGCCGCGCTACTGGGGATGTTGTGTGTGTACTTACTTAAAGAAACAGGGTCATAGTTACTTGGCCCTGTGAAAGAGGTTGGACCTGGTATTGCAAACTATGATCACTGGTGCCTGTATGGCTTTGAATATGCATTTCTGCTGAATAAATTGTTCACAAGGAAAACATTTACTTATTCATTTATTTAATTGCATGTGAATGGTCGCACAACACATTTCTGAATGAGACCCACTACGCTGACTTCTGCACTGGTGCCGGGCAGCTTGTTAGTGCCTGGTGTGGTATATAGGGGAGAGCAGGGAACAACTTAACGCGGGGCAAGCAGACACACTGATTTTTTTATCCTCCAAACACACAGGTCAATTTCTGTGCCCCTCCACCCCCACCGGTGGGGCAAGTTGGAACATTTAACCTCCTCCACCTCTTGTGTAAATTGTAAAAGAGTGGTACGCCACATTTTGGGAACACACTTGGAGTGCTCACTTGGTTCCTTTGGTTGGCTCATTGGATGTGTAAAGAAAGGAATGCGCCAACTCAAATGTATCCTATGGACATTGACCTAAAAGCAAAATTTGTTGTTCCCCTCTCTCCCCTACATGATTTGCAAACCTGCAACCAGTCACACAGTCAGATAGAATACGTGGCATTCTTGGTCAGCTGCCAAGCACAGAGAGCCAACAGAGCATCTGCTCTAATCGTAAAACAAACACTGCTGTAGATTACAGTGGCCAAGGCTCTGGGCACAAGCAGTGCTGCTGACGGTTTTGTCTGGACCCGGGACAAAGTCATCTAAAAGGACTCCTCCCATCCAATACGTACAACGTAATGTAGGAACCAGTTCTGGGCCCCCTCTCTCCCTGGGCCCAGGACATTGGATCCCTTTGTCCCCCACATAAAAAGAAAGTAAAAGAGTTGAGATATTTACAGACATTTCATCCAATGTGTTCTCAGCCTGCATGTAGGCCTATGCAGAGTTCTGCTCACAGTCTGTTTTAAGTGCCACCATGATAGTCACCATTTCCCAATGTCAAGTGTTCTACAGTAGCCTTGGTAGTTTGTGAAACGCCCAGTGATTGGATCAACTCCATTCATTGGAGTATCCAATCACTTGACGCTTCACACACTACCAAGGTTAGAACACCAGACATTGGGAAATGTTTGGAATCATCCAGACTCGTATCCCATAAACCCCTCCTGTGCACGTGCTTCATGGGTCCATTTCAACCTCATACCTCCCATCCTCTCCTTTTGCTTGTGGCCTTGTGCTTGACTGACGCCCCGTCTCCGTGGAGGAAACGGTTCAGTTTCCCAGTCGTCAGCCAAGGTAGATTAACCTTTGGGGTGCTTTTCCCTTATTCAACATCCCAATTGCAAATGAGAAAATGACCTTTGAATTGTGCTTTTGTGAGATATTGAATAAAACCTCTATCGTCAATGACGTCTTTCCTGTGGTGTAAGTGGTGTCAGAACTATGCTATATCCTGTTCTGGTGTTGTATGTACTGTATGCCATGAATTTACTTTTGACACCCCTGGTTGTGCTGGCCTAAGTGTCAAGATGACTCCCCTCCTGATTGTGTGTGACAAATGTTCAGCACATTGGTGCTCTCTAGTGGTTAACAGAAAGTACTGCTGTCCTAGAACAGGTATACAGTATTCTGTAAACTGTGTGTAGGTATAATAATGTGTACTGTAGGCAGCAGTGTTGAGAGTTCATTTTCTAAAGGAACTAGTTCGATGTCCAGTTCACACATTTCAAAATCAACCAGTTTTGCAGTTTCTTTTTTGCAAGAGGTTGTTGCAAGCTACATTGTTCAGCTGTGTTGGGCAAGTTACTCAAAAGCTGTAATGCATTGCTGATTACATGCTACTGTCTTTTCAAAATAATCCCCTACACTACAATATTACTAAGGCATTACACTACTGTTGCATTACGTCAGTTACTTTCGCCAAAAGTATGTAATGTAATGCAAGCGGATTCCAAAAAAGTTGGGACACTTTGTATTTTGTGAATAAAATCAAAATACTGGTATTTTCAAAACATTCAATATGTTAATAAGGTAGAGCATTATGTACAGACAAAATATCAGTTGTTAAAGTCAAGCAGAATTATTGTTTTGAGGTAATTATGTGATCATTTAAAATTTGACCCATGCAACAAATCTCAAAAAAGTTGGGACAGGGCCAAAACATGTTGTAATAGTTGGATGATTCTAAAAATTACACAAGGAAGAATATTTTAAAAGGAACTATATTGACTGCCAACATGAATGCACAAATAAAATACCATCACATAGAGGCTGTGGCACTCAGCAGCGAAGATTTTGAGGGACTAATTACTTATCTATTACACAGAAAGATTGAATTATCAAAATTGCAGGTATATAAGGCCTATTTCCGTAATATAAAGTTCTGTGTATCATTGCACGAGTTATGAGATCATGACATACTCGTGGTAAATAAGCAAACTATGACACTCCAACAATGACAGCTCTCGAAAAAATGACCATAAAAACAACACTTGATTAATGCACATGATGCAGACATTAAACCGTGTTGTGTGCGGAAAGGCTCATGGACCTAGTAGACATGGGATACTGTCCTCTGATTACAGAATGGAAAATATTGAATCCTTTTTGAAAATTATGGAGTCATGCACCCTCCAGGTTATATAGAAAATGAATACTTCGACTTGATTTAGTGGTCAATCTGAAAGACAGCATATATGATGGTAAAGGGGTGCAGAGGTGACTTGGTTAGGGTCTTCTTACTCATGTAGAGCATTAAAATGAATGTTGAATGATACATACAGACTTTAAACAGCAAACATAGCTACCAAGGCATTATATTTTGGAGCACCGCCTTTAGATATTACCCCATAATGGCGGCAAATGTCAATCTCTACTATGTTCCAACAGTGTGGTTCCATCATAGGAGTAAACAGGTCACAAAATTGTTTTCTTGCAGTCAGGATATGCCACATAATAAGCATAACAAAAAGGTTAACAAGTTGAAGAACACACCTATCAGTTGAGCTGCTGAAATCATGTCTCGCATATCAAAATATCTAATTTTTTAATAAAATTATGCCAACAGTGAAAGTAACTGTTCAGTCTCATCCCTTGTGTTGTGTTTAGTCTTATTCAATATAAAAAGCATTTTATTGGCCCTGTACCAACTTTTTTTAGATTTGTTGCAAGGGTGACATTTGAAATTATCACATAATTACCTCAAAACAGTAATTCTGCTCGACTTTAACAACTGATATGTTGTCTGTACATAATGCTCTACCTTATTAACATATTAGATGTTTTGAAAATGCCAGCATTTTGATTTTATTCACATAATACAAAGTGTCCCAACTTTTTTGGAATCCGCTTTGTACAGTATGTCAGTGGTTTCACCCTATAAGGCGCATGTAGTTTGTTTGCAGGCACCAGAATGAACTCGTTCACAGTTCACTCCTCAGGCAGAAATAGTGTGTGTTAATTCATGTTTGCTGAAATTATGAACTAATTCATGGACTATAGTTCATTGAACTAATTTAGGCACCACTCTGTGTGTACAGGTAGGTATACTGTACTGACACTGGTAGAGAAGGAAAGGAGTAATGTCTACCGCATTTTAGATGCCGATGCATTGCTTGTGTGTGTGTGTGTGTGCGTGTATGTCTGTGTGTGTATGTGTGTATGTGTGTGCGTGCGAGCGTGTGTGTGTGTGTGTGTGTGTGTGTGAGAGAGAGAGTGGTTCTGACCCTTTGTCACTGATAACAATCCACTCGGGCTGGCTTTAAATCATGTTGATGTTTGTGTAGTTACTTAATCGAAATTAATCACGTTAAGTCCCAGCCCTAATGTCATCATCAAAAGGGGGTTTTAAATTATTTCATTAGTTCACTATCTGAAATTTGGATTAAGCATGTATGCATACATCTTCGTCCTTGCTGGAGAACAGAGTACTTGTGATCAGGCCGCTCTCGCAGGAGAGTGGCTGTCCACGCGGCGGATCGATCATCAAAGTGCTTCACGGGGTCCACAGGGACCAGTGCACTAAGAAGCTGAGATGGATTACGTGGCGTATTGGGCAAGATCGCTGGCCGTGGTGCTGAAGTACTGCCCTGGCCGAGAAATGTCTATGCAGTAAACATTTTCGAGCTCGGGAGTATGGGGCGCCACTGAGAGGTCGGGCAGTATCTGCGCCCGCAGATATGTGCGAACTCTGATCGGACACCCCCCGGCAGATGATGGTCAGAGAGCAATGGAGCGAGGTGAACTGGGAGGAAGCTAGGGCAAGACACCTGATGAAACGATCGAACAGTGGCAGGTGAAAGGGGAGGTGGTGGGTGCAAGTGAGAAAGAACATTTCTGACTGGAGACAGGTGAGCGGAGAATAAATGCTGTATAGTTAATTAAGAGGCGTTCGCTGAAATTCCACCAAATGATGGCACAGCAGAGAATGAGATGTAGCTGGTTAAATAGTCGTGCCTATGTTTTCGCACTGAATTCAGACGAATGACAGTTGAGTGGAGAAAAGAAATCAGGTAGTAAATCGGGCATGCCAAATTTCATTACGCTTCTCTCGAACTTTCATTTATAACAAAACGTTCATTTATAAAACTCATAGACTCATGGAAACTGACTATTTGTACTGATTTATGTGTTCCAAAAACAATCAAATAAATAATGAATTAGTTTTTGAAAGGTGGAGATATGAGGAATCTGACAGACAGCGATGATACGTTATAATAACCCATCTGTTTTTTTCTCAACCGTAACCATAATGCCTTTCAACTATTTTTTGGAAACTTGGAAAACTTCGAAAAGGGTGAAATCAATGCACCCAGAGAGTTTGAAAATGTTGCCTGCCTCGTACAAAGTAGAGTCGTGATACTCATCATGAGAAGAAGTAAGTTAAGTGGAGCCCTATTTATGCTTCCATGCGGAGGAAACAAATCCGTTGTTCCCTCCTGAAGCCCAGGATGACCTCCTTCATGCGCACCTGGGGTGTGTGTGTGTGTGTGTGTGTGTGTGTGTGTGTGTGTGTGTGTGTGTGTGTGTGTGTGTGTGTGTGTGTGTGTGTGTGTGTGTGTGTGTGTGTGTGTGTGTGTGTGCGTGTGTGCGTGCGCGCGTGTGCGTGCGCATGTGTCTGTGTGCATGTGTGTGAAGGAGCAGATTGCCTTCCCTGTGTGCGCGCACACACGCACACACAAACAAACACACACACACACACACACACACACACACACACACACACACACACACACACACACACACACACACACGCACGCACACACAAACAAACACACATTCACAGTCAGGGTGGCTCAGACTCAGCCTCTGTCTCCTCTCACTCTAAGTAGGAAGACACATGTAATTACATTATTGAATCTAATAAATGTAACACAAAAGCAAAAATAGATGATAGATACAGTAGAGATCTATCCCTTGCAGCATTAATGGTTGAACATCTCTCAGATAAGTGAAATTACACTGCTTAGGTCTTGATGTTATGAAATAGGGCTATGTTAGGAACACTTCCAGAGTAATCTTTTTCTAGGAATATTATTGTGTTTGTGTGTGCGTGCGCACACGTGTGTGTGTGTTCTCACATGAACCCCGGACAATTGGCGCCATACATCAGCCTCCAGAGCTGGTGTGTATATGTGGGAATGTGTGTCTGTGTGTGTGTGTGTGTGTGTGTGTGTGTGTGTGTGTGTGTGTGTGTGTGTGTGTGTGTGTGTCTGTGTGTGTGTGTGTGTGTGTGTGCATATGTGTGTGTTCTCACATGAATCCCGGACAATTGGCGCCGTACGGCAGCCTCCAGAACTGGTGTAAATATGAGAATGTGTTTGTATTTGTATGTGTATTTTGAAAGCGCTTTGAGCCAACTTCTTAGTTGTGATATTGTGCTACTGTATATAAATGCATATTTGTTTATTGTATTGTATTACATAAACATAGAGAGAGAGCGAGAGAGATAATAAAAACATTTATTACAGAGAGAGAGAGGGAGAAAGAGAGAGAGAGAGAGAGAGAGAGAGAGAGAGAGAGAGAGAGAGAATAAAAAACAACAGGAGAGTGTGTAGGCCTGGATGATACATAAACCCATTAATGTCACCCAATATAGAGCAGGCCAGGCGTGCTGCATAGTGGATGAGGGGGGGGAGGGCCACATTGAGGTTAGTGGGTGGGGGCTCCCAAGGGGCTGTGCTGTGGGACCTCACTGTAGCCAATGTGGATATACACAGTCTGCTCAGGACCAACACTACAGCAGCCTACATGATGCTATGAATCAGGATATACAGCATACGTATACATCGAAAATGAGATTACACCCGTACCAAAGCGACAGTCCACGCGGGACACACCATATTTTGGTCTGCACAGTGAGTTGTTGTCTTTTTCTTTGTCTGTGTCTGCTCATACACTTGGATATCAACTACCTTACAGGTCGTATGAGTACGGTCTACTGCGACGCGTTGATTAGGTTGCAGTGATTAGGCATGCGGTGGTTGAGTAGTAGTTAATTGCTAAATTAATCATAATCTGTTGAATATCTCTGCAGAGTCCAATTAGGTGTGGGTCATGTATAATTGTGAATGTACATTTGCCTTGTTTAGTTTATTGCGATATACTGTATAGTTTCATTGTTTTCAAAGACTTAATTTTAGTTTGGTTTACCTGCATATCACAATCTAAAGCTGTTCAATATTCTGCAACATTATTTGTACATTATTTTAGTGATAACCACTAAATGTTGATTTGTTGGATTTTGCTGATCTGTTAAAAATGACATTAAATTGAATGTGAATAATAATGAACTGCTTGAGCAGGTGGTGACTCAGACCATTAGGCCATTGTACACCATTTTACCAATACAGAACATGTGGCTTATGAAAGCATTATTGCCAATGTAGTGACATGCTCAACCCATTTGTCAGTTTAGGTGCCACATCGGAAGCACCATAGCCCATGAAGGGAATAAGAAATAATAATAATATGATCATGGAGTGGAAGAAATAAGACCGCACAAACAGAAACAACCCCAGCAAAGAACACAGCACAGCCTATGAAGAGACTCTTATATCACATACCATGGATAACAAATAATGGAAATCTCTGACAGAGAGAAGGGATGTTCCGCATCCCCATGATACATCTATGGACTTATTTACATTTCACATCAATAAGCCACAACATAGTAGACATTGCACTAAGAGACACTGCAAAACCGGTGCAACGGTGCAAAATGCGAAATAAAGAGCAGCACCTGGAGCTCTGGCCCTAGTACTGAGACAAATGGGAAATGGTGCTGGTGCTGTCGCCGCTGTCGCTGTCCCCACTGCTGCTGCCCCTGAGAGAGGGAATGTGACGAATGACCCAGGGTGTCTAATCCAAGGACTTAAACCAATATGGAAGGGCAGATGATTCAGATCTATGTTAACGTGAATGGCAGCGACGATCAGCTGACGAACGCCTCATACGATTACAACTGGACGGTGGCGAGGGAGGGCGGTGGTGCTGCAAACGCGAGCGTGGATGCGGACGTGGACACCTATCAGTACTACATCATCAGCCTCTTCCTGTCCTGCCTCTACACGGTCTTCCTCTTCCCCATCGGCTTCATCGGGAACATCCTCATCCTGGTGGTGACCCTGAACCACCGCGACAAGATGACCATCCCCGACCTCTACTTCGTCAACCTGGCCGTGGCGGACCTCATACTGGTGGCCGACTCGCTCATCGAGGTCTTCAACCTCAACGAGAAGTACTACGACATCGCCATCCTCTGCACCTTCATGTCCCTTTTCCTGCAGGTCAGTACACTGAAAATAATGTAGTCCGCTTTTTAAAAAAAAACACTTGGGTCAATGTGTTCATTGACCTTGACCCTTGATCTTGACCTTTTGGGTCAAGTGTAAAAAACACGGCATGGTAACACGACATCACCATCCTCTGCGCCTTCATGACTTCTTGCAGGTGAGCAAATGAAATACCTATAGCCTCCTTCATGCAGGATTTTTAGCTGCCACTGTATTTTTTACTCTGACATTTCGGGTCAATGGGTCCTTTCACCTTGATCACTCACCTTAACCAATGTGTCCAATGTAATCTTTTACCTCAACATAAGGGTCTATCTGGGACACATGGTAAAAAAAAACTATAAGCACTCAGAGAGTGCAAAACTTCCCCAAGGCCATGGGGTTACACCCAATTTTATTTTCATTTCAAGTCTTTCTGCCTTGTTTTTGTGGAGTTGTGTTGTGTTCACCCCTATGCCGAAATGGTGAACAATCTTCAATTCGGATCACCACCAAAATTGAATCACTTGTTCCTCCACAAAATTTCATCAAAATCCCTTCATAACATTTTGAGTTATCGTGCTGACAACCAGACAGAAAAACAGACAGACAGACAAGCAAACCAACCTGACCAAAAACATAACCTCCTTGACGGAATTAAAGAAGGGACTATTAAAGGACATTTTTCCTCCCTTCTTGTCTGTGCTTATATGGTCCTGCTCCCAGGTGAAGCATTTGGACATATAATGCAGGCTTTAAACAGTTTTAATGACTCGCTAGCCTGTACTTAAGTAACAGATTAAGATTAAGACTAAGATTAAGACTAACAAATTAAGATTAAGATTCATAATTACCATTTTAGCAACAACAATCTTAAAATAGAGGCTCTGCATGAAAGGCTTAAACTAAGAGAACCTCTAAAAGAACAGGAGATAGGTAAAACTCAATTATTTAAATTGAGCAGATGTGTTAAGTAAGATTATAAAAATGGTGGACTGTTCCTTTACACAATTTTACAACATTTTCGTCTCGTCTCCTGCAGGTGAACATGTACAGTAGCATCTTCTTCCTGACATGGATGAGCTTCGACCGCTACGTGGCGTTAGCGGGCTCGATGAGCAGCAGCCCGTGCCTGCGCACCATGCAGTACGCCAAGCTGAGCTGCGGCCTGATCTGGATGGCCTCCATCTTGGCCACGTTGCTGCCCTTCACCATCGTGCAGACGCAGCACACTGGCGAGGTGTGTTGTAGTATAAACTGTGCTACCCATACTGCATTGCGGTGTGCTTATCTGAAAGGAGGAGATGCCGAAGCTGTATTCAACTTTGATGCAGTTTATTGACATTGACAAACCACAAGATTAAGAACTTATCGTCACGATGTGGGTGGTATTTTAACGCAGCGCATTTAAAGTCGACCACAAATGTGCACGTGACGATGAGCTCGCACCATTTTGATCTACTAGCACACCACATGTTAGGTGGGGGGGTTAGGGTTAGGGTTAGGGGGGGGGCAGGTGCGGAGGTGGAGCTAAAATGATGTGCAGTGCAAACTTGTATAGTATAGGGATGTGAGACAAGGCTTCTACACACACGTGAGTGAACTCTTGGCCAACCAGTCCAGGGGTGCGTCCCCTCAGAGGCGGTATGCAGGCCCTTGCAGAGGGGCATCAACGGGGATAAGCAAAAGCAAGAGTTGCAAGGTCCGTCTGCAGTCGCATTGATCCCGCGATAGTTTGGCACCATGTTGGTAAATCGGACAAGAAATCTAACTATCATGCAACCTATTCATCCAGAATACATTGCTGTCTACTTGCGCATGTAGCCGTTGCGGAATCTCGAGTAAGGCCAGTGCCATGGAATTGAGTTGTGACAACAGGGGCACAGGAAGTCCCTTGGTGACATGATTCATGTAGATTCAAATAATGTTTGGCAGTGGCTTTCTTTTCGATGGACTAACACAGAACCACTATATAATGATCAAAGATGACGTAAAAATGAATTAATGAATGAATTGCATTTACCTTTACTGTACTTTTTGTGTTCGACCTTAAAGGTTTTGAGGTTCGACCTCGTGTTAAAAGTTCCATGAGCCCCACCTTTTTGCAAAAATGCAACACAGAGGTCAATGGGATTGGCCTAACTCTTAGTTCCATAGCTCTGAGGAGATGTAGTGGTAGACTATGCTACCCCATTAAACGGTAGTCATATTCGACACAACGCAATGTCTGTATAGGACTGCAGACGCATGCAGTCAGCAATGCATTCTGGGCTGAAAATGTTGCATGATGGTTAGAAATTGTGTTCAAGTGTAAAGAGGATCCCGCACACTGTCCATTCCAACAGCAAGCTTAAATGAAAAGTTTAGGATCGGATGATTGAAATATTATATTAAAGTGATGGTTCGGAGTAGATTCACCCTAATGCCATATGAACCGTGTCATCCATCCAGTAGTCCACCCTTAGTGTTTTCTGGCTGGGGCGAACATTCTCAGAATTACCGAGTTATTGTATGTTTATTTCGAATAGTTTGGGGGGCATTCACAGTATTGCCAAACTTTACCCCGCAAAAATCACATGTCATGACACACTTTGGAAATAGTCCAGAATTTTATTATTATCAACACAAGCCGACTATATTCTGTCCTGCTACAGCTGCGCCAACATTACGTCATCTGACACAAGCCCGTAAAAGTCCTCAACAAAGTTCCAGACGAGAGAATTAAAAAAAGTTTTCATCGAATTGTGATTAAGGCTTATATTTTCACGGCAACACTTATTAATACTTAGATATTCCAAATGTTACCTACTATCAATTAGACAAGGATTTTCTTTATCAATACGGATGCTGAGTGCACTTTTCATTGTGCATAATGATGAGTTTCGTTCGACTTTTACGGGCATACGGAAGTAATGTCGGCGCAGCTGTAGCAGGACAGAATATATTCGACTTGTGTTGATAATAATACACTTCTGGACTATTTCCAAATTTCAAAATGCTTCGTTTTGTGAGTAGAGACCATATTTGTACTACAGTAGAAGTTTGGTGTCATGTCATGCGATTTTTGTGGGGTAAAGTTTGGAGATATTCCCGCCAAACTATTCGAAATAAACATACAATAACTCAGTAACTCTGCTAATGTTGCCCAAGCTAGAAAACACTAAGGATGGATGTCACGGTTTACATGGCATTAGGGTGAATCTACTCCGAAGCTTGCTGGTAGAATGGACAGTTTGCGGGATCCTTTTTACACTTGGTTGACAACCTCACTGGGGTAATATCCTACACACCTGTCTAATTATAGAGGTGTGCAAAAGCGTCCTTGTCAGAAATCACGCTCGACTTGATCAAATATAGTGCTGATGTCACAAAGAAACAACCGTGTCACATGGTCCTAAATACTTGCGGGATCAAAGTGTTTGCAGACGGACAATGCAATTCCTGCAGCTGCTTTACTCCATTGATGCTCATTGCAAAGGGCTGCATACCGCCTCCGCGGTGTCACAATTTTGAACTGGCTGACCAAAAGTTTACTGATGTTTGTGTAGATGCATGGCCCCAAACCCCTAAAAACGTAGTCAGTTCTGGGGTGCATTTCTCCGCAGCATCTTTGTCAACTAAGTTAACAATTCACTTGTTTGCAATGTAATTTCCCATTGGCAAACTAATAGATTGCTAAGTGGTTAGCAACGACACTTTTGAGAGACAAGGTGCAGGTTATCCTCAGTAAACAGTTCATTACATGGTATATACTTAGATTACCTGGGTGTCCATCTTGTCTGTGTTGTCCAAGGTGCACTTCTGCTTCGTCAACATAGCGGTTGCTAATGCTAAATCATTCAGAAGGGCTATGGGCAGCCTAACCAGAACTAGCAGACAGGAAATGCTGTGGGAGCATGAAAAATGCCAAAATGGGCAGGGTTAATGGGTAATAAGGTGGATATACATTCCTGGTAAATTATTAACGTATATACTTACCTGGGTGTCCGTCTCGTCTTTGTTGTACTTGTAGGTGCACTTCTGCTTCGCCAACGTGTTTGAGATCCAGTGGCTGGAGGTTACCATTGGCTTTGTGGTGCCCTTCAGCGTGATCGGCCTGTGCTACTCGCTCATCGTGCGCATCCTGATGCGCTCGCAGAAGCACCGCAGCCTTTGGGCACGCCGTCAGAAGGCGCTGCGCATGATCGTGGTGGTGGTGCTGGTCTTCTTCTTTTTTATTTATTCTTATTTTATTGATCAAAATATCCAATGTAATTCAATATTTTTCAATTTCAACTTAAGACGCCCCACTTTTGGGGGCAAAGTGGTTGGTGCCCCAGGCAGTGGTTGGTTCCCTAAGCACTCTGCATACTTTGCTTATGTCTAGCGCCGGCCCTGCACATTGCCCAAAACGTCGCCCTGTCTATCATCATCATATTAAATCCTTCCTTTTGCTGCATTGTTTAGGTGCTGGTCTTCTTCAGAAAATGAAGTATAGATATACTCACAATGAAACAATCAATAAATAAATACATGAATGAATAACATTTAAAAGGGGGAAAAAATAAGTATAGATGCACAGATTGACTGATTGTCTGTGATTGTCATGTATATACATTGTCTGTAATGTCAATATTGATCCATTCCATATTGTCATAAGTTGTACATATTGATCATTATTGTCATAAGTTGTACATATTGATCAATATTGTCATAACATACATAGGTCTTTTTCCTTTTTGCTGGATTGCTCCAGGTGCTGGTGTTCTCATAACATACAGTACATAAGTCCTCTTCCTTATTGTCGTAACATACATAAGTCCTCTTCCTTGTTGCTGCATTGATCCAGGTGCTGGTGTTCTTCATCTGCTGGCTTCCGGAGAACGTCTTCATCAGCATCCAGCTGCTGCAGGGCACGGCCAACCCGGCCAAGCGCAGCGCCATCACGCTGTGGCACGACTACCCTCTGACGGGCCACATCGTCAACCTGGCCGCCTTCTCCAACAGTTGCCTCAACCCCATCATCTACAGCTTCCTCGGGGAGACCTTTCGGGACAAGCTGCGCCTCTTCATCAAGCAGAAGGCCAACTGGTCCGTGCTGTACCGGCTCTGTCATCTGACGCTCGACCTGCACATACCTGTCCGGAGCGCGGAGGTGTCTGAGGTCTAGCATGTTCTCATTTTTTTTACGTAAACTACTCATGAGCAAGAGTGAAAGTCCCCATTGTCATTGTGACACAGCACACAGTACATTCCCCATCAGATACCACAGTTTCCTCAGGGAGACCTTTCGGTACAAGCTGTGACTCTTCATCAAGCAGAAGGCCAACTGGTGCTTTCTGTCCTTGGCTCTACCACCTCATGCTCAACTTGCATATTCCTTTCAGGAGCACCGACGTGCCTGAAGTCTGTTCATGAACAAGAAGTCCCATTGGGAAGTGCCATTGTCATTGTGACACATCATCACAGTGCACACCACGCGCAATCAAGCAAGCACAGTAAGGGAGAAGGTGGGGTGGGGATGGTACCAAGGACACCTGAACATCTTGGTGGGGAGCGCCACGGTATCTGAAGTCTAGCACATTTGATTTTTTTAATTTTCTACTCATGAGCAAGAGTGAAAGTCTCCATGGTCATTGGGACACAGCACAAAATGCATACCGTGATGGACACTGTACACCCTAGTGGCCTGGAGTAATGAGGTGGGGGGTACAGTGTTACCATGCTCACGATACCTCACGGAGGAGGATGGATTATTCACTCCCCCCCCCACCCACTTGATGTGTCAGGAGTCGAACAGGCAACCCTCGGCTACAAACCGGATTCTCCACCCCAGTGCTATTCAACCTATGCACCCAGAGGGCCAAATGGAAAAATCTCTGGTGACAACACAAAAAGTTCACTGAAGTACAATCAATTTGAAGTCAGTTTCTGGGCTGCAAGAAAATTTAAACAGGCCGTTTCTGGCCCATGGGCTGCAAGTTGAATAGGCCTGTTCTAATCGCTTACTGTACCTATGACTGCCCTGAGGGGATCTTTTACCAAAAAAAAAAGAAAAAAACTATTTTATGGTTGAACTGTGTTGGACTGTGTGAAATCTGTGTGCATGTCAAACTTATATAAAGACAAGGATAGTTTTCCACTGTCCACTTACGTTATGTACTGTGCACAACATTTCATACAAACATATCAACGCCTATAATATCCAGACAAATGATACAAAGGGTATGGCGAAGGGTATGTATCCATACAGTAGCTACGTACAGTATAACTCCTCTTTTAAAATAAGTTTTAGCTTTACATTTTGTTTTAGCTAGCCCAGAGATTATAGGATAGCCATTGGTTTTGTGAGGTTATCACATCAGAGTGAGTGACTTTCTGAACTGTGTATGACCCTGACTACAGCTAAACTGTTTGGTCCCTGATTATAGTCCGTTCAGGATGGAGCTTGAATATGGAGATTGGGACCCATGCACAAATGCAACATTTAAAAGGTAATTGGAATGGGCCAAATGGCGTTTGGCAAATGATAATTGAAAATTTAATTTTGCTATCACCTAAAAATGCTACACATGGGAACTTTAAATGAAGAAAACAAATGAGAGAGTGTATGTGAGTTGAAGAAGGGGCAGGTGGCAATAAAGGAATAAGAGAAGAGGAAATATGTCATTCAGAGATGACTCACAGGGATTTCCATTCACTTCACGTCTTTCCACTACAAACTGCGTAGGCCTATTACATGTTCAGATCTCGTTACACAATACTAAATATGTACGGTATTGTATTATTTATTGATTAAGTTCATATGATGTGCCCTGTCACTTATGTGCTTTATTTGATTTATTTAATCAGGGGCCATGTGCAAAGTACATTAGAACTTCGGGATATTTCTAGGCTATTTCAGACCAGAGTTCAGGTAACAAAGGTTAATGATATAGACACCAGACCATAAATAAATTAACGATTTTAATTGAGTAAATACTAGTTACAATGCCTTGGTGTCCAGTCAATTTCTGCTACTTGTATGTTAAAACATAACACAATAAATTAAGCACTCACCAGTCTACTGTCAGAACAATACTAGAATTACACAGTATACGCATTCACTGCCCACTGTTATACACATAAACAGTAGGCTATGTTTACAAAATTCAATGAACACCCTTGAAAAGCCGTTCAATGAACTAACATTGAGACTAGTTTGACTGCATGGTTGTCCAAAAGATGGATGATTATAAACTTGATGTTGGCTAGTGATGCTGGTGTCGTGTGAGATGTTTGTGTAAACGGCTGCGCGTCCTGCTGTGTATGGGAAATGCGGTAGGCTACTTACGCCAGATCTGTTTGTCCAGCTGGGAGCAACCAGCCTGGGAAACGAGCGCTGACCAATGTTTTGATAATCGCTAAGAAAAGCACAGACATGCGTGCAAACACTTCAAAACAACAAAACAACAATAACCCTGCTCAGATTCTGCTTGTGGTGCAGGTGCTGATGTGTTAAATCTCTCTGGGAAACCAATCTTGGTTTCTGATGTTTTTTTTTTATTATTATTCATTTATTTAAGTCACCATCTTCACTTTCATAATGTCTTTGTTTCCCTGTGAGTATTCATGCATACAAATTCTGTTATGACAGCCACACAGACTGACAAGGGGCGTTGCTAAGATGGTGTAGTAGGTCAGGGTGATTGATAACAGGGGCGTTGCTAAGATGCGTACCGTAAGGTGATTTGGGGGGCCTAGAGCAGCATGAGGGGGGCACAGAGGAGTATAGTATAGGTGTGCACTGCGCAATATAAAGGATAGGACACACAGTCAGCTTCAGCCAAGGCATTGTCAATGGACCCTTCCTCAGAACACTGACTCTCAGCTTCAAGGTGACTCACTCAAAGCAGTGCGGTACACAGCGGTACACAGTACGGCTAGTTAAAGCAAAAAAAGTTGGATATTTTTTATTGTTACTTTAGTCCGGCTCCCGTGTCACGGTCCCAGATCTTCAGGGGGCGTAAAAGGATATGATTGGGATTGGGGCCTGAAATTGTACAGTATTTAATGTGGTCTGACGTTGATAGCAGCTCTCTTATCTGAGAATATTTAATAGATTTAAGGTGACAGATAATAAGTGATTCACACTTGTAGGGTATTTAAAATATAAAAGGTAAAACGATGGATATACTGTATAGTGAAAATTATACTACTATAAATACTATACTTTTTTAAAGAAAAAGAAAGTTATAATGAGCACAATGTTCACACAACAGTAGTCCAAATACCTGTATTTGTTAAATGTTAATGTAAATTTCATGTGTAAAATATATTTATAAATTAAGCTCAAGCTCTCAGAAGTTTGTTGTCAAAGGAAGACACAGAAAATGGAAATGGATATCACATTCAGCTATAGATGAAGCGATTTGGATCTTGCTCGAATTTCTTGAGGTCAGAGTCTGTTTTATCAATAGGCATCGCAGACAATTAGGGCTCCACCAAAACTGTCCACCATAGAGTCCACCAAACAGTCACCCAAGCCATGCAAAATGCGGGCAAAAAATATTTTGCCTAGGGCCCCAACATGAATAGAAGTGCCACTGTTTGTGGTGACGTAAATGGAAATCAGCAATTTCTCTTCTTTATGTATGGCTTGAATTGTACTTGGTACTGGCACAGAGAGCATGGGATAGCAGAGGGGTATTTACAATATAGTTGATCTAGTTGATAACGTGCAACACTATCCCTATTGCCATGTCTATACCAGCGAGCACAGATATTACACTACACGACACTACGCTAGAGGGGTATATTAAGAAGCTGGTTCAGGAGTAAACCAGGTTAAGTGGTTAAGAGGTAAATCATCTAATAGAAGAGCCTGGAGTCCTAGGACCTAGGCCCCAGATCTGCGGTGCTCTGTCACTACACAAGACACAAGTCATTACAGCAGTTGGCACATGACAGCTGCTGGATGCTACTTAACCTGCCAGAGACTTAATGAATAACCTTAAGTACCACAATAGGGGAAGGGGAATGACATTAGGGCCCTGTAATTGCATTTGCACATTGAAGGCATGCATGACATGTTGAACACCTGTCAGCAGCTATATTTAATATGAAGCAAATTGGAATAAGCCAAGTAAGTCACGTTCACACTTTTTTAATTCTTCAACAGACACGTGGTAAAAATGTGTGTAGTTGTGAATGAGCATGGATTGTGAACGATATAAGATTAGGCTGATGTGGAGGGGACCACTGAAGAGTTGTGTTAGCCATTAGTAATGATTACTGAGTGGTGTTGATGGATTTGGGTTGTTCTGGATGGTCTGTCTCAGGCAGGACTGAAAACAGATCTAAGATGAGATTCGTACACTATCATCATCATCATCATCATCATCATCATCATCATCATCACCGGAAACAAAAACTACCATTGAAGATCTGCAGAGAAGCATATTGTGTGGCCTTGTGTGTGTGCGTGTGTGTGTGTGTGTGTGTGTGTGTGTGTGTGTGTGTGTGTGTGTGCAGCAGCGTCGAACAGGGGGGGGGGAACCCTGACTCATTCTTAGGGCCCAGCCCACCTGGGGGGCCCACCGGGGGCCCTCCAATGGAAAGTATTCTTCTTTTGTTTTTTTTTAAACATTATTTTTAAAATAATGTTAATACATGTTGGTAATTCATGTAGCCTAATTCCAATGTTTTCTGGAAATACATCTGTTGAATTGGATATCCTAACCTGCAAATAGGCTATTCCATATCAGACTCCCCCATAATCAGTAAGCATTGGTTTAGTCCGCCCTCTCGCGGACTTTTGATTGTACAATATGCGGAATCAACCCTCACTCACTTCAATATTAGGCATTTAACGCAGCAGCCGGTTAGCAATGAAAGACGTCTAAAACACCAGGCTTTCACAAAAAGAATAGAAAGGCAAGAGAGACAGGGGAAACCAAATGAAGGAAAGCAACTGCAGCTGATTTCTTGCAGAAAAGGTGAGCCCAAATGTCAAAATTGCAGCCTACACAGTAGGATAACTGGTTATTATCCCATTCCCATTCCGTGTGGTCTTCTGTGAAAGCCGAAGTCAAATGAAAAATCTAATTTTGTTGGCCATCATTGTGATAGAACCCATAGTTGTCTTTGATATATTCATAACAAGTGTCCCAAAAGTCCAACATGCTTTGATGTTGGTTCAAATAGGCTATCCAAATGATAGCAATGAATCCAACTCAATTTCAGAAAATGTCACAAACTTGAAGAGGCCCCCTGTCGCAGCAGGTGCAAATGTGAACTTGAGAGAAGGTTAGCCTATTTTAGCTAATTTCCTAGTCTTGGAGAAAAGCAGTTTCTCAACCGGGTTCAATCTGCCCTGGTCATCAAATTTGCAGATTGATTCTGTCCTCGTAACGATATGAATATCAATCGACGTCATGTTGATCAGTTGCCAATGTCAAGGTGGCGATGCGAACAGCTGTCAGTCTTGAACCTTCATTCTGCTTTTATTTTGCGGTCTCAACACTCTCAATAGGAAAGCTCTGGTTACTTGGCCATCTGACCATCTGACCGCCCGTTATAGCTGACGTGTGGTAAATGAATGACGAGATTTTGACGGGGCACCAGTCTGCGTTTTGAATGCTGCTGACGCCATTCTATCTGCGCAAAGCGGTTTGCTGTTGGAACTGTATTTTACATGTTATCCTATAGTAGAGCAAACATTATGCCTTGGTAACAAATGGGCCTGCGGCATTGTAATGAGGGAAATTCCTTAATAAAATGGCTGGGGAGAGGGAGGCCTGTCAGAGTGACTAGGGAAGATTGTACTGACAGTCCTCTCTACTCGCTCTCCGAGCGCTTGAAACTTAAATAACGATTCTCTGTGTCTATTCTGTTTTCAGGTGTTTCATATTACAAATGTTTAGGGTTTGAACCTAACATTTGCATAGCACAAGAAAACACAGAGTAGCCTACCTCCGTGAGCAGGTAGCCTATCTGCATTGAGTGCTCATGAAAATTACTACAAGGTAGGCTACTGTGAAATAGTTCCTGGCCAATTTAATTCTGAAATTATATGCAGTAGCCTAATAAATAATGATTTCAAAGAAATAAATATAACTTCGGGGTGCCCTGACTTTAAAAGGTTGAGAATAACGACATCAAATCCAAACAGCGATAGCCTACTTTTGTTCTTTACTCTGCTTTACAGCAGGTTTTAAGCGACATTTCGAAGTCAGCTTCTGCCAGTAGCCTAGGCTAAATCACAGCTGATTCTCTGTTCCTTGCTCTCCCAAACACTGATACGGGCAAACGTGACGTGCGTGCGGGGCAGTGCAAGTGAACGAATGTGTGCGCGAGCGCGTGTGTTTCTGTTCAGCGATGCACATTGAAGAAAGTTCAGTTCAACATATCAATGTCTCATGTGTCCATAGTGCACGAAATAGTAGGCTAAAAGCATTGAGAAGAGAGATGTAGGCCTACCAGTCTCTCCCCCTCACACCATAGTGATGAAGTGATTAAAAGTAATCCCTATGAATAGGCCTATGATAGCCTACTTTTCATAACTGGTACAGTAATGTGAAAGATTAAGACATTTTATATTTTTATTATGTCTATTATGTCATATGATTGAAGATGAGGATGATTCAAGTGAAGGAGAGGAAAACAGGGAGGCCCATGGAAGATGTTGTTCCTAGGGCCCCAAATTTGGTGCTACGCCCCTACTTGTCACAATATCCAACCTAATATCAAGGCTGTGAAGGCCTTTTTCTCAGTTTCAGTGTTAGCATAGTTACTGCACTTTGGCCTTGTAGGGCAGAATACTCAAGGTATTAGCATTTTTTTTTCTTAATGTGTATGCAGATGACGAGATGAGTTTGATAATGCAAAAGTATTTTTGTTGTTAGTTTTTTTATTTAATTCAAATTCATGACATGCTACCACAAATGGGTGCCTTTGTTAAATGGAATACAAGTCTGTGTGTATGTGTGTGTGAGATAGAAAGAGGGTATGTGTGTGATGCAAAGCAAACTCAAGACAGTGAGTAATGCTTCGTGCTCTTCATTCATGGTTGGTTACATCTCATATCAGAAGATTCAAGAGATTCAAGATTCAAGATTCAAGATTCAAGAATTTATTGTCATTGTCAAAAAGGCAACGAAATTGTGTTTGGGGTACAATACTTAGTAGTAGCAGGTTTCCAAGTAAAGTGCAAAACGAGGTAAAAGTGACACCAGTGCTTGACCCCCCCCAGCCCCCCCCCATCCCACTTAAAGTGCAGCAGAGATTAAGTGCATAATACAACACCCCCCCCCTCTCTCACACATGCACGCGCGCACACACGCACACACGCACACACACACACACACACACACACACACACACACACACACACACACACACACACACACACACACACACAGAATGTCCAAAGGATAGATGGATAACATTTAAGACAGTAATGTTCCTCAGCAGTCCTGCAAATTCAAAAGTCTAATGGCCTGGTGGTAAACGCTCTTGGCCAGTCTTTCGGTGCGGCTCTGAAGGGACCTGTACCTTCTACCTGAGGGTAGCTGTTGGAACAGATGGTAGGCAGGATGGTGGCTGTCACGCAGGATGTTATGCACTCTCCGTAGACAGCGTGTGGTGTAGATGGTACTAATCTCTGGGAGAGGCATTCCAGTGATTTTCCCTGCTGTTTTCACCACACGCTGGAGTGCCTGCTGATCTGCTTTGGAGGAGCTGGAGAACCACACTAGGAACCCATAGGTCAGAACACTGCTGATGGCACAGTTGTAAAAGTTCACCAGCAGTGGTCTGGGGATGTGGTAGCTCCTCAGCTTCCTCAGGTAGAAAAGGCGCTGCTGGGCCTTCCCAACAGCAGAGGCGATGTGGGTGCCCCAGGACAGGTCCTCCGCCAGGGTCACTCCCAGGAATTTAAAAGTCCTGACTCTCTCCACCTCCTCTGACCCGATGGAGAGGGGTTTGTGATGCTTCGGCTGCTTCTTTCTAAAGTCCACAATCATAGATTGAACCAGTTTCCTTGTCAGAGATTTAAAAAACGACAATGAATCAGGCCACTACTCATTTACAAACCCCAAATTGTTGCGAGATGTTCCTTCAGTGAACACAACACCACTGTATATGGACTCATTCACAACAACTGAAACGGACGTCGTTGAGAGCCGTGTCATCATCCCACCCCTGTGGTGCTTCCACCCTGGTCTGGAGGCCACAGATACCCTTTGCACAGTTACTGCTGTACGTCATGCTCCAACTCCCCCAGGTCATGCCATACCCCGTCAACTCTCCCACACCGCTGTTGGTGCAACGGAACTTGATATTGTTGGCAGCCGTGTCTTCCGTCTCTACTAGGGGATGTTCGACACGGAGACTGAAGGACTTGAGGTATCCTTTACTGCCACAATCCAAGGATTTTGTCCAGGTTCCCCATCTTTAAAAACATACCAGAGGATTAGGTAAAGTACGTGTAGGATTGAGTAGTGTTTTTGTGTCTTCACCCAACAGGTTAGACAGAATTGAGTAACACTTAAGTTAAATAGGGTCTAAATATAGGATTTCATATTGGCATGACTGGATTAATGTACAGATATGGCTAGATATGGCCAGGGGGCCCCCAGATTGCCCAAAGGGAAAAGCATCAAACACAAACAGGAAATTGGAGTGCTTCTGGGTCTTCATCTTTTTTCCTTGGTAATCACCTGTGTAGTGGCTCTCGAACTTGGTGCAGGTAGAGACATTTTGAGGCACTCAAGTTTACAATTTTTTACTTTTTTATTTGGCTACAATGACAACATTGTAGCCAAATAAAAAAGTTTAAAAAAAAACTGCAACCTTGAGTGCCTCAGCATTTATCTACCTGGGGAAAACATAAATATAATTGGAGAAATGTAACAAGATGTGGTATTGATAACTGAGTCTGCTGGGTAGAGTTTTAGTCCTCCTGGGTTGGAATTATAATGCAGTCTATGTAATTCCGTGGGGGCCTACAGCAACCTGTAGCATAGGGGCGCCGGGCCATCTTATTCCGGCCCTGCCAAAGAGAGACTTTGATGTCTATGACTGTTTTGTCACAATATATAATTCAGATTTTGGAATGTCATGACACCCAATGTCCACTTGACATTTCATAAACCTAATGTCAGCTTATAGCAATAGTCATAATAGTGTGTAATGTCATTCTTGTGACAGTTACATGTCCAGCCTTATGAGTAGACCCCTTCAGATAAAGTATTACCCCCAGAATAGCCCATGATGACTGCACTGTTATTAACACTACCTATTTCCACTGTATTGAATTTTGAACCATTATTGGGAGTCAGTGGGGAATCACTTAGTGATTGTCTTAGTGTAGGCAATGTATTCTGGACTTCAAATGTTGATGTTTTTGACCAGTCTCGTCACCTTATACAGTATATGGGACTCGTGGTCCAAAACCTACTCTGCTGTAGAAGATGTGATGGTTGTCTGGTCGTCGAAGTTGTCAACGTGTCTGCAGATAAGTCGGATGCCATTGAGTGCTGTATCATCTCCTATTCCCTGACTTTCTTCCACCTGTGCCAACAACCATGAAAAGCCAATATTATATGTACGTCGTCTTGGAATAGAATACAATAGAATTGAATGCCTTTTATTGTTATTATTCACATGTACAATATACTCTGAACACATGCACGATGATATCGTAGCATTTTACAACACAACATAGAAAAATAAAATAAATAAGTACTATTGTATCACCAATACAATGTACAGTAGCTCACCTTCAGACTGAAGCCAAATGCCCTGTAGTCTTTAGGACACATGACCATCGTGCCCCAATCGCCCCATGTGCCCCCATTGGAGACAGTCAGATCCTTATTTGAGACAGTGAAATCTCCCCCATTGGAGATCCCCTCAGCAGGGAAGGCCAATGGGACAATCACCAGCAAAACGAAAATCTGTGACATCCTTCCTCAGCTAGCAAAAAATGAACCTGAAATGGACACAAATTCACATACATGTGAATAAAGCTGATAAAGCAGCCATACGATTACAAAGCAATAGAAAGATTCTTTTGACATCCTTCCTCCACAAGCAAACTATGAACGCAGAGAAGACACATAATCACTTGCGTTTCATTACAAATGTTGCATTACATACACACTCCTGATAAAACATCCATAGGAATTCATATATTGAACAGGTTTTTTTGATCAAACTGTGACAAATACCAATACAGAGTTTTTAACTGGCAGTTACCTTCCTCCACAAGCAAAGTATGAATTTTGAATGATGAAGTCCTCTTCAACTTCTTAAGATCTTTGACAAAAGATGGCAGCGACATTACCTTTATATCCCTTGGTCGGGCACACAAAACTTGTTTAAGTAAATGCAGCTACTTCCAAGGAAAAGAATTGACAATGATCATATTATGTTGATCATGTTGTGGCTCGCCCCAGGGGTGCGTTAAGGCCACACTTCTCTACTCACTCTACACGTTCGACTGCGGCCCCACCCAAGCCGTGTTTACACTAGTCACTTGAGGTGACTCATATCCGATCTGACCCATCTGTCAGTTTCGTTTCGAAATGTGGACTTTAATCAATGAATCAGATCAGGGGCGTAGCACCAAATTTGGGGCCCTAGGAACAACATCTTCCATGGGCCCCCCCTACACACACTCCAAACTACTGTTTTCCTCTCCTTCACTTGAATCATCCTCATCTTCAAGCATATGACATAATAGACATAATACAAATATAAAATGTCTTAATCTTTCACATTACCAGTTATGAAAAGTAGGCTATCATATTCATAGGGATGACTTTTAATCACTTCATCACTATGGTGTGAAGGGGAGGAGAGAGACTGGTAAATCTCCCTTCACAATGCTTTTAGCCTACTATTTTGTGCACTATGGACACATGAGACATTGATATGTTGAACTGAACTTTCTTCAATGTGCATCGCTGAACAGAAACACACGCGCTCGCGCACACATTCGTTCACTTGCACTGCCCCGCACGCACGTCACGTTTGCCTGTATCAGTGTTTGGGAGAGCAAGGAACAGAGAATCAGCTGTGATTTAGCCTAGGCTACTGGCAGAAGCTGACTTCGAAATGTCGCTTAAAACCTGCTGTAAAGCAGAGTAAATAGAACAAAAGTAGGCTATCGCTCTTTGGATTTGATGTTATCGTTATTTGATCGTTATTCTCAACCTTTTAAAGTCAGGGAACCCCAAAGTTATATTTATTTCTTTGAAATCATTATTTATTAGTGCATATAATTTCAGAATTAAATTGGCCAGGAACTATTTCACAGTAGCCTATGTAGTAATTTTCATGAGCACTCAATGCAGATAGGCTACCTGCTCAGCACGGAGGTAGGCTACTCTGCCTGTCTTTTCTTGTGCTATGCAAATGGCGTCAGCAGCATTCAAAACGCAGACTGGTGCCCCGTCAAAATCTCGTCATTATTTTACCACACTTCAGCTATAACGGGCGTTGTCAGATGGTCAGAGACATGGCCAAGTAACCAGAGCTTTCCTATTGAGAGTGTTGAGACCGCAAAATAAAAGCAGAATGAAGGTCCAAGACTGACAGCTGTTCGCACGGCCACCTTGACATTGGCAACTGATGAACATGACGTCGATTAATATTCATATCGTTACGAGAATCAATCTGCAAATTTGATGACCAGGGCGGGCAGCATTGCACCCGGTTGAGAAACTGCTTTTCTTCGAGACTGAAACCTTGAACCTTCATTCTGCTTTTATTGTGCGGTCTCAACACTCTCAATAGGAAAGCTCTGGTTACTTGGCCATCTGACCATCTGACCGCCCGTTATAGCTGACGTGTGGTAAATGAATGACGAGATTTTGACGGTGATGTTGCTGACGCCATTCTATCTGCGCAAAGCGGTTTGCATAGCACAAGAAAAAACAGGCAGAGTAGGCCTAGCCTATCTGCATTGAGTGCTCATGGAAATTAGGCTACTACAAGGTAGGCTACTGTGAAATAGTTCCTGGCCAATTTAATTCTGAAATTATATGCAGTAGCCTAATAAATAATGATTTAAAAGAAATAAATATAACTTTGGGGTGCCCTGACTTTAAAAGGTTGAGAATAATGACATCAAATCCAAACAGCGACAACCTACTTTTGTTCTATTTACTCTGCTTTACAGGTTTTAAGCGTCATTTCGACGTCAGCTTCTGCCAGTAGCCTAGGCTAAATCACAGCTGATTCTCTGTTCCTTGCTCTCCCAAACACATACAGGCAAATGTGACGTGCGTGCGGTCTCTCTCCTCCCCGTCACACCATAGTGATGAAGTGATTAAAAGTCATCCCTATGAATATGATAGTCTACTTTTCATAATGTGAAAGATTAAAACATTTTATATTTTTATTATGTCTATTACTGTATGTCATATGATTGAAGATGAGGATGATTCAAGTGAAGGAGAGGAAAACAGTAGTTTGGGGTGTGTG
Source organism: Engraulis encrasicolus (assembly GCF_034702125.1). Taxonomy (NCBI): domain Eukaryota; kingdom Metazoa; phylum Chordata; class Actinopteri; order Clupeiformes; family Engraulidae; genus Engraulis; species Engraulis encrasicolus. The sequence continues at coordinate 29,056,740 of NC_085858.1, read as the reverse complement.
TAGGGGGGGCCCATGGAAGATGTTGTTCCTAGGGCCCCAAATTTGGTGCTACGCCCCTGATCTGATTCATTGATTAAAGTCCACATTTCGAAACGAAACTGACAGATGGGTCAGATCGGATATGAGTCACCTCAAGTGACTAGTGTAAACACGGCTTGGGTGGGGCCGCAGTCGAACGTGTAGAGTGAGTAGAGAAGTGTGGCCTTAACACACACCCCTGGGGCGAGCCACAACATGATCAACATAATATGATCATTGTCAATTCTTTTCCTTGGAAGTAGCTGCATTTACTTAAACAAGTTTTGTGTGCCCGACCAAGGGATATAAAGGTAATGTCGCTGCCATCTTTTGTCAAAGATCTTAAGAAGTTGAAGAGGACTTCATCATTCAAAATTCATACTTTGCTTGTGGAGGAAGGTAACTGCCAGTTAAAAACTCTGTATTGGTATTTGTCACAGTTTGATCAAAAAAACCTGTTCAATATATGAATTCCTATGGATGTTTTATCAGGAGTGTGTATGTAATGCAACATTTGTAATGAAACGCAAGTGATTATGTGTCTTCTCTGCGTTCATAGTTTGCTTGTGGAGGAAGGATGTCAAAAGAATCTTTCTATTGCTTTGTAATCGTATGGCTGCTTTATCAGCTTTATTCACATGCATGTGAATTTGTGTCCATTTCAGGTTCATTTTTTGCTAGCTGAGGAAGGATGTCACAGATTTTCGTTTTGCTGGTGATTGTCCCATTGGCCTTCCCTGCTGAGGGGATCTCCAATGGGGGAGATTTCACTGTCTCAAATAAGGATCTGACTGTCTCCAATGGGGGCACATGGGGCGATTGGGGCACGATGGTCATGTGTCCTAAAGACTACAGGGCATTTGGCTTCAGTCTGAAGGTGAGCTACTGTACATTGTATTGGTGATACAATAGTACTTATTTATTTTATTTTTCTATGTTGTGTTGTAAAATAATATCATGTTATTGTGCATGTGTTCAGAGTAAATTGTACATGTGAATAATAACAATAAAAGGCATTCAATTCTATTGTATTCTATTCCAAGACGACGTACATATAATATTGGCTTTTCATGGTTGTTGGCACAGGTGGAAGAAAGTCAGGGAATAGGAGATGATACAGCACTCAATGGCATCCGACTTATCTGCAGACACGTTGACAACTTCGACGACCAGACAACCATCACATCTTCTACAGCAGAGTAGGTTTTGGACCATGAGTCCCATATACTGTATAAGGTGACGAGACTGGTCAAAAACATCAACATTTGAAGTCCAGAATACATTGCCTACACTAAGACAATCACTAAGTGATTCCCCACTGACTCCCAATAATGGTTCAAAATTCAATACAGTGGAAACATGTAGTGTTAATACAGTGGTAACAGTGCAGTCATCATGGGCTATTCTGGGGGTAATACTTTATCTGAAGGGGTCTACTCATAAGGCTGGTCATGTAACTGTCACAAGAATGACATTACACACTATTATGACTATTGCTATAAGCTGACATTAGGTTTATGAAATGTAAAATGGACATTGGGTGTCATGACATTCCAAAATCTGAATTATATATTGTGACAAACCAGTCATAATAATAATAATAATAATAATTGTATTTGTATAGCACTGTGTCATACAAGGCATGTAACTCAAAGTGCTTAACAAATGGGAAAAAACATTGTTAGAGATAGATTTAAAAGGAGAGGTATAGAGGAGAGGCAGAAAAAGCAGGAAGGCAGAGGAAGAAGAGATAGACAGAGAATGTAGAGTCATAAGGTCAACGTAGGTTAGGACCAGGATTCTTAGATGTGTAAGGTCCATAGTGGCTGGGCCTATCATAAGTCATAGATAGTCACACAGAGATTGGGCGCTCAGGTGCGGCCCCTGGTGGCATCAGGGGTGAGGAAAAACTCCCTTTCGCTTGATTCATAGTTTGTGAGGGGGAAAAAAAGCTCAGTGAGGTCTGAGAAAAAAGACCCCCTGTAGTCAGGAAGAAACCTCAGGCAGAGACCAGCGGCCACCTAGGGGAGCCCCCTGCCAGGGCTGGATTGCGAGTAGTAAGGGCGCTGCGGCGGCTGGGACACTATGACGCCTTGGTAGCTAGGAGTTGGCAAGGATGAAGAGGTGGGTCTTCAGCTGCTTCTTAAAGGAGTCGACGGAGGTGGCTGATCGGATCTCGATGGGGAGGGCGTTCCATCTCTTGGGCGCATAGCAGGCAAACGCGGCGTCGCCGATCTTCTTCTGCGGGGGGGTGGGGGTCCTTAGCAGCTTGGCATCAGTGGACCTGAGAGCTCGAGCAGGGGCATAAAAAGAGAGCATGTCTGAGATATAGCCCCTAGCAAGTCCATTTAATGCTTTAAATACTGTGAGCAGAATCTTAAAGTCGATTCTGTATGAGACAGGTAACCAGTGCAGGTCTGCCAAGACAGGAGAGATGTGCTCTCTCATTCTGGTTCTTGTTAGGATTCTTGCCGCAGAATTTTGAATGAGTTGCAATTTGTCAATTAATTTTTTTTTGGAGACCAGAGAAAAGAGCATTGCAGTAGTCTATCCTACTGGTGACAAAGGCATGAATAAGTTTCTCAGCGTCTTGTCGGGGGGGCAAGCCGCGCACTTTGTTGACATTTCTAAGATGGAAAAAAGCAGATTTTGTTATCTTGTTGATGTGAGGCTCAAAGCTCAAATCCGAGTCTATGACCACACCTAGGCTAGTAACCTTATCTTTAATGTGTATGCTTAGGTCACCTAGGCTTGAGTGGAGTTTTGCACGTTTTTTCTTAGGCCCAATGAGCAACACTTCAGTTTTATCTTCATTTAATTTTAGGAAGTTACTGTTCATCCAATCTGTAATGGCAGACATGCATTTAGTCAAGGCATGAATGGCAGTGGTTTGGCTAGGCTCGACAGAGATATATAGTTGAGTGTCATCGGCATAGCTATGAAAATCAACATTGTGCTCTCTGATGATGGAGCCCAGGGGCAACATATAGAGAGAGAAGAGGAGAGGGCCCAAGCAACTACCCTGAGCAACTCCAAAAGGCACATCATACTTGTTGGAGACGTTTTCTCCGATGGTGACAAAAAACTGTCTTCCTGTAATATATGTTTTGAACCACTCTAAGACGTGACCGGACAAGCCTACCCAAGATTCAAGGCGGTCAATTAGTATGTTGTGGTCTATCGTGTCAAAGGCGGCACTGAGGTCGAGGAGGATAAGTGCTGAAACTTTGTTTGCGGCAGTGTTGAGCCTAAGATCACTTATTATTTTGGTTAGTGCTGTTTCGGTGCTATGGTTGGCTCTAAAGCCTGATTGGAATTTTTCCAAGATATCATTCCCAGCCAGATGTTGATTAAGCTGTCATAGACATCAAAGTCTCTCTTTGGCAGGGCCGGATTAAGATGGCCCGGGGCCCCTATGCTACAGGTGGCGGTAGGCCCCCACGGAATGCAAAAGACTGCATTATGATTCCAACCCAGGAGGACTAAAACTCTACCCAGCAGACTCAGTTATCAATACCACATCTTGTTACATTTCTCCAATTATATTTATGTTTTCCCCAGGTAGACAGATGCTGAGGCACTCAAGGTTGCTTTTTTTTAACTTTTTTATTTGGCTACAATGTTGGCATTGTAGCCAAATAAAAAAGTTTAAAAAATGCAACCTTGAGTGCCTCAACATCTATCTACCTGGACCAAGTTTGAGAGCCCCTACACTGTTGAGCACCAAGGGGGAAAGGCGAAGACCCAGAATCACTCCAATTACCTGCTTGTGTTTGATGTTTTTCCCCTTTGGCAACCTGGTGGCCCCCTGGCCATATCTAGCCATATCTGTGCATTAATCCAATCATGCCAATATGAAATCCTATATTTAGACCCTATTTAACTTAAGTGTTACTCAATTCTGTCTAACCTGTTGGGTGAAGACACAAAAACACTACTCAATCCTACACGTACTTTACCTAATCCTCTGGTATGTTTTTAAAGATGGGGAACCTGGACAAAATCCTTGGATTGTGGCAGTAAAGGATACCTCAAGTCCTTCAGTCTCCGTGTCGAACATCCCCTAGTAGAGACGGATGACACGGCTGCCAACAATATCAAGTTCCGTTGCACCAACAGCGGTGTGGGAGAGTTGACGGGGTATGGCATGACCTGGGGGAGTTGGAGCATGACGTACAGCAGTAACTGTGCAAAGGGTATCTGTGGCCTCCAGACCAGGGTGGAAGCACCACAGGGGTGGGATGATGACACGGCTCTCAACGACGTCCGTTTCAGATGTTGTGAATGAGTCCATATACAGTGGTGTTGTGTTCACTGAAGGAACATCTCGCAACAATTTGGGGTTTGTAAATGAGTAGTGGCCTGATTCATTGTCGTTTTTTAAATCTCTGCCAAGTAAACTGGTTCTGATATGAGATGTAACCAACCATGAATAAAGGGCATGAAGCATTACTCACTGTTTTAAGTCTGGATCACACACATACTCTCTTTCTGTCTCTCTCACACACACACAGACTTGTATTCCATTTAACAAAGGCACCCATTTGTGGTAGCATGTCATGAGTTTAAAAAAACAAAAACAAATACCTAACAACAACAAAAATACTTTTGCATTATCAAACTCATCTCGTCATCTGCATACACATTAAGAAAAAAAAATGCTAATACCTTGAGTATTCTGCCCTACAAGGCCAAAGTGCAGTAACTATGCTAACACTGAAACTGAGAAAAAGGCCTTCACAGCCTTGATATTAGGTTGGATATTGTGACAAGTAGGGGCCTTAACCCTCTACTGCAGTGGTCCTCAAACTTTTTGTGTGACGTACCATCCAAGAAATTATTGAGCTCTCCGAGTACCAACTTGACAACCAACAGTAGAATTATCGCAGCGCTTCCGGCCGAGACGCTGACAGGATGGCAGCATGAGGAACCAGCTCCCGGATAAATAATTGAAATATGCACCCTTAATATGAGAATTATACTTGAGAGATACGTCATTGCATGAAAGGGACGATTATGTCAAACAAACAAAAAAAAGATAAGATTAAGTTTGGTCTACGTCCAGCAACGTTACAAAATCGGACTACCAGCATGGCCGAAGCTGAGGCTAACCAACAGGATGACACCACTAGCATGATCCTGCAAGAATTGCGAGATTTTCGCCGGGACAATAAAACGCAACTAGACGACATAAAGGAAGAAATAACCAAGACGAACACCAGACTAGACGAGGCAGAAGAAAGAATCGGTAAAACTGAGGACAGAATTCAAAATATGGAGGACATAGTCGCAGAAGTGATAAAACTCCAAGAGCATTTGGAAGCTAAGATAACAGATCAAGAGAGCCGTTCCAGGCGAGAGAATATCCGCTTTTACGGGATACCAGAGGGAGCCGAGGATGAATCCCCGTCTGTGATCGAGTTTGTCGAAAACTGGTCTCTTAGCGTCCAAAAAGGGCCTAATCGTTACGCGCTGGATAGAAGCACCAAAATCGGTGTAGACCTTCCTTAGGGTGTTCTCCATCATTTCAGAAGGGGTGCCCCAAATTTCAATGTCATTAAGGTCATTTTTATGGGGTAAATCCAAGATGGCTGCCCAAAACAAGCCAATAGTAGTAAAATGCTGTACTGCCTGGACATAATGGTGTTATGGGCCAATCCACCTATTTGTGTGTGATGTATACAAACTGAACTTTGAAAATATGTGCAAAACTTACCATAAAAACAATGTTATATATGTCTTATTTAGATTCAAAAACAGGAAAATCATAAAAACCATGGTCAGAATGAGATCACTCTACAATTGAGAGCTCATTTCTGGGCATTTAGCTATTGAACCAACATTCATTAAGAGTTTTAAAAATGTGCAGTGGGTCATATCTATAACATCCAAAAAGAAAATTGTGATTAGAAAATTTAGGGGAGAAGAGATAAACCCTTGAACTGGGCCACACATATCTGTCCCAATGTTAGCATGCTAGCATTAGCAGGTTCAGACACTCAGGCTGGATCTCAAATGGCACACTTGTGCACTTCAGGCACTATGTTTCAGTGCGTAACTAATACGGCATGCGCACTGAAACATGAACACTAAAGTGCACAAGTGCACCATTTGAGATTCAGCCTCAGTCTGCTCTTCAGATAAAGATGGCAAACAATAATTTTAATCCCACTTACACATGCGCGCACACACACAAACTACTACTACTTCCTTAGGACCCCCTCAATGATTTAACCCTAGGAGTCCAACTGAAATATATTCATATCAATCAAGTCAATAATACATGTACATATCAAGTGTCAGTGACAGCTGTCAAAGGACAAATGTATGCTGATTAACGTTCAGATACAGTATGTATATCTTGTAGTCCTAAGTGCACTATGGAGTGATAGGGGCATTTATGCTTAGGAAATTATGAATAACCAATATGCAATACACCATACATACAGTATATTGACAGATACTTTGTTTTAAAAGAGCAAAATGGTAACATGTCTGTTTTTCCATCTACTTTTGGCTTTAATCTAGATGACATGTTGGCTACCTAACTACTTAATTTATTGTTTGCTCGTTATTTTTTATTTGTGGGTGTGGTCCTTTGTTTAAAACATGTCTGCCTGCCTTCCCTCTCTCACATAGGCTACTAAAATAGTCTTTCAAAAACTTAAAACAACAGCATGTGGAAATCCTATTGGCTTTGGAGGGCTAACGTCTATAAGACTATACTGTACTCTACTGTATTGCACTGTACTGTACTCTACTATACTGTACTGTACTGTACTGTACTGTGATATACCGTACTGTACTCTACTGCACCGTGCAGTATGATACTGTACTGTACTGTACTGTACTGTACTGTATTAGACTGCACTGTACTGTATGCTACTGTACTGTACTTAACTAGACTCCACCGTACTTTATGCTACTGTACTGTACTTTACTGTACTGCACCGTACTGTATGCTACTGTACTGTACTGCACCGTACTGTATGCTACTGTACTGTACTGTACTATACTCTACTGTACTTTATTATACTGCACCATTCTGTATGCTACTGTACTGTACTGCACTCCACTGCACTGCACTGTACTGTACAGTACAACTATAGAACTTAAACATGTAGAGCGGTGGTGCTCAAACTGTGGTACGCGTACCACTGGTGGTACTTGAGACATCTCTGGTGGTACTTGGAATACCATTATGAACCTCTCCTGTACTGACTGGCAAAAGTGAATATGGAAGGCCTTTACTGCGATATTCTAATGTTGGTTGTCAAGGTGGTACTCGGAGAGCTCAATATTTTCTCAGGGGGTACTTCACACAAAAGGTTTGAGAACCACTGATGTAGAGCATTCTGAGGACATGTACAATATTATGCAAAACGGTGTAGTGGGAATGAGTTATGTTACTGTTACCACTCAAAATCTTGAAGGTTAAAAAAAGTTGTGTGGCATTTTGTTTGGGGGGGCGGGGTATGATCGACTATTCTTCTGCCCAGACTATTTATGTGCCTTGCATATCAAGAAAATGAGTCCAGGTAATGATTTACTTTCATAGTATATACCATATGAGAAGTGTTGTTCTATATAGATATTTCTCCTATGGGTAAGGGTGGCAAAAGACCTACAGTACATGTTGTCCATCAGCTGTCAGTTTTGACAGCAGTTTAAGTACTCAATGATTACTGAGCTAACTAATACAACTTTTGACACAAGTACTAGGTGAGGACTTGTCTGCAAATAAACATTTTTTTTTATCTCTGTCTTCTTACTCAACATACACTAAGAAATCATTCCCATTTAATTTGAACTGAAGCCATACTGTGGCCTACATGTAGGCCTATATTGAGTAATCTGTAATGCCATTCTAAAGATGACTGAAATGCTCTCACAATATGCACTTGTAAAAATATAGAATTAGGTGATCTTATGGGGTTCTTCATACATATGGAAAGGTCCTGTCCTTTACCCTCTCTTATACAAATAAAATACGTATATCTGTTATGGAAATTAGAGGATGGGGAACCTGCTACCTAGGGCATCTTGCACTGACACTATCCCATTCAAATCGAGCATTAGCAGCAGTCTATTCTCACCATAGTTTTAGTGTTGGCAATGCTCATTTTAATTCAGACCAAGAATCTTCTCAAATCGTTCACAATGTTACATGCTGTCAAGCACGTAAGCACAGACTCACCCATACTTTCACTCTACGTACATTTTGTAGTTTTATCAATCTGGTCTAGCAGGCTAGCCTTGCTTCATCTCTTCTGAGGACTACATCTATATTAACATTGTCAGCTAAGTATAATGTCATGTAATAACAATGTAATGCGTTACCAACATGACATATTGTATATGACATGGTAGACTTTTTTTTTTCAAGGGGCACCCCTTCTAGGATGTCTTCAAATCAGTCAAGGAACACGTGTACCGAATTATATGCTTCTATCCAGCGCGTAACGATTTCTCGGCTTACAAAACTTCCGTATCGAGAGGGCACACCGGTCGCTCGGAACTAAACCCCCACCTACTGCTCAGCTGAGATCCATTGTGGTGAAGTTTGCCAGTTTCAGAGTCAAAGATTCCACTCTGCGCGATATATGGCGAAAGAAGGGGCTGGACTGGGAAGGACATAAAGTAAATGCCGACAACGACTACCCGCCACGCATAATCCAAAAGAGGAAAGAATACGCCGAGGCCAGGAGAATTTTGAAAGGCAGAGATATTAAATTCAACACGGTGTTCCCGGCCAGGCTCCATGTTAAGTATACAGATGGACCCGTGACCTACGAGACCGTCGAGGAGGCTACACGCGACATGCACGAGAGGGGCTTCCCAGTCGAGGTTATCAAACCACCCGAGACACTGATGGGGCGACTACGGCAGCTGTCCTGGCAGAAGAAACGACGGGCGACCGACAGAACCTCTACATACAGGGCGAAACTACAAGTGTTCAGGAGGGAATCCCCTCCCACAAACGCAGATGAGTAACAAGATTATCTATTCATCATGCTGAACCGGTGAGTTTATATTTGATTAATAGACAATGATGCTGATAAACATGCAAGGACGTTTATTCAAGGGACTGCTTAATGACTGTTGAATTTAAAAATGATTATCCGGGCCAACCTTGGACACGTACTGGACTCTTCTTGCACTACCATTCGCGAGGGCCCTCCTTCTCTCCACGGAGAGGGGGGCTTACCCTTCGAACCACCTACTATCATCTGGTGGAGGGTCAGGAGACAGACCCATACTGTGGAAGACCTGATATTGAGTTGCTATTATTTTTTCTTTATTGATAATTTTTCAAAGGTTTATTTTTTAGTTTGTTTACAGTCGTTCTTAACTGTAAAGGGGAAGTCTTTCTATTTTACAGAAGAAATGCTAGTGGATATAACTTAAATGCAGAGTATTCGAATAGCCTCTTACAATGTTAATGGTATGCATAGTCCTATTAAGAGGGGGAAAATTTTGTCACAATTGAAGAAAGATAAAGTACATATAGCGTTCCTTCAGGAAACTCACCTGAATACTCCAGAACATGCTAAGTTAAACAAAATGGGATTTAAACAGGTGTACTCTTCATCCCATGTGTCGGGACGTAGAAGGGGTGTGGCAATATTATTGGCAGGGGGGCTGAATTATGAGCATTTATCAAGGATTTCAGATACAGAGGGCAGGTTTGTCATGATAATAGGAAAACTGGAGGGAACACTTATTACTCTCCTAAATGTATACTCCCCCCCAGGCAGCAATTGGGAATTCTACAGGAAAATATTTGACTTAATGACTACAAAATCACAAGGACTGGTTATCTGCGGAGGGGATCTCAATGTGCATTTAATTCCTAAATTAGATGTGTCACGGGGCAATTCAGACTCAAATCTTATAAGTAAGAAAATAAATGCATTAATGAAAGAAATGGGAATAGTGGATGTCTGGAGAGAGCTTTTCCCCACTAGGCGTGACTACTCATACTACTCCACACCACATGCCGTCTACACCAGAATTTATTACTTTTTTACTTTTAGTAGGGACTTACACATGATAGAACAATGTAGCATTGGCTCTATGACTCTGTCTGATCATAGCCCTATTTATTTGACTTTAAACCTCAACGGAGAACGAAGAGAAACACTGTGGAGACTAAATTCATCCATTTTGAACAATGTGGGCATAAAAGAAAGTCTGAAGATGGAGATTAACACCTATTTAGAAATCAATGATAATGGGGAAGTTACGCCAGATATTCTCTGGGATACACTGAAGGCAGTCATGAGAGGCAAAATTATCTCTATTACATCACATACGAAAAAACTCAGAACACAAAAGTTACAGGACCTGGAAAGTGAACTAAAACAGTTATTAAGAGTCCATAGTCATACTTCAGACGATCAGACTAAACAAGAAATTGATAAACTAAGAAAACAGATACAAGATATAAGTACATTAGACATACAAAACAAGTTGACATTTCTTAAACAGCGATACTATGAGGTAGGGGGAAAGGCCACAAAAATTTTAGCATATAAACTAAGGAAGCAGCAAGCAGATAATACTATACACAAGATAAGACATCCAGAGTTAGGAACAATAGATCACGGATTGAAGGACATTCAAAAACATTTCGAAAATTACTATAGGACTCTCTACTCTCAACCGCAAATTGATAATGCTTCAGAAACTGACTCATTTCTTGCCTCATTGCATCTACCCTCAGTATCAGAGGAAGAAAACAAAACTTTAATATCAGAAATAACAATTGAAGAACTGAATTCTGCTATTTCCAGATTGAAGGCTAGTAAAACACCAGGCACAGATGGATTCACTGCTTAATGGTATAAAGCACTACGCGAGCAACTAGCCCCAATATTATTGAGGACTTATAATTGGATCCTACAAGAAAAGAAAATCCCACCCTCCTGGAGAGAAGCAATACTTTCCTTGATTCCTAAGGAGGGAAAAGATAAACTTGAATGTGGCAGTTATCGCCCCATTAGTATCCTTAATGTAGATTATAAATTGTTCACCTCAATATTGACACATAGGATAGACAAGATTTTACCCAGACTTATCCATACAGACCAGACAGGTTTTATCAAACAGAGACAGACACACGACAACCTGAGACGAACGCTACATATTGTTAGCCATATTACTCAACAGAATACAGAAGCACTTCTCGTTAGCCTGGACGCAGAGAAAGCGTTCGATTCTGTGCGTTTATCCTTCCTGTATAGGGTGCTAGCAAAATTTGGTTTTCACAAATCCATCATAGCAATATTCCAAGCCCTCAATGATAGTCCCACTGCAAGAATTAAAGTAAATGGCGCTCTATCCAGATCTATTACTCTGGAACGAGGAACAAGACAAGGATGCCCTGCCTCCCCCCTCCTCTTTGCCCTGTTTATTGAACCACTTAGCCAGTGGATTAGGCAAAATGGTAATATTAAAGGGATAAGAATGAATGCTGGCGAACATAAGCTTGCGCTATTCGCAGACGACGTCTTAATTTATCTAACGCAACCCACATTAACATTCCCCAAATTGATGGATACACTACACAGATACGGGACATTTTCAGGGTACAAACTGAATGTGCAAAAAACCCAAGTCCTCTCCTGCAACTACACCCCACCCGACCATATATCAAGGAAGTATAACCTGAGATGGGACGCGGATTACATTAAATATTTGGGAGTCTATATCCCTAAGGACATTAGAAAATTGGTTGATTTAAATTACACTCCATTAAACATCAATATTAGAGCGGACTTGCAAAGGTGGACCCTTATTCCTTTCCTAAGTTTACATTCTAAAGTTGAATCTATCAGAATGAACATACTCCCGAGATTATTGTACCTTTTTCAAGCACTTCCAGTGGAGGTGCCTACTCATCAGTTTATTGAATGGGATAAACTTATCTCAAGGTTCCTGTGGCAAGGCAAAAAACCTAGGACTAGATATAAAACATTGCAGTTAAATAAGGGAAAAGGAGGCCTAAACCTTCCCTGCTTGCGTGACTACTACTACGCAGCCCAGTTAAGACCCCTGGTGTGCTGGTCCAGCTCCAATTATGTTGCTAGGTGGAAGGATATTGAAAATGATATATCTGGTGAGATTCCCCTTGCTGCTATTATTGCAGATAGTGAATTACAAAAGAATGTGCTAAATCTAAACAACCCCTGGATAAATGCAGGCTTGAAGATTTGGCAGAGGATAATAAAGTCTTGTGACATTGAAAAGCCACTCAGAAAGCTGAAATGGTGCGCATTTGACACAGACTTTCCCCCAGCAAAATTGGACGCCAGATTCCAAATGTGGAATGAAAAGGGGTTAACAACATACACCACCTTTGCAGTGAGAGGGAATTTTAAAAGCTTTGAGGCAATGCAGAATGACCATGGTCTGCAACGTCAAGACTTTTATAGATACCTCCAAGTCAGACACCACTACAACCAAAATATAGCAATAACTCATGAGGCTGTGGGAAAGGGGGTGTTAGAAGTGTTTGAGAAAGCGTCTACTTTACAGATGTGTTTCAAAGTTGTTTCTAGGGTGTATAGTGGCCTCCGCAGAGCCAAGTTAGATGATACGCTTTATATTAAAGTAAAATGGGAAAAAGAAAGTGGGTTTCAACTTACAGCCAAGAACTGGGAAAGTCTTTGTTTTCAGCAATGGAAGACCACTTGTTCTAATTCTTGGCGAGAATTTAGTTGGAAAAATCTGTCGAGATTCTTTATTACCCCCTTACAACAGCGTAAACAAATACCTGGTATTAGATGCTGGAGAGCTTGTGGCCTCATTGAGGCCAACCATTTTCATGTCTTTTGGGAATGTCCTGTCTTGGCATCATACTGGCAAGAGATACACACACACTTGGAAGCTGTTTTTCAGGTCAATATCCCATTCAGGTTTGACACAATGTTTTTAGGAAGTATGGACCTAGAGGACTGGAATCACAATGATAAAAGACTATTACTAATGCTTTTAATTGCAAGTAAAAAGGCTATTACTAGAAGATGGTTGAAAACAGATCCTCCTCAATTAAATGATTGGTTAGACGTTATCCATGACATATATGTGATGGAAAAAATGACATACTCATTAAGAATCCAAATTGAAAAATTCTCTGGAATTTGGATCAAGTGGACTGGATATATTTCACACATAAGAGAGGACTTTTGTTAGCTAAATTATTTTATCCTCTGTCTTTTCTTTTTGATGTTTGATTTCAATATACTAAAATTGTATATACAATGCACTGATTGAACTGCTATGTAAAATGTAGGTTCCCCATGTTCATGTTCCTTAAATTTCTCTTTTTTATTTTCCATTATGTGTAAAAATTGTACAAAACTTTAGGCCTTCAGTGGAAGACTGATATGTGTAATGCAACTAACATGTTCTTGTGCCTAAATAAAAAAACAATGACAAAAAGAAAGAATATCACAGCAAAGGCCTTCCATATTCACTTTTGCCAGTCAATACAGGAGAGGTTCATAATAGCATCAACAGCTACGGTCACATTCAGTGACGGTTTGTTTTTAAATTTCTTGCTTGCCTAGTATTATTCTGCACTATGTTTTCAGATTCATACAGTTCAATATTAGCCTAAAAATGTGATTCAAAGAGACATTTTCGACTGCAACAACTTGATCAGCCTTCAAATCAATGCACACAAAAAATAATTCTTGCAATCAGCGGCGTTGAACAGGGGGGGAAAACCCTGACTCATTCTTAGGGCCCAGACCAACCGGGGGGGCCACCGGGGATCCTCCAATGGAAAATATTTTTCTTCTTTCGTTTTTTTTAAACATTATTTTAAAAATAATGTCAATACATGTTGGTAATTTATGTAATTCCAATGTTCTCTGGAAATACATCTGTTGAATTGGATATACTAGCCTGCAAATAGGCTATATTCTATAGGCCTATCAGACACCCCCATTATCATGCATTGGTTTAGTCCGTCCGCTCGCGGACTTTCCATTGTACAATATGCGGAATTAACACTCACTCACTTCATTATTAGGCATTAAACGCAGCAGCCGGTTAGCAATGAAAGACGTCTAAAACACCAGGCTTTCACAAAAAGAATAGAAAGGCAAGAGAGACAGGGGAAACAAAATGAAGGAAAGCAACTGCAGCTGATTTCTTGCAAGAAAGGTGAGCCCAAATGTCAAAATTACAGCCTACACAGTAGGATAACTGGTTATCCCATTCCCATTCCGTGTGGCCTTCTGTGATAGCCGAAGTCAAATGAAAAAATGTTAGCTATCATTGTGATTTTAGCTAATATCCTAGTCTCGAAGAAAAGCAGTTTCTCAACCGGGTGCAATGCTGCCCTAGCCTGGCTCTCGCGAGACCCCCAGTGCTTCGTGCATCTTCGTTACACTTCGTGAGCCATCTGCGCGAGAGTCAGGTTAATGCTGCCCGCCCTGGTCATCAAAAATGTGCAGATTGATTCTGTCGATATTAGTCGACCTCATATTCATCAGTTGCCAATGTCAAGGTGGCGGTGCGAACAGCTGTCAGTCTTGAACCTTCATTCTGCTTTTATTTTGCGGTCTCAACACTCTCAATAGGAAAGCTCTGGTTACTTGGCCATGTCTCTGACCATCTGACAACGCCCGTTATAGCTGAAGTGTGGTAAAATAATGACGAGATTTTGACCAGTCTGCGTTTTGAATGCTGCTGACGCCATTCTATCTGCGCAAAGCGGTTTGCATAGCACAAGAAAAGACAGGCAGAGTAGCCTACCTCCGTGCTGAGCAGGTAGCCTATCTGCATTCAGTGCATTGAGTGCTCATGAAAATTACTACAAGGTAGGCTACTGTGAAATAGTTACTGGCCAATTTAAATCTGAAACTATATGCAGTAGCCTAATAAATAATGATTTCAAAGAAATAAATATAACTTCGGGGTGCCCTGACTTTAAAAGGTTGAGAATAACGACATCAAATCCAAACAGCGATAGCCTACTTTTGTTCTATTTACTCTGCTTTACAGCAGGTTTTAAGCGACATTTCGAAGTCAGCTTCTACCAGTAGCCTAGGCTAAATCACAGCTGATTCTCTATTCCTTGCTCTCCCAAACACATACAGGCAAACGTGACGTGCGTGCGGGGCAGTGCAAGTGAACGAATGTGTGCACAAAAAAAAGAATTCTTGCAATCAGCGGCGTTGAACAGGGGGGGAAAACCCTGACTCATTCTTAGGGCCCAGACCACCTGGGGGGCCCACCGGGGACCTTCCAATGGAAAATATTTTTCTTCTTTCGTTTTTTTAAAACATTATTTTAAAAATAATGTCAATACATGTTGGTAACTTATGTAATTCCAATGTTCTCTGGAAATACATCTGTTGAATTGGATATACTAGCCTGCAAATAGGCTATATTCTATATCAGACACCCCCATTATCACGCATTGGTTTAGTCCGTCCGCTCGCGGACTTTTGATTGTACAATAGCCTATGCGGAATTAACACTCACTCACTTCAATATTAGGCATTAAACGCAGCTGCCGGTTAGCAATGAAAGACGTCTAAAACACCAGGCTTTCACAAAAAGAATAGAAAGGCAAGAGAGACAGGGGAAACAAAATGAAGGAAAGCAACTGCAGCTGATTTCTTGCAAGAAAGGTGAGCCCAAATGTCAAAATTGCAGCCTACACAATAGGATAACTGGTTATCCCATCCCCATTCCGTGTGGCCTTCTGTGATAGCCGAAGTCAAATGAAATCAATGTTGGCTATCATTGTGATAGAACCCATATTTGTCTTTGATATAGCCTATTCATAACAAGTGTCCCAAAAGACCAACATGGGTCGATGTTGGTTCAAATATCCAAATGATAGCAATGAATCCCACTCAATTTCAGAAAATGTCACGAACGTGAAGATGCCCCCTGTCACAGCAGGTGCAATGTGAACTTGAGAGAAGTTGAGCCTATTTTAGCTAATATCCTAGTCTCGAAGAAAAGCAGTTTCTCAACCGGGTGCAATGCTGCCCTAGCCTGGCTCTCGCGAGACCCCTAGTGCTTCGTGCATCTTCGTTACATCTGCGCGAGAGTCAGGTTAATGCTGCCCACCCTGGTCATCAAATTTGCAGATTGATTCTGTCTTCGTAACGATATGAATATTAATCAACGTCATGTTCATCAGTTGCCAATGTCAAGGTGGCGGTGTGAACAGTTGTCAGTCTTGAACCGTCATTCTGCTTTTATTCTGCCGCCTCAACACTCTCAATAGGAAAGCTCTGGTTACTTGGCCATGTCTCTGACCATCTGACAACGCCCGTTATAGCTGAAGTGTGGTAAAATAATGACGAGATTTTGACGGGGCACCAGTCTGCGTTTTGAATGCTGCTGACGCCATTCTATCTGCGCAAAGCGGTTTGCATAGCACAAGAAAAGGCAGAGTAGCCTACCTCCGTGCTGAGCAGGTAGCCTATCTGCATTGAGTTCTCATGAAAATTAGTACAAGGTAGGCTACTGTAAGTTACTGGCCAAGTTAAATCTGAAATGATGTGCAGTAGCCTAATAAATAATGATTTCAAAGAAATAATATAACTAGGTTCGGGGTGCCCTGACTTTAAAAGGTTGAGAATAACGACATCAAATCCAAACAGCGATACTTTTGTTCTATTTACTCTGCTTTACAGCAGGTTTTAAGCGACATTTCGAAGTCAGCTTCTGCCAGTAGCCTAGGCTAAATCACAGCTGATTCTCTGTTCCTTGCTCTCCCAAACACTGATACGGGCAAACGTGACGTGCGTGCGGGGCAGTGCAAGTGAACGAATGTGTGCGCGAGCGCGTGTGTTTCTGTTCAGCGATGCACATTGAAGAAAGTTCAGTTCAACATATCAATGTCATTGTCTCATGCGTCCATAGTGCACAAAATAGTAGGCTAAAGTATTGTGAAGAGAGATTTACAGGTCTCTCTTCTCCCCCTCACACCATAGTGATGAAGTTATTAAAAGTCATCCCTATGATTATGATCGCCTACTTTTCATAACTGGTAATGTGAAAGATTAAGACATTTTATATTTTTATTATGTCTATTACTGTATGTCATATGATTGAAGATGAGAATGATTCAAGTGAAGGAGAGGAAAACAGTAGTTTGGGGTGTGTGTAGGGGGGCCCATGGAAGAGGTTGTTCCTAGGGCCCCAAATTTGGTGCTACGCCCCTGTGTGTGTGTGTGTGTGTGTGTGTGTGTGTGTGTGCGCACGCGCGCCCGTGCGTGTGTGTGTGCGCGCATGTATGCACACACACGCGCGCGCGCATGTGTGCGTGCGTGCGTGCATGTGTGTCTGTATCTGTGTGTGTTTATGTGTGTGTGTGAGAGGGCCTTTGTGGCTCTGGCTTTGGCAGAGTAAACACACAGGACAACACCTCCCTTAATCCCACAGTCCACACCGTCTGTCTACACGGGAATGTCTTAACTATTCTGCTACACTGGGAGGTCTAAACTATTCTGCTACACTGGGATGTCTTAACTATTCTGCTACACTGGGAGGTCTAAACTATTCTGCTACACTGGGATGTCTTAAAGATGGCCTCTCAACGTCATTTGATTATTATTGCTGTGTTCCCCATTGTTATTGAATGTGTTACGCGTTGGTCCTGTTTTAAAAAACGTTCTGGTTGCTTTGTTTCAAGCCGTTTTTGCAAGCCAGCAAGGTGGCTTGTGGAGAAACGAGAGGGTGTTCCGTGTTTCTCGTGGAAATGCGTCTCTGATTGGCTGACTCTTCCAGCTCTCGTGGAAATGCGTCTCTGATTGGCTCAGTCCTCCTGTTCTTGGAGAGAATGTAATGGGAAACAGAGTCGCCACTTCCCCGGGTGGTACTGCACTATAGGGGCGCCAACGGAGGCGTGTATGCTCCATTCAGGGCTGTGCTCTTTCGACAGCGACCCCTAGGCGAGCTGCAGGCACAGAGCAACCAGAGTGGGCTTGCTCTCTGGATGAGGCTTTGTGCTGTGTGTGTACCTGAGAGTAGCAACCAGCTGATAGCTAAGCTAAGCTAGATTTCGGGCCACCAGACGTTGCTTGTATTGAAAACAAGCAGAAAAAAATTACTCGACATGTTTTTAGAAAAATGGGTCGACATAAACCTTTGTGGCCAACGCCTTCTTTCGACGTGACGAAACACAGAAAGGCTTTCGTGATTCGCTCGTTTCTCTGCATTATTTATGTCAATTGGGAAACACCGGGAAACACAGCCAGGCGAGGTGACGCACCGCTATGAGAGCCTTGCAAGTGAGTTTAACTTGGGGTGACCGTCCGATCTTCAAAAGGAGTGAGTAAAACTGTGTTTTATCGGAAGTTGGCCTTTAACTATTCTGCTACACTGGGATGTCTTAACTATTCTGCTACACTGGGAGGTCTTAACTATTCTGCTACACTGGGAGGTCTTAACTATACTGCTACACAGGGCGGTCTTAACTATTCTGCTACACAGGGCGGTCTTAACTATACCACTGTCAGAGGCCTGCCTGGAAATGCCTAACTCCACTACTGTTATCTTACCTTGCTTTCCACAATCAGCCAATGGATTTAGCATGCAGGTGTGGTGGTAGTGGTGGTCAGGTTGAGACAAGAAAGCTCCAGTACACTGTTCACATTTGTAGCGTTTTACTTGTGACATTTCGGTCTATTGACCTTCTTTAAAGGGACACTGTGCAAGATTTTTTGTTGTTTATTTCTAGAATTCATGCTGCCCATTCACTAATGTTACCTTTTTCATGAATACTTACCACCACCATCAAATTCTAAGTATGTATTATGACTGGAAAAATGGCACTTTTCATATATGAAAAGGGGGATCTTCTCCATGGTCCGCCATTTTGAATTCCCAGAAATGTTTATTACTTAGTAAACTTTCATGAAAAGATCAAATTTGGCAGTAGGCAGCCCAGTTTCAATGAGCAGCATAGTTGCAGTACCTTTTTTGGCCATTTCATGCACAGTGTCCATTTAAGCAATAATTGCTTGAAGAAGGCTGCATGTGTGCGGGAGCTTTCTTGTCTCAACGATGGCGGCCCAGTGGATCCACGCCTACGCACCTGGCCTAAGGAGGGGTGCAAGAATCCTAAAAATAGCGGTGGTTGGGTTGCCAGGGATTGGCTTTGGAGTGACCTTTCTTGTCAGTCCTTCTGAGTTTTTTTTCCCCTGTTTGAATCTGGAGGGCTTAGCACAAACAAGTGAGCTGTGAACTGAATGTATCTTGTAAATATCTTTTATTTACAGTACAGTGTGTTTGTGTCTCCCTCTACTGGCACAGTATAATACGTTTCCTCCAAGACAAGTAAATGAACTATTAGCTTGTTCCACACACCAAAACACCAACAAGTTACCCTGGCAACAGCTAAAAACTGTGTAAAAATAACTTCACCTGCGTTATAATGGTAACTTACTGTGTGGTTAAAAACATATGGAGAACGGCTATTTATAGTATTACTGAGGTCATTTAAGATAAAAAAAATAAAATAAGATAAAAAGGTCACACCTTCTGAATGTGTAATGGCCCTTAATAAGATAAAATGTAGATTGACATCTAGGGTGACCAATCAGATATTCTGGCTGTGTGGACCAGGCAGGGCAATCTGCCTTGATGTTGTCTATTCATAGCCTAATAATTTCAGCGCAGTGAGCCTGATTACTTCACAGTGTGACAAATGTCATGTGTGACGTGTGAGCGTGTGAACCTGTTGAATCGCATCTCTCCTCCCATGGCTGTGCACAGGGGCCAAACAGCAGCCTGCAGGGTATATTTGGTGTAGACCAGTCCCGCACACAGCCCCTACGCTTCTCTATGTTAGACCACGGCCTATTTGGATCAATGTGCTGCCCCATCTATATAGTGGGCCAGTCTATAGGGAAAAAACAACAACAAAACAATCAGCATCGGCCCCTAAGGGCTGTCAGGCCACCGGGAAAAAGCCCTGTATGCCACATTACCAGTCCAGTCTTTTCTCGTCACATCCCCTCCTCTTTCCATCTCCCCTCTCTTCCTTCCCCAAATGATTTTACTCATGCTCTTTACTCCTCGTCCCAAATCTGTTCCTCTACGCCTCTGCCTTTCAGGACGGAAAGCAAGAAGTAATTTCACACCTGGTATCACCAAATGTTTCAAAGTTATTAGGTCCACCACAAGCAATTAATGTACCGGTAGCATATTGCCCCATGCAAAATTGTTCATCATTGGTTAATTATTTACCATTTCTCTTTGTATGCATCCATTATTATTAAGTGTTACCAAAAATGTTTTTCCTCCCTTCACAGTTTGATTTTTTTTGCTTTTGTTTATCCCAGTGTACCAACAGTCGATAAACGTGAATATGTCTCCTGTAGTATGTTAAAGGTGGGGTTGCAGGTTTACCAACATTCTTAAAATAATTTGATTATGACATCACGTTGGGAGTCTTTCTCATAGCTTTTTTTTTATTCACAAGACTCGTCCAGGCAGCCTTTAGGCAAAAGTAAAAGTGTTAAACTCTCCCAGCGGACAACAACAGTGGTGGGGAGAGTCTCCGTTCGCCAATGAATGACTCGTAAGCATCGACTGACTCACAAAGGGGATTCATTCACTTGAAAATCCTACTTTGTGCCAATTTAATTAAATTGTAACAAACCTTTTCAACAGGCCCTCTGGCAATGTGCCGAAGAGCCCTAGTAGGCGAGTACATCTATGCAAAAAAAAGACCTAACCCCAAAAAAATTGATACAAAAGGTTTTTCAACTGATTTTGTTACCTCTAAGTGTCCTTAATAACATACTAAAAATCTAGGAAAATCTGACTTCAGGAAAGGTGTCATTTTGAAGATCAAAGTTTTTTTTAAATAAAGGTTACTACATGATAATTACATTGGCATGAACTAACATGTTTTCAGGATCTGTTTGTTTGGAGTGCTGTTTGGGTGGATAAAGACACTACTGCTATGATAATATCCATGTGCTGTTTGTCAGGGCACATCATCAGTGATGAATCATGGTGTCACTAGGTATTTTGGGTCTTTCAGCAGCTGAACTGAATAGACAGGAGCCACTACATGTGTAAGTAGAGGGCAAGGTGAAACGGTTGGTACTGGAGACAGACAATGTCCTGAAAGGACATAGGGCTTTAGCATAGCTTTCGGGTAAGCCAGAGTAGGGCCTGTTGTAGCTTCATAGGCAAGGGTCAGGGCCTTGTATTCAATTAGGGCATGAAAAAGAGGACATGGGTCAATTAGGGCATGAAAAAGAAGACATGACTGGGAAACTGAGGCTATGTGGTCAGAGAACGATAGATGGTCATCAACAATGACACCTAGATTCCTTGTGGCCTTATTTGAGGCAACAGTAGCAGAATCCATATTGAGTTCGATATCATGGCAACCTAAATCTTTGGCTGGGATCACCAGCAGTACATTTGGGTGAGGCTCAACTGAAGGTTGCATTCCTTCATACTTGTGGATAGTTCAGAGAGGCAAGCGGAAATGTGTGTGACCGTGGAGTCATCTGGCACAAAGTAACTGTGCTTCATCGGTGTAACAGTAGTATGAGAAGCTGTGAGAACAGATAACATGGCCCAGTGATGTGGTGTACATGGCAAATAGGAGTCCCAGCACCAGCCCTTAGGACACCTCTGTGGAGAGGCTATGATTTGAGGACAGCTGACCTTGCCCTTGATACATGCTAAGAATGATACCACCAGACTCAAAGAATGTCTGGAAGAACTTGAGACACATAAAACTAAATTATTTATCTAAGAGAGATGTTAAATAATCATCTTTTTGAAAAAAAAAAATGCTAGCTGGTGCCTGCACAAAGATTTTTAGATTTACTACAAAACAAAAAGAGATGTCCATAATCTCTTCTGAAGATATCTTCTGGCTTACTAGAAACAAAATAAAAGAGTAATTTTGAGCTTGGCTTTTTCAGATTTTGAGGTTTTGCATTTTGAAATTTAATGCATATTTAATTAGATATAGTCCAATTACCATATTAAAACATAACATTTCAGAAAACTTGCAATACATTTTTTTCTCACAAATATGTGAGTAATCACCAGATTAAGTTTCATGGTGATATCGGCAAGCTACATTTTTTGGCCTATTCACCTGGAGTGTCTCTTGACCCTTATAATAAGCCTATGGCAGCCATGTTGAAAAAAACTCATTTCCCAAAGTCAGATTTTACTAGATTTTTAGTATGTCATTTAGCAGGTCCAATAGTAATAGAATCCATAAAAAAACCTTTTGTATCAATTTTTTTGGGGTTAAACCCTAAATGTACTCGCCTATAGGGGTCCCTGGACCCTATGTCGAGCCCTGTTTCTTTTTAAAAAAATACAGGTATATATATTTTAACTCGTTAAGACACTGCGTTATAAATTTGCTGTTACCAGGATGGCAATGACCAATTTTTCGTGCATTACTAAAGGCCCTGTGTGATGTCATACAGTAATAATGTAGTACTACGTTTGTTAACTTTTCAATGACTATTACAGCGAGCCACAGGAGGTACGGCGTGCATTATGGGGCTACGGGGCTTTTTATGTCTTTATTGAGAGGATAGCGAGGGATGATGACAGGAAGCCAGCGGGAGGAAGAGATGAGGGAAGATTGGGAAATGACCTCGGTCTGGACTCGAGCCCGGGTCCCCGGTGTAACAGTGCAGTGCCCTACCGTTTGAGCCATGGCAGGGCCGAGAGTCCTACAGAGACTCTATGGACTCATACTTGCTTACAAGCAATTAATGCACCGGTAGCATATTGCCCCATGCAATATTTTTCATCATTGGTTAATTGGTTAATTACTTGCTGTGGAAGTTGTTTGGAAGTGCCAGGGAGAAAGCAAAAGTCTACCTGGGAAACTCCAACTCCCACTGTCATTGTTGACCCAGTACTCCACAGCACACAACAAAATTGCATTCATGCCTCACCCGTGCGAGGGGGAAGCCCCCCAATGGCGCCCCAAAGGAACAGTGCGGCGGGACGGAACCATGCTCGGGGATACCTCGGTCATGGAGGACATTTATTGCAAGCTACACATTTCCATTTCACCATTTATTTCTTCCAGCAGACATATCAGGTTCATTTTTGTCAACAGTAAAAGTAAACCACACAAAATGTGAGACAAAACAAAACATTTGTGGCTACTAGTCTGTGGACAAGCTACAGCAGGTACAGCACATATCCACCGAAGACACTTAAATACCAAATCTCTTCCAGGTAACATTTCATTGGACGGTGTTCAGTTGCATGAGGTTATAGGGGTATACTGAAGTGGTATCTAGGCAACCAAAGACCAGAAGTGTCAACCCCAGCAGGTTCAGAAATGACAGTAAAAAGTAATTAAAAGTTAGCACATTTCATCCTGCCAGCCCCTGAATCAGCAGATAATATTAACCCACTTGTAAGTTAGACTGAATAGCACACTGCACTTTGGTACTGAATACTGCACTTTACTGTGTTTATGTTGGGTTTTTTGTCAACCTGTCTTTTTGTCCTATAGAGGGAGGGGAGGCGGCGGGGGGGGGGGGGGGGGTCGTGTTTGTCTATTGTGTTCTTGTTTATTGTAATGTCTTTGTAATTGTATCAGATGCACTGAAAATGGCACAGAACAAATTTCCGAAAGGACAAATAAATAATCTATCCACTCAAAAGGGTTAGTGGACAGCCTACATAATGACCATCAATCACTCCATTAGTTACTCAGTGGAGTGAAGTCACCACTTCGTTAAAGAATAAAATGTGGCAGTCTGTGAAGGTGCTCATTCACCCAGGTCACCATTTAAAAAAAGAAAGTTTTGTTGAATGACTAAGGACTAAGGAGTAGAAGTCTCTTCACATTTCAAAAAAGATGCTGAAGATGATTTAGGCCAAAATGTCAATCTTGTTCAGGGGTGTCAAACTCAAATTGACTGGGGGGCAAAATCAAAATCTGGAACGAACTTGCGGGCTAAACTGTTTTTTTTGTTGTTGTTTTTTAATGGACTAAAATTGTGCGTGCATGCACCTAATACTCATAGCTAACTACTCACACACACTCTTTCCCATCATACATACAGTATATGCTCAAATGTGCCTGCTCATATTGTGTTGTATATGAGTGTAAGCTATTTCATTAGCCTGGGACCACTCATAGTCCTTTGGCACACCAAATTTCAACTGTAATACGTATTTCAGATTTGAAATCTTGCGGGCAGAATAAAATTACTCTGCGGGCCAGAGTTGGCCCCCGGGCCTGACTTTGACATCCCTGATCTAGTCTGTCATGCTATCCTGATGAATAGATATAAGATTTGCAATTGAGAGCGCAGCTTTTCTCTAAACAAATTAAAGCTACAAGGAGGTCCAGCTGCCTACAATGAAGAAAATGTTTTTTTTTTAACTTTCTGAATCTGCCAGGGTTGACATTTCTGGGGATACCTGTGGTGAATAGCCATCAAGAGATGCAGCGTACTGAGGAAATCACCAAAGCCACTCCATAACCCAGATCACACACTTGGCAAATGCTGCTACTGATGACAAATACCAAACAACTTAAGACAAATAATCACCCCAGTGCAGCAATGACTACGGTATACAGTAGGTGAACACAGCAACTCAGTAAGTGCACAACAAGTACAATGTTCACCTATTATTAATAACGAATGTTACCCAATAGCTTTCCTTCTGTTGGCTTCACATCTTCAGAATACCCACTCCAGGAAAGAGGTGAATAAGCAGAAGCAAAAGCACTCTTACAGTGTATCCACCTGTTTAGGTAGAGGGGAATAACTGGTGTGAAATCTATGTTAGCTCGTGTACTAGTGTTGTCATTTCATCAGTAAGAGTACTTCTACATCTACGGTATACACCTCTGCTCCAGGTTGCTACATCGATTTAGCAAATTTTAATGCCAAAGTGGAAATATTTTTCAAAGGTTCTCCAAATCTGTACAGTATAAAGACTATTTTTAAGAGACGTAAATGTACACTGAAAACCACTTAGAATCGACAAGAAAATCACACTGAAAATACAGTACAATAATCAACAAGTTTTGCTCACAAGAAACCAAATTGAAATTGTATGTGACAAACAAATGACCATTTACAGTATAACCACATAGGAACATGTGTTTTTTGACACGAGATAGCATGGCACTAATGTTAACAACACAAAAGTTTAAGTTTTCCTTTCATCAATATAGTTTATAATTTATAATTTATAACAACACAAAAGTTTAAGTTTCCCTTTCATCAATATAATTTATAATTTATCATAACACAAAACAATAGCATGACATGCAACTGTAAAGTTGAATTAGTACTGCATTTACTCAAACGGATCGAACATGTGTAAACATTTCGGCATAAACTCCGCAAATACAACATACAAAACGCACAACACTGACTTCTTCAGCAGGAATGTGGGCTATCCTCTATTCCTCCTCCATACATTTCGCTATTTCCTTAAGCCTCTTGACAAACTCCTGAGCCTCCCGGTCTCCTTTCCTGGCATCCAGTAGCTTGATGATGTGCTTTTCTGGAACAATAAAAACAATAACAAAAATATTTACAGTGTATCTATTATTTATTGAAGGAAAGAAAAACAGACAAATACTGGAAAGGTGGAGGACATGTTTGTTTGATGTTAGGATTATGTCAATTTTTAGGCTAGGGTTTAGGGTTACGGTACATGCATACTGCGGGTTTGCGTGCACGGGGCGGGCGGGGACGGGGGCAGCGCAAGTGCGAGAGGTACCTAGGCTACAGTGGTCCTTTTCACACTGTACAGTCTGTGTACGCGTTCCATTCGCAAGAAGCCCAGCCTTTCACCCATGTTTTGGGCCATTCATTTCAATAGGACCCCGTTCATAGCCTGTGCACGCCCATACAGAAAGTAGACTTGAGTTCTGCTTTCAAGTTACAATGTGAACTTCTCTGGGCTCCAGCTCACGAGCCTGTCCATGCACCGTGCTGATATCACGCCTTGGTGTGCAAGGAATGATTTGTTGTCATGTTTTCTAACCGTTTCAGACTGAGCACGGATACATTTGGACCCATTTCGTCTACGCCCCGTGCTTGCAGTGTGCATGTACCGTTACGGTTATTCTGGATTTCAATTGACGTTAATGTCATTTCAGAAAGATGCTCTTCATAGTGTTATAGTGTAATGTAAATGTAGAGTAGAGAGAAGTTTTCATACCGCATGGGTTCTCCCGGGACAGGTGGAGGACCACGGGCTGCAGGGTTTTCCCGGTGGCAGTCGCAGTTGCTCTTCCAGGCCAGCAGAAGTCGCTTAGCGGCGCAACGGCCTCTCCAGCAAAGTCGTTGGTGGACAGCCAGTCGTAGTCCATCACCGTGAAGGTTATGCAGGCGTATCTGTGCCTATACTGCTCCGGACTGACATGGCTGAGAGAAAAAAATAGTAATAATCATTTTTTTTTTTCTAAATGAGTAATTTTAAATTGGTAGTTTCAATTTAGACTTAAGAATTTAATTTACATGTCAATTTTGTAACAATCAAAACCTACTATTTTTGGTTTGAGAGTTACATTACTTTTGAACAACACAGACCTGTTTTCTAACTGTCAAATGCAGACTGCAAGTCTAGGACCGCTTTCCTGCTTCGCATTGACCTGGCCAATTCAGTTTGCTTCTGTAGGCTGCTGTAAGGAAAACTGGCTTCATACTCACAAATAGAAGAGTTCATCAAACACTGGATGCAGAGTCTTCAGTTTGACCTGAGTTCTTTGACTTTTGGCGAAGGGGAAGAGGTGATGAGGGCACAACTCCACTATCACGAA
Source organism: Engraulis encrasicolus (assembly GCF_034702125.1). Classification (NCBI taxonomy): domain Eukaryota; kingdom Metazoa; phylum Chordata; class Actinopteri; order Clupeiformes; family Engraulidae; genus Engraulis; species Engraulis encrasicolus. Next base: position 29,029,937 of record NC_085858.1, on the reverse strand, counting down.
GGGGTCACTCAAACCTGCGTGTTACAAACCACGGTCAGGAATTTATAGGCTTTTCATACACAGTTAAAACAATTATATGACCCTGCCGTGGCTCAGACGGTAGGGCACTGTGCTGTCACGCCGGGGACCCGGGTTCAATTCTGGCCCACAGTCTTTTCCCAATCCTTCCCCATCTCTCTCTCCAACTCACTTCCTGTCACCATCTCAAACTGTCCTATCAAAGGTATAACCCCCCGCCAAAAAAACCCAATAACGCTACTCTACAATTTCACTGCAAGTTGTAGCCTACAGTTCTATATTTAAGTGCACAGCATATTGAAAGGTGTAAATGCAACTCTTAGACAGTAAGATCACTTGGGAGAACATTTAAGTTGACTCTTTAAGTGTTTAATTAACACTGCAAAAAGTACTGAGCATATAAAATGACCTTGCATTTCTCTACACTTTTGAAAAAAACATCAGCTCATCGTTAAAGGTACACTGTGCAGGAAATTGTCAAAAAAGGTACAGCAACTATGCTGCTCATTGAAACTGGGCAGCCTATTGCCAAATTTGATGTTTTCATGAAAGTTTACTGAGTAATTAATATTTTCTAGCATGACCCAAGTATAGTCATTTTTGTAGCTAAAAATGGCTATTCCTGGAAATTCAAAATGGCTGACCATGGAGAAGATCCCCCTTTTCATGTATGAAAAGTGCATTTTTTCCAGTCATAATGAATACTTAGAATTTGATGGTGGTGGTAAGTATTCACGAAAAAGGTAACATTAGTGAATGGGTAGCATGAATTCTAGAAAAAAACAACTAAAAATCTTACAAAGTGTACCTTTAAAGGGACACTGTGCAGGAAATGGTCAAAAAAGGTACTGCAACTATGCTGCTCATTGAAACTAGGATGCCTATTGCCAAATTTGATCTTTACATGAAAGTTTGCTAAGTAATAAACTAATATTTTCTACTATGGTCCAAGTACAGTCATTTTTGCAGCAAAAAATGGCTATTTTTGGAAATTCAAAATGGCGGACCATGGAGAAGATCCCCCTTTTCATGTATGAAAAGTGCAATTTTTCCAGTCATAATGAATACTTAGAATTTGATGATGGTGGTAAGTATTCATGAAAAAGGTAACATTAGTGAATGGGTAGCATGAAGTGTAGAAAAAAACAACTAAAAATCTTACAAAGTGTACCTTTAAAATAGATACTGTAGTAGTCAAGTCAAGTAAAATGTGTGTGTCATGGCTTTGAGCCAGGTTGTGACAACACGTCTAAAAAAGTCCACTAGAGTATCCAAGTGAACATCCTCTCACCACCGACGTCATGAATGACCTTGAACTTTTGCACGTCTAAAGAAGTCCCCTGAGGCAAAGCAGACATCATCTCACCATTGGTGTCGAGGGCGATGAGGTCAGCACCGTGAAGGATCTCCACAGTCAGTCTCTGCTCAGGTGCGTCATAGTAGCACTTAACACTGATGCGGCCAAACTTGGTGTGTTTCAGTACTCTCTGAAACACATGGGTTAATCAGTAAAATAATTTATATTTTGGGTTATTTACATATATTTAAGAATTATGTATGAAAATAAACTATTGTGCTTGCAGATGCTTTCATGCAAAGGTTTTCAAATGAATTTCAGAATACAATTAAATTGACATCTGAGTTTGTATTGAGTATCCAAAGAGGAGTACCATCACCAATACAAGGGGCGAAAGCAACAACAACAGAAATGTTAGTAAGAATAGAAGGATATTACGCATAGGGTCAGCGTCTGTGTGTGCCCGCGCTCATGTGTGAGTGTGTGTGCATATGCATGTGCGTGAGAGAGAGAGAGAGAGAGAGAGAGAGAGAGAGAGAGAGAGAGAGAGAAACAAAGTGTGTGTGTGTGTGTGTGTGTGTGTGTGTGTGTGTGTGTGTGTGTGTGTGTGTGTGTGTGTGTGTGTGTGTGTGTGTGTGTGTGTGTGCGCGTGCGCACGTACGTGCATGTGTATGTATGCGTGTGTGCATGTTTGTTTTCTTCATGAGTGCACACCATTGAGAGTAAATAGAATGGTGCACACCTGTGAGTGTGATTAGACGGCTTGTTCATGGGAAAACATTTTGAAGAGGTAATGGACATACTACTACTCTCCTGACAGTCATAATCTTTAGGGCCTCTCTCATGCACAAGGCAGAGTGAAGAGTGCATGCAAAATGTTTTTTTTTTACAGTTTTATTTCACTTAGAAGCCTAGATGTAGTCTAACAACACTTTACTACACGTGTTGCTTCATAATACCTTCATAGGCCAAGCAGCTGTTATCAACAGCATATAAATCATTCATGATTGTTTCATGAGACATGCCTCCAAATTCACTTTATTTTAGGGATACATCTATTAGCACTAATACATACAATGTTAATGCCTGCATAAGTACCTTGTAAGGCATGTACTAAGCAAATGCTAAGGCCTACTAGGTCCTTACTAAGGTTAAATTGGTAATACATCCCTTATTGTGCATGAACAAGACATTTGCAAATACATGCCTAACAAATGTTTGATTTTGCTTTGTACATGCCTTACAAGTTACTTATACAGGAACATTGTATGTATTAGTGCTAATAGATGTATCCATAAAATAAAGTGTTACCAAACTTTCATTAAAGCCAAACCCTCCTACAATAGGAGAGTAGTTAGATGTAATTCATGACGTACATACAGTGGAAAAGTTGACCTACTCTCTAAAAACAAAATTAGGAGACTTTTCGAGGATCTTTGAAGAGATGGACTGGGTATGTTAAGCAAGTGGGTTTAAGATCAGATTTTGCTTGAGGCATCATCTTGGAATATATACTATGGTATGTATGCATGTTTTTTATTTCATTTTTATAAGCATTACATTGAGACTCCCCTCTATGTTCAAATTGGTTTTGTTTTCTCATTGTAATTGGGGGGGGGGTGCTGAAAGAAGGGCTTGGATAAACAATATTGAGATGGATATTTACCGGGGATTCCTTTGCCATAGACCATTTTATCTATACTTGTTTTAATAACCTGTTTTGGTTTTGGCAAGGAAAGTGACTTTGTAAACACTAAAAGGAGAAAATTATGGGATAATATCAGGTGGTGTATGTATCTTTAAAGCCTTTAAAGCATTAACAACATTTCATTTCTGTGGAAGACCTAACAACGACAACTTGTCAAAATAAAAGTAGCTGTTGCAAAGCATTGTTGTTTTTGTGTTAAACCTATGAATGTATAAAAGCAGCACGTATAGTAAAGGGTTACCGCTTCGTTTGTAAAGGGAATTACAGTGGCATGGGAAGATTAAAAGGGATGTTGAGAATGGTAGTGTGAGAGAGACTTACAGCGATACCGCACCATTTCTAGAAATATGCTAATTTTACACCTCGCCTAGAGTTAAATAATGGAATTTTACTTAACTTGTTCTTCCACCCCTTCCACACCCCTGTGTGTGTGTGTGTGTGTGTGTGTGTGTGTGTGTGTGTGTGTGTGTGTGTGTGTGTGTGTGTGTGTGTGTGTGTGTGTGTGTGTGTGTGTGTGTGTGTGTGTGTGAGAGAGAGAGAGAGAGAGAGAGAGAGAGAAAGAGAGAGATCTGCTTTTAGCTGAATGTATGTAAGAGTGAGCTATATGGTAAATACATGTGTAGTGATGTGTGTAATGTCTTGTGTATTCTGTATTTATACAGTACATGAATGCTACTGGACGCCTTGATTTCCCTCGGGTTTAATACATGAGCAATGATACTCAAGGCTACTTTACTCCACTAGCTAGCTGCTAGCAGGTCTCATATGATTCAATTATATATGCTAGCTTAGCAGTAGCGTTTGCGCTGCCAGACTCAGAGCATAGTAAAGCTCAATCATGTAACTGAAGGGGAGGTGTAAAATGAGCTTATTTCCAGAAATGGTGGGGTACCACTCTGAGTGACAAGTATGAAAATCCCACTGTGAGTGACAAGGACCGTATGAAAATCCCGACTGGTTCAATTCCAACGTCAGTCATGTCTAGGGCGTGGATGACGTCCATGCTGTGGGCCATCATGCATTTCACACAGGACCTCCAAAGAGGCCCTCCTCCATGACAGTAAAAGTTCTTTCCAATATGCGGACTCCCGTCCTCAGCCTGTGCTTGTGGCCTCGCCTTTCACCGACGCCCCGCCTCCATGGAGAAAACAATAAAGTTTCCCTGCCGTCAGCCTAGCCACAACAACTTTTGGGGGACTATTCTTCATTCACCATCGCGATAGCAAATGAGAAAATTACATTAGAATTGAGCTTTTGCGAGATATTGAAATACAATTCTGTTGTCAGTGACGTCATCAGGAGGCACGTGAGCAAGGGAGGACGGGAGTCCGCATATTAGAAAGAACCCTAAAATGTATCTGAGAGAGATTCAGAATGGTCCCTCACCCTTCACAGAACCAGATAGCCTTACAGTTCATAGGGCACCTCACTCTGAATAAACAGGGAGATGACAGGGAGGGCCCCAACTTGCAGACTCCTATCCGTGTTTTCTCATAATGTAGTGATCCAGTAACACGAAGATGACACGAAGACCAAGTGAACTCAAAAAAAGGAAACAAGAACAAAGAGGACTGAAAATTAAGGCAAAAGAGTAAGACAGGGGCCGACACAAGACAGTAGACTATTGTATCTGACAGGACACTCACAACATGGCGGACAGGAACGAGACCAGCGGAGACCAAAACTAGAAACGAAATGTCAAAAAAAGCACAGTTAATTAACACAGCAGACACACACACACACACACACACACACACACACACACACACACACACACACACACACACACACACACACACACACACACACACACACACACACACACACACACACACACACACACTTGGACCCTCTAGATACCAACTGAAACCTAACAGGCTATTTCATGACATACTGTAATTATCACTAGCACAATTCTGGATTCTTCTTCTGTGTTTTTTTGTCTGCCAACAATTTAAAATAATAATTTAATTAATTTATTATGGACATAATATGGACATTTTGATTCCAGGCCCAGCTAATAAACATATGAATCTTAATCTGTTTGAAAAAACAAACAAACTGAATTGTGTATAAGCTGATGCTTCAATGGGTAGTAGATTTTGGATGCGCCACCATCTCCAAAGAAGTGTTGGTTAAACAGAGAGTTCTGAGAGAGAAAGCTGTAGCAGTCTAATTGGCAAAATGAGCGTGTTACATAGTGCACTGCATAGTCTCCCTCCCGCCCACTCACACCATGCTGAGGACACCCACTGTCAAGTTGCTACTCATCAAGAGGTGCGAAGGCAAAACAGTCTTTTCATTTTTTTTTCATTAATTGCCAACCATTTTCTTTGAGGCAACGTAGCTCTCTCTTGTACATTTATCCAGGTGAAGAAGGAATCAACCTCCACTTTATTTCAGAGAGATTAGAGTATGCTACTGCCCAATGCAATACAAGTCAGTCTGGATGAAGAAAACCGTTAAATGCTATGCAAGGCAACTTTGTAATCTATTTTTTAACAGAACTTTGGATTATGAATGACCAGATATCCCTTTGTAAACAAATAAATGCATATACATAATTACTGTTTAGGAAACAGGAGCAGGTTATTACTGTAATCAATTCATTGATTATTTTGTCAATTATTTCAAAGTTTCCACCATATTACATTAAAAACCGCCCCGTTTTGTGTATTACTCATCTATGAAGTGCTACCAACAATAATCGTACTGTACCTGTTGTGAAATCTTCTCCAGAAAATACTGTTCAATCAACTCAAAGGATGAACACTTATTTTGACGCAGCTCTTCATCTACAGCCTAGGAGAAGAAAAGAGAAATTGGCCTTTTTCTCGTGACGTGAGACACCTTTGATTCAAAGCATTTGAAGCAGGCAGAAGTTGCATACAGTGGAACAGACATAAACATTAGACGCCACTGTGGTTTTCTGCCTGAAGGACTTTGCACACAGGGCACGATGCGAAAAATGCGATGCGACTTTGTGAATAAAACACCAGGCGAATTATTAGAGTGAAAAAAAAAAAACGTGCTTGATGTGCAAAGACCTTGAAACGAGCAGCCATTTAAACCTGCTTCACTTCAAAACGGAATTTGTTTGACAACATTTGCGAAAAGGCGAAATGTTAGCAGGTATACAGTCATATTGAACACATGGGATGTGGTTTGAAAGGCAGTAAAGGCTTAAACGTAGACACCTTGTAGTCTTCAGTTTTAAGGTCCTCCAGGGCAATGCCTTCCCCTCCAGCATTGAAGAATTGCAGCAACAACTGACAAGAGAGGAAGAGTTCAATCACTGAGGAAAGAGACACTTGCAACTAGCCAAACTGCAACACAAAGTATCTTAATATATTGTAATTGGTCAATTATCCAACCCACTGAGTAAGTAGCTAAACTTGTAAAGTTAAGTTAATTTGAGGCCTTGCTCTCAAACCACAGTTGCTGAGTTGACACAGTCAATTCAGTCCTCAGGTTGCAGTGTTCAGGACAACCATACTACCTATAAAGAACATCATCTGCTTGATGTATTGTCTGATGTGATGGATGGAAATGTAGAGTTTCATTGCAAAATAGTTTAAACGCCAACGCATGTGTGAATTCTTGTCATATATTTCACCGACGATTTTAAGAACATACTTTTAAACCTATATAAAATGCATTTTGCAATGCAATTTCAAACATTTCCATTTACCAAAATGTTCCAAAATGGATAAAAGTCATTTTGCAACAAAGCTCTTCATATGAATACAGACCTCCATAGTGTGTTGGAAGCGGGCGTAGAACTCTATCTGGACACCTCTGTTGTCCTTCACCGTGTCTAAAATCAGTCTCAAGAGCAGTTCCCACAAAGCCAAGAGGACCCTGTGGCAGAGCACACAACAGATAACAAGGATGACAATGCGATTGGAACTGTAATAGTAATCAAAATAATTAATTACGTAATTAATCTTGTGGAACTCATACAATAGCAGAGGTTTGACATGAATCTTGTAATGGAAGAGTTACCTGTTGAGATTTTCTTTGATGAGAGCTTCACTCAGTATGACCAACATGTCACTTAGGTATTTCATTAGAGGAGTTACTGCCTGGAAAACAAGTTAAGAGTTAGATTGACAAAAACAAACATAGGAACTAAACGAAGGAACTTTGGAACTACCTTGGTCTTACAAACCCACTTCATAAAGAAGGTCTAGACCTGCATAGTTGATTGACAATATGAGGTGTAACCTTGTTGAAGTTTGAAGCAATCTGATCATAGTTAACCCTTAAAAGCTTTCAACATCGTTGCTGATGTTTGGTGGTAACGTAGGCTAATACTTCATTTTAGTTGCTGAAGTTTGGTCGTAAACATAGGTTGATGCACTACTGCCAAAATAAAACTACAGAGACTCGTTTATTCTGTGGTGTTTGTAGTCTTACATCGTCATTCTGGATGGAATCTGGAGAAAGGCTGATGTGCTGGATATACTTCCTTAATTCATACAGCATCTGGTGAGAGCAGAAAAATATGGATTACATGTACACTATATGCAATGTCGCATTCAGGTTTGGTAATAGCAACTTTTGCGTAGCCTCTTACTGCAGCTGGGGTCGCCGGCGACCCTATTCACTTGCTGAAAATGCTTAAATATATCATAACAACATTGCTATTGCTATTGCTATTGACATTACAGAGAGCCATAGTGCTGCGCTAAGGGGTTAAAACAAAAACCTTTCCAGTAAGAATTGCTTTCATGCCTTTCGTAAATTGCTATTAAGTCCTTCGTATTGGATTAACTCGTAAAGACACGTTGTTATAAATTTACCACAATGGCAATGACCCAGTTGTAGTGCATTACTAGGGTTAGAAGTAGTTTGTTTGTTATGTCATAGTATGTGCTATTAGGGGTGTAACGATATCGAACCGAACCGACGTACCGTACCGAAAAGACCTGCACCGAATCGAACAGTGCTGTACCGAGTACCGAAAGGTCGAGTAAAAGTCTACTCTGTTCATGTTTTTACATTATGCTGCTACTACATGCAGAGGCTCGTGCAGAACCCTGAGAGAGAATGCAAGAAAAAAACAGGTGTAGAGGCTTGGTCTTTGTGAAACCTTGAGGAGAAAGTGCTATTTCTTACACTGATGAAATCGCCGACCCAAAGTAGCAGGTTGAATGCATTTACCTTTTTTCGTTTGTATTTTGACAATATTTTGGTGAAATTAACAACGTGCTGAGGAAGAAAATGGTTTTCTATTTTGTTCCCATACATTGTACCGAAAATGTACCGAACCGTGACCCCTAAAACCAATGTACGTACCGAACTGTGATTTTTGTGTACCGTTACACCCCTATGTGCTATGGTACTTAACTTTTTAATGACTATTAAAGCATGCCACAGGAGTTACGGAGTGCATTAAGGAGCTACAGCATTTGCAGAGTGGATTGTAAATGCAGTGTGAATACCTTCTCGGTGAGCATCTGTAAGAGTACTTCTACTTTATACAACTGTGATTTAATGTAATGCAGTGTAATGTAATGTAATGCAGTGTGAATACCCTCTCGTACTTCTACTTTATACTTTATACAGCTGTGAATTAATGTAATGCAGTGTAATGTAATGTAATGTAATGTTATGTAATGCAGTGTGAATACCTTCTCGGTGAGCATCTGTAGGAGTACTTCTACTTTATACTTTATACAACTCTAATGTAATGTAATGCAGTGTAATGTAACGTAATGTAATATAGTGTGAATACCTTCTCGGTCAGCAGTGCGATTAGGTGGTCTGATTGTCTGTGCAGTTCGGTGACAGCGTTTTGCAGCTGTCCGTTGAGGGCCTTGGTGGCCTGGCTGCGTCCCTCGTCCCCGCACGACTCCTCCATGGCCTGCTCAAGACACTTCCAGTCCAGCTCGTGAGGCAGGCCGCCCAGGTACGCGTGCACGTGGGCTATGTTGTTCAGCGCCACGCAAAACTGCTCGGACACAGAACCAGGAAAATAGTTAGAGAGTATTTGTTTTGCAGCTGTCTGTTTGAGGCGGAAATTCATATTTGGTGTGTGTGTGTGTGTGTGTGCGTGTGCGTGTGCGTGTGTTTGTGTGTGTGTGTGTGTGTGTGTGCGTGTGTGTGTGTTTGTGTTTGTGTGTGTGTCAGGAACAGTGTGTGTGTGTGTGCATACACCCGTGCGTGTGTGCGTGTGTGCATGTGTGTGTGCGTGCGTGCGTGCGCACATGAAGGGGAGGTTGTTATGGCAGGAGGGGATGATGACGACAAAGAAGGAAAGAGAGACAAAGACATTTACGTAACTGTGCGAAGCACATAATAGCCTATTACATGACACAACACGACTGTAGGTTACACTAGAGGCAATGCTGAAAATTGTATTGTAGCACTCCATGTTTTCATAATTGAAACTAGCAAAGCACCGCCACAGTCTCGACAATGCATACACGCATACACAGCCGCATACACAGACACGTACACAGACACATACACAGACACATACAGAGCTCAGACAGAGAGGCCTTACCTCCACAATTATGCTCTTCGGGTGTTGTGCCTGATTGCTCCTTTCAATCTTCCGTTTTAGAAGCTCTGAGTAATACACAGCCTCATTGCAAATGTTCTGTAATATCAGAAAAGAGAAAGGACTGAAGTGTGATTTACTCAATCCCATATATGCTTTTGTCTGACTTGACACCGACAAAAGGCTTATACTACATTCACAATATTTCACAGATAACTTGCGATATTTCAATCTATCTAGACTCTTAAGATTATTTTCTCAATATTCTGTGAAATCTGTTGACTGCATGTTTCATGTTATTTCCAAGCATCATCAACATCATAGGGAAGGGTGAAACACTCTCACACACATACACAGACACAGACACAGACACAGGCATAGACACACACACATGCACACACACACACATAAGAGTGATTTCTGCCCATGTCCATCCTTCTGTCTGTGTGAGTCTTGTGATGAACATGAAGTCTCTGGTAGTGTCAGGCCAGGCTAGCTGCGTCCAGAGGCACGCACACGCACACGCACAGGCACACGTACAGGCACACTCTCTCTCTCTCTCTCTCTCTCTCTCTCTCTCTCTCTCTCTCTCTCTCTCTCTCTCTCTCGCTCTCTCTCTCTCTCTCTCTCTCTCCATCCTTACATCTGTGAGTCTGGTGATGAAGATGAAGGCTCCTGTGGTGTCGGGCCAGGCTAGCTGAGCCCAGAAGCCCTGTACCTGGCTGAAGCACACCGTCACATCCACCGCCGACGAGCTGTGCTTACCCTTGGCCTCAATAACCACAAGCTGCAGTAGACATACATAGGGGACAGAGGGTTACAGCCCTTTTATTCAGTTGGGATCGCCGGCAATCCCATTCACTATTTGCTGAAAAGGCTTAACTACATCAGGATAACATTGCTATCACACTGTCAAGAGTCTTATGTGACGTGGTCATTACGATTATTTTTGCGACAATAAGTTTCTAGCATAGGCTCGGCATGAAAGGGTTAATTACACTCCGTAGTCACTTATACAGACAGTAATTAAGCACATGTAGGCTAACATTTGAACCCTATTTTGAAGAAGTTCAACCAGTGTGGGATGATGACATTCTATTTTCTAAATCAACTCTAAACAAGTCAGGTCACCTGGTCCGCTTCCACTGCTCGGTGGATTCGGTCACATGACTGCTCATGAACAATCTGCAGCCACTTGTGGATGGCACTCTTGAAGCAGTTATGGAAGCCGTTCAACGCCAGCATCTTCTTATCCCTTCACAAAACAGTAATGAGTACAGCGTATAACAATGACCAGATAACTAAAAGCAGTCAGATGTTTTGTGTTCGGTAGCCCAACAGGTTGGAAGTTGAATTGTCACTCATGAAAGCATGTAGAGAACTGCACTGGTGGCAGTCCCCATAACTAATCTCAAATTGACTTGTTCATGTCGTAAATATGAGTACTTGGACTCTAGACAGATACCCTTCTAAACAAGCTTACTGTGATAACAACCCTGAACTCCTGCTACTAGTTCACGGACCACTAAAACGATTTTTTAAAACGCTATTCTAATTTTGGAAATATAAAGCACAACAAACAACTGAACGTTCCGATAAACATTTGATCTGATAAATAAGTCAAAAGGTCCTCACTTCAGGGGCAGGTATTCTCCAAATCGTTTGAGTATTTTCATGGATATGTAGAGTTCAAAGAGGGCTTCCCCCATGGCCTGGGTCAGTCTGGTAGTCTCCTGCTCCAAGGTGCCAGACACCTTCTCCATCACCACGCTCACATGCTCCGTCACCTAGTACATCATTTGATGGTTCATGTCAGAAGTACAGTATGTGCAGTGATGAGGAACCTGGACTACTGTAGGATTCAGTTCCACATACTCCAAATCACCTGGTTTAACAATTAAAGCATCTGGGCAGGTGAATCCAGGTAATTTGGAATAGTTTGAATACATTACAGTAGGATGGTAGTGTTATTCCGGAAAACACAATATTTTGCCCTCAACCATCCATTGACTTTTCAGGACTTTGTAATCGTTCGGCACAAAATTTCAGTTCTACTCATTGCAGCTTGATCATCCAAATTTTTGTATTAACTTTTAAATGAGGACTAAGAAGGAGCTGAAATGAGCTACCGGTAATATACTGTACAGGTATATAGACAAACACTCACCAGTCTCTCCAGTTGGCGATAGGAGATGTTAAAGAAGTCCACATTAATGGTGCTGGGCCAAGATGCAGTAGTACAGTTAAAGAAAAAGAAAGGTAAGTAATAGTAGCTTGTCAATCACAACAAACACATACTGTACATAAAACATTACCTGCAACTCTCAACCAGAGTGCAGACTTCTGCAGTGTAGCTGTAACCCACCTTTGGAAGAGCTTGCTGTAGATGTTTTGCCCTCTCTGTACATCAGCACAGACATGGTCCACCACCTTAATGAGCTGGTGGAGCTCCTCCTCCAATGCCTAGCACAGGAGACAACATGGACAATAGGCCTACATACAATGATCAAGTTTAATCAGTTCAGCTGCAGGCTCTTTGGGCCAAGATGACCTGGACGAATCTTCATGGACAATACATAGGATGGATATTCAAGCTAACAGTCACATTTTGGTAAAATATGAAATGGGGCTGGTGTATTTAGAACAAAGAATAATAATTTACTGTGAAGTGGCGGTTGAGTTTTATCCTTTATTTGCCAGTTGATGTTTAAATTCCTTGCAAAGTTAATATAATTATATCATTATGTAACATTCATTTCACTGTAATACTAATTAAGTAATACTTTATTCATATGAATTACAGAAAATATATGGATATAACAACAACATACATATTTTTCCTCATGGAATTGCGTACACCTACTCACCACTTCTTCATTCTTGTACTGTGCAACCATTCTGTCATACCATTTCATTGTTCCTTTCTATAAAAAAAACAGAACCATTTGATAAATGGTATAGTATATCTTTGGCAGACTTGAAATATCTAACAAAACATATAACAATAATACAGCATGAGCAGCATTTTCCATCTTTTTTAAATGAGACTGAAACAACCTGTGATAAATGAAAACCATTTTGATAACTCCTGGTGCTGGCGTCGAACCAGAATACAGTATATTGTTGTACTGTAGGTGCACTGTACCTTTATGGATGTCGCCATTTCCAGTTGTATTTCATGAGTTGCAGGAAACACCTTATGGAATATTTCCATAGTCTGCATGAACCCCAGACCTCTGCACAGAGAGACAGTTTAAAAACATTACAAGAAGTCAAAAGTGGCAATAGTGAAATGTATGTGTAGACTAGTCCCATATTTACTGTCCATTCAGAATATACTGTAGCAGCAGGAGTATCAGAAATCCACTAAAACCAATATCATCAGCACTGATATACATTAATCAATATTATATGTTATTTTGAGATATGTAGTTGCATGGCTATATAGTGTGGATTTATTGACTGGTCGAAATTGAGTCCGCCCACTGAGACTGAAATGCAGTCATCAAACAAGACAAAGAATACTGTCTGACTGCCGTCAAATGGCCATGACTGCGACACAGACTTGTTTTGGATTAATAAAACTAGTCACACTCCAGCGCGAAATGCAGGCTGTTCGTCAATGGCAAGTAAGTCACACACGACACACTATGACAACAACGCTCGGAAATGACTGTTTTGATGTATGATTTATAATGAACATCACAGAGGTGTCCTTTACATAAGCAGTGGTGTAGTGCAGTGCAGAGCGGCGCCGCATGAGGTCTCACCTCAGCATGAGCTCGCAGTGATTGACAGCCAGCGGATGGGCGCAGGGGAAGACCTCATGCAGGTTCTCTATGAGGAAGAGGCAGTACTCGCGATGCAGCCTCAAACTATCTATCAGCAACACCTCCTGCACAACACCAACGATTAACATTAGAGATTTTACATCACATCCAGATGAAATTAACATTACGTACTTAATATCAGGTACAATTGATCAACATTGTACATTTCTTATCAGATCCATATGATTAAAACATTGCATATTTTATATCAGATCCTGATGATCAACACTACTGACTAATCATATCCAAATTATTGAAATTACAGACTTCATATCAGATCTACCGTACAGGAGAAACTGAACATGTCACGTTTATATCAGATACACATTTCATATCAGATACACAGGATGAACACACATTTCAATATCCCTAACACCTTTTGTGGTGACACTTTATTTGAAGGGGACCCCTTATGGATGTCATGTCACCTGCAAAGGAATGACATGGCACATAGCCAGGGCTGGGCTGGGGGAGAAATAGGGCCCAGGCACTTATGGCTTAAAGGGTTCCCTCATGATTAGCGGCGCAGAACTGACTCACCAGTGGGCCCTGCAGCACCCTTGTGGGCCCCTATTTCCAGAAATGTAAATAAATAAATAAATAAATTCTGAAAATTCTGAAAATAGGGGCCCACGAGGATGTGGGGCCCTCCAGGAAATGCCCACTATGCCAGATGGCCAGTCCAGCCCTGCACAGAGCCTACCAGGAACATCAATGACACACTATTGATGTGTATGGCTGCTGACATAATGTGTCATTCAGTTTTTTGAAATATGAAGTTGACATTGTTTGGGAGTCATCCTATTCCATAAAAAAAATGAATGGCAAATTATGACAGCAGTCATTAACATCAGCAATGTGTTATTAATGTTCCTGACGTGTCATGTCATTCTTACGAGAGTTACATGACACCGTTATGTACACTCGCCTCCAAAAGAGTTGTCGCCTACCCATCTGTTTGGAATAACAGCTAATAACCTGACTTTCAATTAATCACTTGGCTTCAGAAGTCACTCATATGAAAGCTACAACCCTCTCGAATGAAAATGTATGTACAAAAATAAATTTCATGCACCAAAGAAAGATTGACCCTTTAATGAACACAGGCGGGGCAGATTTTGACAAGACAAAAGTTTTGTCGCCTATCGAACATAATGTGAAAATGAGCAGATAAGTCACTTCAAAACACTTCAAATACGCAGATCGGGTGTCATACTTAATCACTGATTCACTCACACCTCTCCAGAAAATCAACTTTGGCCTTAGGTGTATGTTTAGGGTCATTGTAATCATGGAAAGCAACACAATGAAAATCAATGGAGTTCAATGAGAGATGGTGACACATTTGCTATTCGTAGAGCAATACATTTTTAACTTCATGATGTAATCAATGATAAAAACCCTCACACACCAGCAGAATGCATGCAGCTCCACATATTCACATTTCACATTTGTGAAAATCTGTGTTCAATAAAGGGTCAATCTTTCTTTGGTGCATGAAATTTATTTTTGTACATACATTTTCATTCGGGAGGATTGTAGCTTTCATTTGAGTGACTTCTGAAGCCAAGTGATTAATTGAAAGTCAGGTTATTAGCTGTTATTCCAAACAGATGGATAGGCGACAACTCTTTTGGAGGCGAGTGTAGACCTCTTCATATAGAAAGTGGAGTGGAGAGTGGAGTAGTGCCAGCGTAGATTAGATACATATAAGATACATAATAGCCTCGGTTACATGGGGCATTTTATTCCGAATTAATTCCATTTGATTCTAAATAAAATTTAATTCCATTTGAATACCTCATGCAAATCCTGCTTGATTTGGAATTAAATTACCGAGGCATTTCATTCTGAATTATTAATTCAGAATAAAAACCATCATGTAAACATCCCCAGTCTCAGAGTAGACACGTATTAACAGAACATCCACTGCAACACAAAAAATTCCCCTGGTGGTCCCCCCAGGCTACACTGTCACACATACTGCACAAACATCGGAACTGTAGGGGTGCGAAACAAGACTGGCAGGAAGTGGTATGATGAACTGACATATATACAGTACAGATTTTTAATCGTACTGCTATTGTAAATAAAAAGTAAAGAAATAAATACATGAATAAATGTATGCATTGTCCTACCAGGTCCCCATGCACAGCAGAATAGTCCCATTCCATATCAATGGTCTGGAGGAATTCCAGTAGAGAGGAGTAACACATCCTCTGGGACCGGTGGTGGCTGCTGTAGCATTCCCAGTGTCTTGGAAGATAAGAGCACACGGCTTAAAGCAAGCAGAACAAGCTGAACATTTGACTTTTTTTAAATAGAGAATGCATGAAATAGTGAATATCCCATTCCCATTAGGTGACACAACACAACATCACGGTATCTGAATTGGGTTTCATAGCCAACATGGTATTAAAAAAAATACAGTAGTGAGCAAACTTCTTTCTCACCCCAAAATGTCTACACCTCGCCACCTTGCCTTATTATATATATTTTTACATTATAAATAGAAATAAAATAGAACACGTATTCCATGACAAACATGTACATGATTGTTTGCTGTAGTGTAGAGAGGTCTGCTTGCATAGCATGGTGGCAGATGACTGTTCTTGCAGGTGCACTCAGCTTGCCATTCCAATTATACGGCTCCACCTGAAAAAGGAATTTGAACTTTATTACTTTAATTATATTAAATATGTTTTTTTGCTGTTGGTTTATTTCATGTAGAGACACAGGAAGAAGAGTGAGTGACAGGAAGCAAGTGGGAGAGAGGTGGGGTAGGGTTGGGAAATGACCTAGGCTGGATTCGAACCTGGGTCCCCATGGGTAAGCAGCCCTGTTCATGGTATGGTGCATTACCGCAATGCGCCTCAACACCCAGTTATTGTATTACATGACATTAAATGACATCATGTTACATTACATTTAGTTGACACTCTTATCTTTGTCATGATGTGCACAGGGTACAGTTACAATTTCAGATGAATCCATGCATGCTTTCGTACCCACTACTGCATGTATGGTATTTCAAATAGGTTCTAATGAATTAGACATACCACCAATACTGTAGATCGTATAGATTGGGATTACCTGAGCACGAGAGTGTTCATAGTCCAGGATTTGACAAAGCATCTTCTTGTGGATGTTCATGCTGGACTCAGTTCGACTCAGCTCTGTGTCTCTCTGTGGAAACATAGGACACAGTAGCTTATTTTTATAGCAAGTGTGGCAAGAAGCTATTGCTTGCTGTCTGGTGGAAACGTCACACCAAGCTGTCCAAAACAAGCTTTCCACAATTTGACAAAAAATATGCAGGTGTTTTTTTCTCTTAATTAAGCATGTTGTTGTCAAAGTTGGTAATTACGTCTTGACACATGGTCATGTAGATTGCTTGTTTAATCTCTCTAAAAGTCACAGGCTGACAGGGAGTCTAACCTATACGTTTTAACCCATTTAAGCCTAAGGCACCAACAAAAAACGCTTGCTGAATGCTTAAGCCCTTTTTGCATAAAGGAGCCATCTGCCTATAAAAACTTAAATATCTCAGCCTCTACAGCACATAAGACATGAAATATGTTGGATTTAAAAGCTAGGACCCTCATCTTGCATTAGAATATGTTCATTCAGCTCTAACATACCCACATTTTAATGAAAACAACTCAAATCTCAAGAGCCTGAATGCAGCTTCTACTGTATGTTGCTCCAGACGCCTAGGTCAATGCAGCATATACGTAGCATCAGGCTTCAATGGGTTAAAAGGGAAAATAATGAAATAAAAGCGCTCTTTCCCGACAGCAGTGGCATGTAGAGGGAGCTGTCACCGACTGCCATGAACGATAACCTACAGTATACGGTTTAAAGAATGAACGGTCTTGCAGCAGCAGTAAATTGTATAAGGATCTGCATGCACGTTACCTGACTGGTAAGAAGGCGCATGATGAGGTGGCAGTCTCCCTGTACTTTGGAGGCAGTAGAGCGAGGCTCTAGCTTAAACCAGTCATTATGTCCTCCTACTGGGATTTCCTAGAAAGGAGAGGAGAAACACACGTTATTTAATTATAAGGTATATGCTGCCAATACTTCTTGGAAAAGAAACACATTTCACTCTTTGCTGTTTAACCCATAATTGACTGGGAAACCTTTAAGACTGAGGGACGGGGTATTCCAAGAACATGGTTAAGTGATAAACCTGTCTAAGTTATCCTACAGGATGTAGTAAACCTCATGATAGATAGCCTGCAGTAGTCAGACTCTTCTATTAGATGATTAACTACAACCTTGAGGTTAATTTAACCTGGATTACTACCAAAGAACATAGATTGGAAAAGAACGATTACTGGTTGGAAAATGCATTGGCCATGGTGTAGTCTGTACATGTCTGTACGTAGTTATCCTAGGTTTTATAAGGAATTGTCTCTCATAGGGCGCATTCAGGCCAACAGAGAACCGTGCCATTGCCAGTTCCCGCACCTGATCCGGCCAGAGTGTTCAAGCCGCCATTCTGAGCGTTCGGGAACAAGAAGGTTGGTTTAGGCTACGATGCAAACCAAAAAATACTTGGCTTTAGTCTGCGAACCGTGACAACAAAATGGACGTTAGCAGGTTAATCCAGGTAACAAATGGTCACATGTGGAAAAGCTCAGAGACAGGTAGGCCTATGGACGCAGGAGGTTCGCAGGTAAGCACTTTACGGTAGAAGTCATAATTCCACTGTTCTCAACATAGCTGAACAATATGCTTTCTCTCTCCTACTCTCAGGTCAGAAATGGGTTGTAGGCTATTGTCATGACTGTTTACTCTCATCTGGTCCCAGGGCAGAGACCAGTGTTTCCCACCATCCTGTGTGAGGGCAGGTAAACTGCTCTTGCCCTCAGGGCAGGAGTCATAACTCCACTGTTCACAGGGCAACATAGTTCAACAAAATGCTTTCTCTCTCCTGCTCTCAGGGCAGAAATGATTTGTAGGCTATTGTCATGGGCACCGGCACCGGAATGGGCACCGGCACCATCCCGAGTGACCTGAAAACTTAGAGAAATACAGACAGACGCTGCGCTCCTCTGAATTTAGCAGTTCACCCTTCTAATGTATGTGTTAATATATGTGTTGCTACAATTTGAAACATTATTTTAAAGTAAAAAAAGTGAGTAGTACTGCATTAACATCATTTGAAGAGCAGTGACTATTGCTAAGTTTACATGACGGTTTTAATTCCGAATTAATGATTCAGAATTAAATAGTTCAGTCGAATTTACTTTGATCTTTCATTTAATTCTGAATTAAGAAGTGTTTACATGACGTTTTCAAAGCGGAATCAAGCTTTATTCAGAATCAAATGGAGTTAATTCTGAATTAAAACCGTCATGTAAATGTAGCATAGGCCTCTGCTACGCACTATTTTGGGGCTGAATACGGTTAAAATCGTTGCCCTGGTTTTATAAAGGTGGTAAGTGTCTTATTTTGTATGTTAGACGTTGGCTTGTTTTAAGGAGGGAGTAAGTATCTAAGCTAGTGAGAGTCAATGAATCACACATGCTACAGTGATCCAATTTAAATTTAAAGGCTTTTGACTTTCACTAGCTTAGCTACATACTCCCTCTTTAAACTTGTCTTAAAGCAAGACAACGCCTAAAATGAAAAATAAGACACTTTACCACCTTTGTGAACCCCGGCCAACGATTTTAACTGTATTAAGCCCCAAAATAGTGGCATACTCTAAAGAGACATAGCCTACAGACATTATTCTAAAGTAGAAAAAGGTCAGTAGTGTTGCATTAACATAATTTGAAAAACAGTGACCATGTTACGCACGCTTAAATGGATGTTGAGGCAGCCCAGGAAGTCGTCAGCATTCTCTTCACTGCCTGACGAGGCTGAACCATTGGCCCGCACAGATTTGGCAATCTGCTTAAAGTATCTGTGGAAGGATTTGCTTGCTTTCGTCAAATGTTACTGGTTACAAAACAAATTGCTTCAATAATAAAGGAAAACATGAGCTTGTTTCAGTAAAAATGTTCCAGGCTATACATGGGTTCTAATTTTTTGTTTTCCCCTGACTGCGCGAAACTAACTGCACACAACTCAACCTCTGATTTTTGGAAAAAGCTGTCGTTCAAAAAATTAGCTCATGTGGTTGGCTGCCAGTGTCTTGCCCCTCCTCACAATATCGTGTTTACAAACATGGTGAACCCATTTATTGAATGGTCAATTGAATGTAGCCTGGTCTTACCTTACCTTTATACTAATTTAACTCATACACAAGGCCTAGAACGCCTGAATTGAGAAACGACTACTGATGGGAGGGTTGAACTCTGTCGAGATTTAAAATGTGAGTCTTATTTTACCCATACATTAACATTTGGTCATGACAGCGAAGAAAGATTTCTGGTGGGTGGGGTGAACTCCGTTGAAGTTTGGAATGTGCGTCTCCCGTCCCGCTTCCCACCCCTGTTGGCTGATTGGCCGGTTGCCTGGTATCAAGACTAAAGCCAGACAAGAACACCCCACCTAGATGCAAGATGGGAGGAGAGCCTTTTGGACTGGAGCTTACGTGCACCCGGCCTAGATGTAAGATGGGAAGAAAGCCTTTTGGACTGGAGCTTACGTACGTATGGCAAGGCCAAGCTAATTCTAATGCTCTATTGTCCAGCAGCCTCACCTTCCCATTCCTCTGATGCCACTGATCTCATTCAGCTTCTTGCAGGCCTCAACTACAGACACGTCGTCATCATGGTCCCTGCGGAAGATTAATGAGTGGCTCAGTCATTCATAAAGGTTTCAAGTACTGTAGTGCATATAAAGTGTCTCCATGTTAATTTTAGAAATAAGTGAGTTTCCATCTTACCAGATGTCCAAATGAAGAACCTCACCACATACATCATTAATGTCACTGCACGAAATGTAGTCGTTATACATACATTAGCATATTACAATGGGTCAAGTATGTTATTCATATCATCAAAGAATATAGGACATGTTAAAGGGGTATGCCACTATTTTGGGGCTTAATACAGTTAAAATCGTTGGCCAAGGTTTGTAAAGGTGGTAAAGTGTCTTATTTTTCATGTTAAGCGTTGTCTTGCTTTAAGACAAGTTAACCCCTTAAGGCACAGCATTATAAATTATCTGTTACCGGAATGGGAATGAGTAAGTCGTAATGTATTACTATAGGCCCTGTGCACTGTCATAGTAGTGTAGTACTATAGTAGTTAACTCTCAATGTCTATTACAGCGTGCCACAGGAGGTACGGCGCGCATTAAGGGGCTACAAGAGGGAGTATGTCGCTAAGCTAGTGAAAGTCAATGGATGCTACACGGATCCATTGACTTTCACTAGCTTAGCGACATGCTCCCTCTTTTAACTTGTCTTAAAGCAAGACTACGGCTTACATGAAAAATAAGACACTTTACCACCTTTACAAACCTTGGCCAACGATTTTAACGGTATTAAGCCCCAAAATAGTGGCATACCCCTTTAAGGCAAATGGCAAATTAACCAGAAACTTACAAAATAAAATGCTCATTCCATACAGGGTTAAGGGTTTCGGGTTTTACTTCAGTGGCTTGAATTTGTGTGGACAGGACCTCCTTGGAGCTACTACCACACTTGTCTAGCTTCTCACGCCGCTTACGGAAGCTGAACCGCCGCTCCCGTCTGTCCTCTGGCTCCTTAGGGCTCTGCCTGATCAGCAGCCCCAGCATGCAGTAGGGGTCACTAAATCCTAAAATCGAAATGAAAAAAATATGCCGACAATACTAAACCAATACCACCATTGCAAAGGGAGGCAAAGGGTTTCTGCCTACCAGCGACAAAATAAAAGTCTTAGATTTAGATTCACATTATAAAATGAACACCAACGGCAACGGGTCGTCCTCCGTGAGAGCAAGTCTGACTTGTTTTATTTAACCACTCTTTCAGGGTCTTTTTAAAGGTGGTGTAGTTGTCACAGTTTCTAGCATGAGCTGGCAGTGTGTTCAAAGACTGTGCTCCTCTGACAGGCACCCCCATCAGGCCAATGACTAGAATAAGATATTAAGCTAAGGATAGGAGCTGCCAGACTGGAATAAAACGTTCACCGAGATCAAATAGTCTTTGCCAATGTATAACAGTAGGGAAAGTAGCCTGGACTCACACAATGTTCTATTTAAAAGAAGGTGTCATGTTCCTTTACCCCACAAACTGACCAATATCTCCACACATGCCTGACAGGCTGATTGGTAACCATGACTACTGACATTGGAGCAACAGGAATATGAAAACACAGGAGCTACTTCAGGGGAGAGCAGATGCCTAGTTAATAGAGGTGCTATAACAAACTGTAATGATGGCTTTCATAACCACTCATGCCATTCGGTGTTTACATGAAGCGGTATAAGAGGCCGCAACATGCATGCATACAACTACTGTTGTAGGCCTAGTTTTTATTTTTCAAGAGTCCAACACGTTGGTGGTGGTGGAGTGGAGTTTCTGATTTGAGCTGCAGAGAGACAGCTCATTGAAGCATGGGAATGGGAATTCAAAAGTTTCTCTTACAAGGTCACCAACCAATGAAATGGTTTTGGTAAGTTGAGCAAATCACGCAGTGCCTATACAACCTTCAGAAATGTGCTGAGCAATATGTCATAAACTCTATGCTTCAATGGAATCCAATTCAATGGGATACATACTGTAGAATGTTAATCCTTTATCAAAAGGACTGCAACTGAGTCTATCACGTTTCTAAGCATGCAGCATTAACCACATGCTAACAACAACTTTTTTCACTTAAAACCTTACCATTAGCATCCTTGGCCATCAAATTCTTCGCCTTCATGACAGAAACTCTGAGTGCATAACTTGGTCTCTGGAAATACAGAAAGATGTTATAAAACCAATTATTGATGCGGTGGTTCAGATCATGAAAGGTTGTCCTTCAAAAGTCAAGTCTGTAAAAAAAGCTGGCCTAATGGCCTAATGGCCTAATGTCGACAAAAAAAGACATTCATTCTTCATGAAATACAACCTCAAACCTTGGCTAATTCTGTCTTGTAGCTAGAGGACTTGTACAAGGCATGCACTGAGCTCATGGTGTACTGTAGCCTATACTGTATAGTATACTGCTGTGATTAAAATGGAGATCTGGCCTTACCTTGGACTCTTTGACTTTTTGTAGAATTATGTCATGTTCTTCCTGACCAATATCAAAAACCTTTAAAAAGATGGAAAGTTGGAAAAGGTGATTGGGAACCTAGGCCTTGGTGAAAACAGGCGATGAAAGGTTAAAGTGTATTGAGAAAATAGATAAAAGGCAGGCAGGTTAAATAAAATCATGAAATCTTTTTGAACAACTTAACCATACATGTAACAGATATATTATGTATATACAGTACAGTATTAAGGCTCCTGTGAGATAATGAAAACCGAAAAATTGCATTAAAGACAAAAAAAACCTTGTAGCATTCAAGTTCAAAAATAGTGTGGAGTTTAAAACGTGCCTACCTTCTGCAGATAGTTGAAGAGGTCTAGTTCACTGGTGATGTGGTCTGGGGATGGAAGCCCGACCTGATTCAGGATGGTATACACTGCCTCCTCATACAGAAGATCCAGCTGGACACACAGATGGTAAAGAAAATGTCTTGTGTAAATGCTGACTTTCTGTCATGCAGTTAAGACTTACAGGAAATATTAAACATCCACAACCCTGCTCTATGCTCCCAAATATTTAATGCCATTTATGTGGAATTAAAAATGTAGGAGCGTAGAGCACCGTTAAATATTTGGGAGCACAGAACAGAGTTGCGGATATTTATTGTTTCTGACGATTCTGACATAGTGATAGTAGCATTGTGAAATAATAATAAATATAAAGTAAGCAATTTCTAATGTGCAATATTTACATTGTGTGATATTCTAAAGTGGTAGTAGCATTGGTGCATAGAGATAAATAACCCAGTTTGAATCAGAGCTAAGATGTTTACCTTTGGGTTGGTAACTGTTTTTCCAGTACAGTCAATCAAGTAACAGGCACGAAGCAGCAATATTTCCACAGTTAATATAGTACAAGGACATGCAGTCCAAAGTAGCTGAAATGTTTGTATCATCATGTTCTGTTTGAAGAAACAATACTTTAAAAAAAAACGTGAATTCCAATTCTGTCCACTCACCTCTTGCCTGCTTGCTTTACTGATAGGGAACACGGGGCCTGGATGCTCCAGGACAGGGGGGAACAGGACATGCTCTCCCTTGCCAAGGGCAGAAAGGAAGAGCGAAAGTGAAAAATTAATTTTGTGAAACCAAATCTAATCTAAGATTTGCAAGTGATTTGTGCGCATCACTGTTTAATTAAGAGAAAAATGCTGCAAACCTAAATATACTGCATTGGGTCTCAAACAAATAAAAACTGGTGCTCTTCAAGGGGAAAGGGGCATGTAGGACATCGGAAACAGAGAAGGTCCCAAGTGTTGCACAAATCAAACTAAGGACTTCGCAGAGTTGCCTTGGGACCTTCCAGCTTTTTGATAACCGAAATATAATGCGGTATAATAGGCTATATGAATGTACCTGGCCGTCGTCAAGTATGCGATCTTGCTTCAGAAGAATTTCATTCATTCGCACGAAGAACTCCTTTCTGTCGGAAATTCTACAAAGGAAAACAACCCAATGCAATCTGAGGTTCTTCAACAGATCATAATTCTGTTGAACAAACTACACAAAGAGCCATGCCCAACACAAACACGTTTCATCAGCTGACAGTGGTCACTAAGCACAGTCTGAGTGAGCCTTCCCCATGGATGGTAGCAGCGAAAGGGGTGGTAGCAGACTCACCAGTGGCGGAAGAATTGCACACACTGCCCCAGGGCAAAACACAGATAGCCACCGATACCCAAGCCCCCCTCATATAGCCTGCCATGGTCAATAGGGCTCCCCCTACTACCAATACGGGAGGGCACTGGGCCCCGGGGCAAATGCCCTGTTGCCCCCCATAGCTCCGCCCCTGAGACTCACCGACGGGTAGTAGCAGTAACGGCAGTGGTGTAGTCTACGTAGAACGCGGGTATACGGAGTATAGGCCTACCCACTTCTAAATTTCAGGGATTTCAGTATACCCACTTAAAATTGATTGATCCATTGTTTTGAATGGCACAAATATATACAGTATACCCACTTCAAAAAATGCTCAAATATACAGTATACCCACCATAACAAAGTAGACTACACCACTGAGTAACGGTGGTAGCAGGCTCCACCATGGGGAGCAGCAGGCAGGGCCACTGGTAGCTGTGGCTTGGCCCGGGAAAAACTCATCTGAAAGCCCCTCAATTCTGGGCCCCCTATCTCCCTTGGCCCGGAACAACTGACCCCTTTGACCCCCTCCCATCGCCTTCCCCGAGACCAGTAACAGTGGCTGTAGCTGATTCACCTGTGGGTGGTAGCAGCAGTCAGGCCCCAATTGTAGCCCCCCTTTCTCCCTGGGCCCAGGACAACTGACCCCTTTGCAACCCCCACCCCCCATAACAGTAGCAGACTCACCTGTGGGTGGTGGCAGCAGGATTAGTGGTGATGGCCTCGGCAGCCTTGGCCACGGGGATGCAGGTGGGTGATGGGGGCTCCTGGCGTTCCCAAAGGGATTGACTCCTCTGAACCTGCCTCAGCACGCTGCTCTTCAGCCCCAGGAGCGTAGACATGGTGATGACCACGACTCAAGACTAACACTGAAACACATGATGGATTACCGATGTCTTCTTGTTGAATTAAGTCATTCGATTTCTTTTGCTTCAGAAGTGTTTACGTTTTTTACTATTGCCTGCCATTTTTCTACGCTGCTACTTCCATCATCATTAGAGGGTGACACTATGATGAAGACAGAAGTAACCCCCTCTAAAAACCTTGACATGTCTGAAAAAAGGGAAACTAATGACTTGTGAAACTTGTGAAACTAATGACTAATGACTCAGCCCCCCCCCCCAAGAGCGTTGACATGTTGACGATGACCTTGGTGGAGCACTGGAACAACTGACACAAAGAGCAATGTTGCTTTGCGTGTGTTGAAACAACGTTGGGCTATGTTTTTCTAAATAGGTGATTGACAGCCTATTCCACAAAGAAGGCCTTATCACATTTTTTTTATCTTTCTGTGTGGAATGTGTGCCATGTGGAAAATATTTGCAGACACATAGTAATAAGGTTATCTTCAACACACCCGTCTTGTTGGTGCGTCTCTGAAGTAATCTAGTAGTAGGAAATGGATCGCAGTCAATTTTTCTTCTTTCTTGTTGTTTTCTTTTCATTTTAACATTGAAGGGACTGACACGACAGACGTTTCGGCTGCACAGAGCCTTCTTCAGTGTGACAGCCGAAACGTCTGTCATGTCAGTCCCTGCAATGTTAAAATAAAAAGAAAACAACAAGAAAGAAGAAAAATTGACTGCAATCCATTTCCTACTACCAGACACATAGTAATGAAATAACATAGGCCTAGTCATGATAGTTGTGGAGGTAGCCTATCTTGATCATGTGCCCTTCTTAGAAGCATTCTGGGATACCCTCCTCTTTAAATTGAATTTAGATTAATAAAAATAGAAATGCTTATTTGTTATGGTTAAATGCGGGCAAACCAGTCAGCATTTTAAGTAGATTTAATAAAGGTTATATTGCATTTAAAAAAAAAACAGAACAAAAAAAACACTTTTCTTATACTAACATTATATTGTTATAGGCCTATTTCTATAATATTTCTATTCTCCTATGATTATATTATCTTCTATGGCATTTGTGGTGCCAATTCATTTCTTATCTTCTATATAGGTTTTGTGGTGCCAATTCCTTTATTGTGGCTATCATAAGTCAATGCATAATGTAGAAATCAGTTTAGAATGGCCCCTCTGCAAGCTAAAGACGGAAGTTGGCATTTATATGGGTGGACACGGGTGATAAAGCTACATCTGGCAGCTTTTTATCTGCGCCATGGATCTACAGTTGAGATGGAGATATACAGCCTAATGCCGCTCTGTGCAGACTCCCCTGACGGCAATGTTACAATTGGACGCCGCATGTCTCGGCAATGTTTACAACAGCTCTACCAAATGGCAGCGTTCTCCAGTGAAGACCTCGCCAGCATTGCGGGGTGATTGAGACAAGCGCCGCAAAGGTATCCTATATTATACAAAAAATATAGTAAAGCATTATTCTCGACTGAGAAATAATGTGTAATAAGTAAAGATGTAGACAAGCCCCTTTTAAAAAACACAAATTATGAATTTGAGGGAAAGTCACTAGGCTAGCGGGTCAGGTGCCTGGTGGTTGGGTCTTGGGGGGGAAAAGCCAATGACTGCGTGCCACTGACGGTTTCCAAGACAACTGTAGCTTGTTCACTTTCTCCCCAGCAAGCTGCATATGGTAGCCTACCAGAATCTCAGTTTGGAAGGGGGAAAAATACAAATTGAAAATAATCCTTATCGCTGCGTCTAAGCGACTTCTACACTGTGTGCCAAAATATACACTATTGCGTTGGCCGGTGACCCCATAATTCACAGTTAGCATATCTGCCCTGTCTTATAACGTTTCTCATCCTATTTCTTCAGACACAGCCATAGTCTGATATATCTATATAGGCGAACTGTAGCCACCGTGAAACAATACGGGTGCAATCGAATGAAGAAGACTGCTTGATGCGCTGCCGATACGCACGGGAGAAACCTGACAGAGCTTAATTGACAGGTCTCGAGCGGTCTTAACATAGGCTACAGTAGCGCAATCCTACTTTTCCCTCAGAAAACATATTTGCTAAACAAGTCCTATTACAAGCAAACACACCTGTTATTGGTAGGTGCAAGAGCAGTGATGCAGAGGTTCTTCCCAGGTGGAAATGTTAGAACAACTTCCACCTGTTGCACAACACAAATAGCGTACCAAAAACAATTCAGAAGGCAACACAGGCTGATCTTGATTGAAAGTATCTCAGTAGTAGGTTGTCATGCTCACCTAAGGTCCTTTGGCAGCTCAAGTAAGTCTAATCCTTATTGGGTCTGGTCTTAATTGCTGTTTAGATTCGGACGTCTCGTGCCTTTGATCTGTTGATTGCGCACGAGTACTGTGGATGGTCTTTGTTTTTTTATCTTCTCCCTCTCTAACGCACGCAAGCACATACAGTAGACTGATACACCACTGTTGCCGATATTTCCCATTCCACCTGCCGAAGTCTCAGTAGTCACTAGCATATGCTGCCCAATAGGGATAGGGAGGGGCGAGGGGAGGGGAGGAGGCATTTACCCGAAACGCTGCCTTTATCTGGGGAAATGAATATGGCAGGCAGCTGCCGTATGGATGGAGACGCAGGGAAAATCAAACTGGCATTTGATTAGGGTGGTAGCTGGGCCATAAAATGACATGGGCGTCATATCATACCATGCATGCATATTCAATCAACACTAAGAGAGTATAGCCTACTCTGGGACTCAATACAATCTATAAGGTGTTAACCTGACTCTCTAAGTGTTGAATTAACGCAGACACATTTACTCTGTGGAATGAAAATGGAGTTGAAAAACATACTGAAGTTCAATGTCATCTGGTGTTTTTTTGTAACTCTCTAGGCTTCCTATAGCCTATTTCATAAGAAAAGCCATGCCATATTGGTGTGTACATTGCTAGTCAGCCACGCCATGAGAGCAGCAACACTTATGTACTGTAGATGGGTCTTAAAGTGATATCACATGGTGAATCGGTGACCATGATGAGTGGAGGTGCAAAACGCACACCAGAAACAGAGGTCCTGGCAACCAGAAAATACAATTGCAGGAGGAGAGAAGTGCCGCACACTCTCAAGTTAAATAAACAGTTTTGTGACCTGAGGAAGGCCGACAGGCCGAAACGTTGTCACATTAAAAACTGTTTATTTAACTGGAGAGTGTGCGGCACTTCTCTCCTCCTGGAATCGGTGACCATGAACATGAAGTAGGTGATCTTGGACGTCAGGCGGCACGGCCAGGGAGACCACCACCAACCCATCAGCACGTCCGCTGACAGCTTTAACTGGGCCCGGGACAAAGACATCTGAAAGGGCCCCAAACCCAATCAATACAATGTAATAATGAGGATCCATTTCTGGGCCCCCTCTCTCCCTGGGCCTGGGACAAGTGACCCTTTTGTGACCCCCCCCCCCCTGTCGGCTTCCCTGCCCGTCCGTATCGGAGGGGAGTCAGTGGAAGTGGTGCAGAGCCTCAGGTTTCTGGGAGTGCACATCAGCCGGGACCTGTCAGGGGCCAATAGGCAATAGCCAAGAAGGCTACACTTCCTGCATACACTGAAGAAGGCCCTTCATGCGTGCGTGTTTGTGTGCGCGTGCGTGCATTCCAGGGTGTGTGCGTGCTATGTGGGATGGGTGTGTGTGTGTATGTGTGTGTGTGGGCTGGGGTGTCTGTCCAGTGTGATCAATGTGACGTGACCCCTGCTTTCCTGGACTGTGCAATATAATCCTGCTCAAATGGTCTGTGTGTGTGTGTGTGTGTGTGTGTGTGTGTGTGTGTGTATGTGTGTGTGTGTATGTGAGTGTGTGTGTATGTGAGTGTGTGTGTGTATGTGAGTGTGTGTGTGTGTGTGTGTGTGTGTGTCTAACTGTGTTAATCTAACTTACCTTTACTTTTGGTAGCATCTGTCGGTTGTTTCCAAAAGTTCTACTAACACTAGGCCTACTGATTGATGACTGACATACAGTTTACACATTGTCTGGTGTTTTTAAAAAGAAAAGACTTTTCCATTCGTTTGTGCCTTATGTTTACACACAAACGGAGTTTTTTCCTCTGAAAACGAATCTTCCAAAAAACTCTGCGACACAGCAAAAGTGTAGATTAGAGTGTAGATAGAGGAGGGGGGCGGGGGTTAGTTTATCAAAATAGCCGGCTATGTGTAATCAGCACCTGAGATGCACATATAACAGAGAGTAGAGAGAGGTTCCATTGGCCCATTGTTTCCGGGTTCTATTATTGCAAGGGGGAGTGGGGGGGAAATCCCCCTTTAGGCAGACCTAGGCAGACCTAAGGACTGTTCTATTCAATGCTAGGAGTATTATGACACGCCCCTTTAGGCAAACCGGAACCTGGTCATGTTAGGTGCCCATAGCAACCTATTACATTGGCATATCACTATATACTTAAAGAATCTCTGCATATAAGGTGGAGAGGCAACATGGTGATGCCACCATTACCTTCTCTTGCCAGACAATGATTATAGCAGGGGTGTCAAACTCACATGCATTTAAAAAATAAATAAAATACATTAAAGAAATGGATTAAAATTATGTGTGCATGCACTTATACTCGTAGTTCAACTTCACTCTCTTCCCCATTATGGGATGCACAAAGTGTGTTGCATGAGTGTGAGCTGTTTCATTGGCCTGGGCCCACTTACATACCTGTGACACACCACATTTCCTGTTCAAGTCTTGTTAGGCTATACATTAATAGTGTATGTGGGTCAACAATAATGCACTCTTGAAATGATCTCGCAGGCCGAATACAATGACTCCGTGGGCCCGATTTGGCCCCTTGGCCTGAGTTTGACACCCCTGGATCACAGCATGATGTTGCATTCCTGATAAATATATACATGGGTTCTACATTTTTGTTTTCTCCTAACTGCGCGAAACTAGCTGCGCACAACTCAGCCTCTGATTGTTGGAAACCACTGTCGGTCAAAAAAAATCGCTCACATGGTTGGCTGCTAGTGTCTTTCCCCTCCTCACAACACCATGTTTATGAACAAAAAAACATGTATAAGGAGCCATTAACTGTCTTCATAAAGTCACTGCATACACACCATAACCTAACTGTACCCCTGTGCTTGTGGTTAAGGAGTTGGATCATTGGGGTCAAGTCCCTGGGGGTAGGGGAAGGGAGGGGAGGGGGCACATTACCAGTGCTCTGGCAACAGGCACATATTAGAAAAAGCTTTGTTCCGCCTGCCATCTATGCTCTGAACTAGGGCTGCACGATATCAGAAAAAAAAATGATACTCGATAACAGCATGTAATACCTCCATAATGATAGTTAAACAATATTTAGAAATATAGCCGAGTGTTTTTCTTCTCACTAATTTGTTAGTCTGTGTGAGGGCCGTGGCTTTGGTCATGGCAGGCGTCTTGCACATTTGTTGACATTCAGCAAGTGATTGGACTGCTCAGAAATGTTTTACACATATCGCCACTCTTGATATCGCAATTTCGATACATTTTCGATATATTGTGCAGCCCTACTCTGAACAACCTTCTCCAGTAATGTTGCATTGGCCTCTTCTGGAATGCGTAAATGGTGTCTGGCTGTCAACATTCTTGTGTTTGTGCTATCTGATGGTGTCTGAGCGTATGTGGAGGCTATTTGTTATTGCTGTTCAGTGGTGGTGTTGTCTTGATGTCTGTCAGTATCCATACTTTTCGGCTGTGTCAAGTGTGATGCTTGATGAAAACAAATAAATAGCCTAATCTATCTATAGCTCTTCTCCATTCTCATCTCTGACTGAGGTAGACTGAACTCTGAACAGACTGAAGTGAATTGTATTGTGTGTGCTATGTGATCACAGCAACTGACAGTAATCTCCTCACCGAAACAAAAATAAACTGCGACGTCTTTGTGGCAGTGTCAACACGACAATGATGATGCAAAGCAATACAAATCTCACAGTAACTCACAGCTTAAGCAATACAGTAGCCTACATCTGCAATCATCACATGCCATGTTGTGGTTAGTCACATTTGTTGTTGGCAAGGTTGCTTCCCAAGGAAGCACGGTATTCCAAGAACCTGGCTCAGTAGTTAACCAAGTTAAGTTAACCGTGAGGTAATGCTACAATATTAGCTGTCTAGAGCCTGCAGTGCTCATTTTCTTAACTAAGGTGCTGTTTCCACGTAGCAGGATATTTTTTTAGCAGGGTATTTTTTTCTCCTGTTCAGGTGTAAACGCAACTTGTGGATAAAAATAAATCCTCCATTGTAACAAATGCGTTTCAGCCCCCTAAACAGGATTTTTTTTTTTCCTGCTTTTTTTCTCTCCTGGATTTTAAATATCTGCTAGTGGAAACGGAAGGCCAAAACCAATGCAAAACCAATGCAACCAGGAGAAAAAAATATCCACATATAAAAATATCCAGCTACGTGGAAACAGCGCCTAAATGACATCTGCGGGCTATGTACTGTATTAGCATGTTTGCCAATTCCATAGGTTAATGTGGCCATGCTAATCACTCAACCATGTCCTTGGAATATCCCCCTGATCTTCGTGGATCCTATTTGTCATCTTGACATCCTGTGTGCCTGGTTGAAGTGTGAGGTTTGCTAATGATGTAAACATGACACATTTTGACTTCTGTCACAGCAGACAAGTAGAGAGCTTGCATGCGGAGGCAGCGACTGAGAAGACCCAGCAATCTTGGACAATAAAAGAACACAATGGGCAGAAGGCAATATGAATATAATAGGCAATAGGAAAAATAAGGCCGAAATGGCAGCCAGAACATTGAAGATGAATGATAACACCCATTGACGTTTTTTGTTGGAGGGGATCTTTTAACAGGATATTTTACACTTCTCTGGAAGATTTGAAGAACAATTCAAGACCGTTGCGTGTAAAGTTGAGCTGAATAGCAAGACCCTAAGGTGCAAGATTAAAATACTGTATCAAAGTGTCAAGAAAGGAAACCAAGAAACTGAGGCAACACATTTTATTCAAAAATCACAGAAAAATAAGACAGGCTGACTTAAAATGTTTTAAAGACTGTATACGGCTTAAATGAAAACAAAGCCATTATTAGTTTTAACCAAGGTGTGATAACTACTCTGTGAGCTGTAACAATGAGACATTTCTTACTTCCATAAGCAAAAAATCCTACCTAAAATAACTACAAATCGCTTTGGAAGAAAGTGTCAGCTATGGATAATGTACAGGTAATGTAATATTATGCCATAAGCAGATATTATAGAATATAGAATGAAAATGGATGCAATACCACATTATTGATTCTGATGCTACTGCTGCCATATTGGAAGGTGGCCATCTTGAAAGAATGTGTCTCCAAATGTTCATCAGTACCTTTTACAGAGCATTACCACAGAAATTTTGGTCATTATTTGTAAACTTGTTCAAATGGTATTGTGCAAAAAAAAAACAGATGGACACATGCATGGACCCACTTACTGCCGGACGACTGGAGAATAGCATACCTGTGCCACCTTCAAGAGTCCACAGACATTTTTACAGACACAGGCATTGTATGCCCAATAAATACTTTTCCATTGTGCAAAGGCAGTTCACTGTTCACAGTCACTGTTTTCCCCATATTCATCCAGTATTTCACTGGCCGGGGCGGGCTACCCACTGCTTGACATAGTTGGAATGGGGCAGCTCTCCCATGCCCCCCATCCCCATGTGAAGTGGATCAGTCTCTTTCTGCTGGGCCGTGGCCTCCTCCTCGTCGTCATCATAGCCATCATAGCCAGGGCTGCTGCACTCCGACTCCATAAAGCCGCTGTCCACCGTGTCCAGGTCC
This sequence comes from Engraulis encrasicolus, assembly GCF_034702125.1. NCBI lineage: Eukaryota > Metazoa > Chordata > Actinopteri > Clupeiformes > Engraulidae > Engraulis > Engraulis encrasicolus. Next base: position 28,997,063 of record NC_085858.1, on the reverse strand, counting down.
AGCTTCACGCGGGGATAGCCGTCCTCCGAGTAGGCGCTGGAGCCATAGGAGTCCAGAGAGAGCTGCTCCACATCGTAGACATGCTGCTGCTGCTGCTGCTCCTGGTCAGCAGGGTCAGGAAACAGCCAGTGGTCAACGGCCTCTTCCTCCTCTGGCATGACCACCTCCAGTGGATCTGCCTCCTCAGATACCATCACCGTATCAATGGAGATGTGATGGGGATGCTGCTGCTGTGAAGGGCCGCCGTTTGCAGTGTCTGGAAATGTGTTGTGTGATGACATGCCGCTTCGGGAAGTGGGATAGTTGGGGTCTTGCAGCAGAGGGAAGAGACCTGGTCTAGAGCCGTGCGTGTTAAGGTTGTTGGCGAGGGCCTCTGTCCCCTTGTCAAGCGCGGAGGGAGACGTCTTGTCACATGTGACTTTTACAGAAGGGCTCTTCTCCAGAAGGTCAACGCTGTTGAAGATCAACACTGGTCCCACCCATTTCTGAAAAAGAATGGATAGTAGTTATTAATTAGTTATTAGCTATTAGGTATATATTAATTTATTATTTGGTTATTATTTGGTAATTAATGGGCTATTAACTAATTATTAGTTAACCTTTTATTTACTATTAATATATGTTGTAATTATCACATTAAAATCAGTGTATAATATGGGATTCCTAACCACATCTTTGGGTAAAAAGAACTTTGGGTATGTTAACATCAGTGTGTGTGTGTGTGTGTGTGTGTGTGTGTGTGTGTGTGTGTGTGTGTGTGTGTGTGTGTGTGTGTGTGTGTGTGTGTGTGTGTGTGTACTCACTCACTGACATTGGAATTCAGACAAATAATCAAATATTGCATCACATTACATTACACTTAGCGGACGCTTTTATCCAAAGCAACTATGACATGGATGCATTTCATTTTTTAACAGGTCATTATTTTGTGCAAAGAGTTCCTTTGAGATGTGCATAATTCCAGCCCAAAGTACAGTTCAATTTTGTACTCTACAGGTAACCCATTAGTTATATGTCTTTTGTACCTTGAAGTCACCCTCATATGTATGATAAAGGGGTTTGAAGAAATTCCTTGGATTCGGAACGCTGTTTAAGTTCAGTTTGTAGGCCCATCTGTATCATTTGGGAAAACGGACAGAAAGCAATAGTGTTAGTGTTATAAGAAATCTCATCAACATCTCATCAACTTTATCACACCAATGGGAATACATGTGAAAAAATAATACTAGGTTAATGTTAACTGCACACTGTCCCCTTTTAGTATAGACGTAAAACGTGAAACTAAGGAATGGGGAAAAAAAACATTGCTCACATTTTTGTGCAAATAATGAAGACGATGATGAACGCAATGGGGAGCACCACCAGGAAAAGGAAATACCACTCCGGAGATTCAACTGAAAACAAGAGAATAGGGCAATTGAGGAAAATAAAAGAACAAGACGAATAGCATTTTTGTAGACCTTGACGAGAAGCTTCTTCTGATTTAGTAGTCTAAAAAATAAAACAAACCTACGTCATGTGCAAACACTGAAAAACAAAACATGTTTCCGACAGACCAGCTGACTGACAGACAGACTGATGTTGACATAATCATGTAGAGTAGACTATGCAGTCAAATCATTGTACATGACTAAAACTTGGTATTTTGTTTCATGCTTACCCAAACAGTTCTCCTGCATGGTGGTTAGTTCAGCCGTATTGCTCCAGTCGCTCCACATGGTGGGCATCATGTCATGGCCGGCCGCCTGGACGTCCACCACATAGCTCTCGCACCTCGCCACGTTCTCCTTCCTGATGGCCAGGAATCTGCTGTTCCGTGTCACATTGTAATATATGGTTTCCTGCCAACAAAATGGAGGTGTAGCGTTAGGCTGGTGTTTCTCAACGGGGGCTCTATAGTCCACCAGGGAGCCCTATGGGGGCGTTGAGAAGGAGACACCTGAGAGTGGGCGGTGCTTAGTTGCCATTGGGGCCACATGTGTATTTATTTGTTTTAACCTGGGGGGGTGGGGGATGGGCGCTGGCAGGCTTATGATGAGGTCAAGGGGGTGTTGGAAGGTTTATGATGAGGTCCAGGGGGTGATTATTTAAAAAAGATTGAGAACCTAATGCACTACGACTTGGCCATTGTCATTCTGGTAACAGCAATTTTTGAACACTGTGTCTTGACAGGTTAAGGTGTACCAGGAGTTTATACACATCATATTCTGGCACTTACTGCTTACTCAAAAATAGAAATCTCTGCCTACTAGGTCCTTACTACAGTTATATTGGTAATAAATCCCTTATTGTGCATAAATAAGACATTTGCTTATAAATGTCTAACTATCTGATTTTGTTTAGCGTATGCCGTACAAGTTACTTACACGGGCATTAATATTGTATGTATTAGTGCTAATAGATGTAACGCTAAAATAAAGTGTTACCATAAGAATGAGGCTGTTAAGGTGTAATTACCTGACCACCACGTGGTCGAAGCCTCACTCTGTAGAGGAGGAAGTCGCTTAGAAAGTCGTCTTCTGTGTAAGCCATCCTCCACGTCAGGTTGAAATCTAAACCACTGCCTTGCAAAGTAACATTGAAGGGAGCTGTGGGCTTCACTGTTGAAGGGGGCGAGAATGAAATGAAAATGAACAAATATAGAAACTTTATTACAGGCTCAAGGCCCAACAGGAATACATTACAATACATACATCAATAATACAATACAATACACGCACGCACGCACGCACGCACACACACACACTTATATATGACCTACACATTAAAAAGTGAGGCTAGTGAGGTCACCCCTATCACTGTTCCCAGATCTACCTGACAGAGGCACGACTTGGATCTACTATCAGTTCAATAGAGCGGTCCAGCCTGTTCATTAAATTCATGGTCAGGTTCCTCAACATGAATGTATTTAGTGCAGAGCAATGCACTTGCTCTACTACTCTTTGTTTTTTGTTTTTCAGGAGAATCCTGAGACATAACTCCATATCTTGTGACAAAGCCTTATTGTCCAAATGTGTCCCAATTTTGGGATTTGGCTATGTCAAATTTGCTGTAACTACAATAATGGACATAATACTACTTTGAAGGCATTTTTCTCAGTTTTTCTCAATATTGGTGTACTGTAGTTACTGCACTTAACACTTAGCAGTATGCACTTGCACCTTTTGATCTCTGTAACCAGCGTTCCTCTTTCTTTTGTCACAGTGTGCATTACATTATTACATTACAGTACATTAAGCTGACGCTTTCGTCCAAAGCGACTGACATTTACTAGGCTACTGGTTACAGTCCTTGACGCAATGTACGATTAGGTGCCTTGCTCAATGGCTATACAGTGAGTCCAATAAGTATTTGATCCCTTGCTGATTTTGTTGGTTTGCCTACTAACAAAGACATGATCAGTCAATAAAGGTTATGATAATATGTATTCTAATATGGAGAGACAGAATATCAAAAAGAAAATCCAGAAATTAACTTAAGAGAATATATATTAATTTATTTCCATTTCATCGAGCAAAATAAGTATTTGATCTCCTGCCAAATGATAATAGTTCTGGGCCCACAGACCAGATGGGCACTTCCAATCAACTTGTCATCTGAATTAAAGACACCTGTACATACTAAAATGCATAAACGACACATTGAATCAGCAGAATCAGTCCATAGTATGAGTGAATCAGTCACACTCCTACCTCACCAGCATGGGAAAGACCAAAGAGCGGTCAAATGATATCAGGGACAAGATTTTAGACCTGAACAAAGACTAAGTGGCCTGCAAAGCCACAAGAAAGAGACTGGGTATTAATGACTTATTAATGACCCAACTGTTGATGCATTTCTTCCATAATATGAGGAATACAAAATGACAATCCATCAGCCTGTCTGGGGTTCTATACAGGATTTTACCTTTTTTAGGGATTTCATAATCATGAGAACTGAAAGAAAGCACCCTAGACCTGTACGGGATGAACTAGGCAATGATATCAAAGCTACTGGGACCAAAATCACTGAGAAAACTACTGGTAGCACTTAATGCGACAGAGGTTTAAAATCCTGTACTTCACACACGGTACCTCTACATCAAAAGGAACCTGTGCAGTCCCATTTGAGCTTTGCCAACGGACTTCAGACTGGTTTAGGATATGATGAGGAGGTGCTGTAGTCAGATGAAACCAAAATCAAGCTGTTTGGCATTAACACAATTCAATGTGTTTTGAGAAAGAGAACTGCTGTCTATGATCCCAAGAACACCCTCCTCACCATCATGCATGAAAGTGGTATCTTTATGGTTTGAGGGTGTTTGTCTGACCAAGGCACAGGACAACTTCACATCGTCAACGAATGGATGGAGGGAGACATGTAATGTGCAATCCTGAGTGCAAACGTCCTTCCCTCCACCACTACACTGAAGGGTGGGCCATTTTTGGATCTCCCAACATGACAATAATACACAACATACAGTCAAAGCAACGAAGGAGTGGCTCAATAAGAAGCATATTATAGTCGTGAAGTGGCCTAGACAGTCTCCAAATATTAACCCTATAGTAATTCTATGGAGGGAACTGAACCTCCCATATGCCAAGCTACAGCCACAAACTATTAATATTTTAGAGATAATCTGCAAAGAAAAATGGGAAAAATATTTTCTACTATATGCACAAACATTGTCATCAACTAAAAGAAGCATCTGACCTCAGTGCTAGGCAACTAGGGCTTTGCCACAAAGCATTGTATCTTCTTTAGCTAGAGGGGTCAAATACTTATTTGCCTAAATTAAATACAAATAAATTAAAATACAGATAAATTAAAATATATGCTATAATACCGGCAAATTCAGCAAGGGATCAAATACATATTGGACTCACTGTAAGTGCAGAGAGCGGTAAGGGTGGGATTCGAACATGCAACCCTCTGATCTTAAGACCACCTCCCTAACCATTATGCCAGGCCTGCTCTATACTGTACAATGTCTGATGATTTGTACATGCTGCTATCTATTTTGGCGGCGATTAAGAATGCATAATGGATGTATGGTTCTCAGCACTTACCAAAGTTCAAGAGGGGCCACAAAGTTTCTTTTATTTCTGTTTGATGCTCCTGTTTCACTCTGACGGTGCATTGAGTATCAATTTGCATCATTTTAAAGTCATCAGGTCTGATAGCACACCAGTGATCTGATTGTGTCATTTCACAGCTCTCGTCAATCTCATCATCGCTGTAAAAACGCATAAAGAACAAATCTGAACAAACATACAGCAGCTCACAGTTTAGGCAAATATTATTTGGCCATTTAAAATGAAGCAAAGAACCGGTTATTATTATTATTATTATTATTATTATTATTATTATCATCATTATTACTATTTTTATCTTACAATCAGGTGTCAACCACAAGCCCACACATGCCAGCCATGATTTCATTTTAGCACAAGTGACTTCAACGAGTAACTGATCTGTACCTATCTGGACAAGTCATTATGACCATCTGATTCAAAGCTGGTTGGATTAAGTTTGTGACAGGGTTCTAAAGGTTTCTGAGTCTTTCTGACATCCTGGCTGATCATCAAACAGTTCACAGCAGCTTGGTAAGTGAAAACCTTCTGTGAAAAAGACGGGGCAGGCCAAGGGAGGGAGGGGGCCCAGAATTGGGTCCTCAGTACATTTTGGCTACGTTCCAATAGGCGACCTTGCGCCCTCCACTTGTGCTTGTGGCCTCGTACCAGGAAGTAATATGTCATGATGACATCACTGACAACAGTATTATATTTCAATATCTCGCAAAAGATCAATTGTAAAGTCATTTTCTCATTTGCAAACTGGATGGTGATTGAAGAATAGTCCCCCAAAAATTGTTGTGGCTAGGCTGACAGCGGGGAAACTACATTGTTTTCTCCTCAGAGGAGGACGGGAGGTCGCATACTGGAATGCAACCTTTAACCCCTTTGCACAGAGCCTATGTTATAACCTTACTGTCACCAAAATTGTAATGTCTATGTCTTAATCTGTTCCTTAAGGGACTCTGTAATGTCATAGCAATGTTGTTATGAAATAGTTCAGTATTTTCAGCAAATAGTGAATAGGCCTGCTGGCGATCCCATCTGCAGTAAGAGGCTACAATGATTTTGTCCTGGGCCCGACCAAAGCTCCTCTGCGGACCTGATTACAACCGTCTGATGCAAAGCTGGATGGATCAAGTTTGTGACAAAAGTTCTAATTTCCTGGACCTTTCGGACACCCCTACTTACCATCATCAAACGGTTAAATCATTGCCACAGCTTAGTAAGTGAAAACGTTACGTGAAGAAAACATGGGGCAGGAACAGAACAGCATGTGTGCATACTGTACCTGCACTGAAACTGAACATGGCAGGAAGCCGCAGGTCGCAGTTCTGCTCTGGAACAGTTGATGGTAGAGATGTAATCTGTTGTGCAGATGACGTCGCAGGCACACGCTGCGGCCAACACACAAGGGAGACAAAAGATTCACCACCGACTACTGTGTTGCGTTCCAAACACGCAATGCATGATCTATGCAATATCCGATTCTGCTTGTTTACATCCGTTACTTACCAACTTTCCACACAAATGTTAATTAACATGGAGTTTAATTGTATGCGCATGACATGTGTGTATCTATGTATCTATCTACTTATTTACTTAACACATATTAACATATATAAACACAATTATTAACACACATTTACATAGGCTATTAACATTTGTAACATGAAGCATTATATCATGTACAGTGCATGTGCTACTATATCACCTTATCATGGCATTATTCACACATCAAATTCATTATGTCCTGACCAGTATGTGATTACTGTGTCATAACAGTATGCCTACCGCTCTTACTGCAGTGAATCAGCGCCAGCAAAGACACCAGGCACCAGAGTTCTTTCATCCGAGCCATACCAGGAGACTGGGGATCTGAGTTATAGAGGAATCATGGCAGAGTGCAGAGCCCAGGTATTATGATTCATAGAAGGATCATGGCAAGTCTGCAGGGGGAGAAGGGGGATAAGACCAAAAGTAAGACCGATGTCAGAGTTGTTTTCAGTGGTTTACTTTTAGCAGCTTTCGAAAATAGCCAGGTGCCAGAAATGCATCTCTATTTGTATCTTGTGGTGTTCTGCTTTGTTCAGTGAAGCATCTCTCTATTGTTCTGTAAGATAGACTGAGTCTGATTCCAACAGGGACGGGACCTATAGGGGAGGATGAGTGAGGTATCTGGCCCCAGGAGCTGTATTGTGACCTTGGCAGACCGTATGGGGGGGGCAATATCCGCGCTTTGCCCCGGGGCCCTGTGTGCAATTGTTCCTCCACTGGGTTCCAATCTGTAGGGCAACTGGAGACTAAAACTACTAAGTGTTGCTATAAATAAATATTTAAACATTTCAAATATATTCTTTCTTTCTTCTTTATTTTCTTCCTTTCTTTCTTTCTTTCTTTCTTTCTTTCTTTCTTTCTTTCTTTCTTTCTTTCTTTCTTTCTTTCTTACCTAATATATCTGTGGCAATGAACCAACTTGCCCCCCACCTGTCCATGGTACCGAAGTAAATAAAGAATCCAAAACATTGTTTTGACTCTGACATTTGACAAAAAAAGGAACTGAAATAGTGAACCTGAACTTTATCTTCAGGCAAGGCAAGGCAGGCAGGCGTTGAACTGAGGAGCCGCTCGCTCGCCGGTTTATTTTGAGTATTAACTGTTATTGAACCCTGCACGCTCCCTGGGGTTACAGGCCTCCTCAAGGGACGGATTGCTTAACTGAAGTGGGTTATTACCTAACATACCCACACATACCTGTTATTGTACATGAGGGCCCTTCAGGAAGAGCATTATGATGTGTGTGGGTTGCTGGGTGGTCGAGGGCCAATTTCCCCCGGCCCCTTGAGGACCTCTAGTCCCCTCGGGGCCCAGTGAAAGTCCCGACCGCACACAACGGTTGTAACAGCATTGTGGAGCTCTGTCGGATTCAACCATTTCAGTTGGCCCTCTCTTGCTCTTGCAACAATGGAGTTTAGCGAATAGCTCTGACTAAAATAGAGCTCAATCATAATCAGCAGCCGACGTTGCACCGATGCAGGGCTGTATTGAAAACAATGGAAACGAATGTTGGCAGAGCAGTGCTCTACACTTAGTTGGAACTGATGTGCGACGGAAGTGACACTCCACCATTTCAGGAAATAACACATGGTTTTCACACCTGGTCCTTTTCAGTCATTTATGCAAACTCAGAGCTGTGACTCAGTATTTTCTGTGCATACGTATGTGAACGCTCCAAAGCGTACCCAGACCCCTTGGAAGTGAACCGCACTGAGAGCTTTGTTGACGTGGTCTCAGTATGGTTCGCGTTGAGTCCTGACAAGTTGCACTTGTGGCCAGGTGTAATCACTTGAGGCGAGCTCTAGAGGACCAAGTGTGATCAAAAAGAGGACTGCCATACCATAAAAGCCTAACAGGACCAGAAAGAGCAGCCGGTTCTTTTCATAATACACTCACAAAATGTGAATAAAGAAAGGTGTACAATTTGCCTGGCTCTTGTCTGACCTGTAGTTCCGTGCAGCTTATCTCCAGAAATGGTGTAATCTCACTTCAATCATATCAATCCATAATGGCCAGGGCCGGATAAAGATGGCCTGGGGCCCCTAGGCTACAGGTTGCTGTGGGGCCCCCTGCAAAGCAAATTTCACGACAAATTTATCTAGACAGTGCCATAATTTCGAGCCAAGGACTAAGGATAACATGTCTACCAACTCTGCTCTGAACGACAGATGACTTTTTCAGTAATGTATCTTATCATAATTTTGCAATTTTTCACTATTGACCAATCAGGCGCCCCTTGGTAGGTGGGGGGCCCTAGGCTGCAGCCATATCTAGCCTGTGCATTAATCCGGGCCTGATAATGGCACCACCTAACCCATGTTCACACTGCCAACAGCTGAGGTGGGTGACGAGGGAGGTTTGTGGTGGTACATGTAAGGCAGGAAATGTCTTGTCACTGGCAAGGGTACGCCACCAAGATCTACTGTATATCAGCTTCGGCTCGCTTCACAATTCACGAGGCTACGAACCTCTTTGAGCGGTTAAATGGGCATTTAGGCTGATGATCCCATCTCAAATAACATTTTAACTAGTGCTATTAAGAAACCACTTCCGTTTAATGTGGCCTACTTTAATTGTTCAATAAAAAAAGAAAGAAAGAAATGTATGTCTAAATGTATTTTTTCCAGGATATTTGTATTCAAATTGCATTATCTTCCAAATGCCTTGTTGTATGTTGATGATAAGAATATGCAAATAATAGCCGTGCAAAATACATATCTGGTTCGAATGAGATACTTTTGCAAAATCGGAGAGGCAGTTTTTGATGACAGTGCTCAACGATGTCATTTGAAACATTGCAGCATCCTGTTGTGGTGCATCTGGCTAAGCATGCTTTCATTGTCATTAATCAACAAATAACCTCATTAGGCTGAAATAGTCTTGTGCAGAAAAATAAAGCCATTTGTGCTGTGAGACATGGAGAGCAGAGCAGAGCAGAGGAGAGCTATTCCTGAAGTCGTGTTTTCATGAAGTACATATAGGCTTATTAGGTAACGGGCTGGGAAAGTTAACCTCTGTCCTCAACTGAACCAATGATGAGGTTGAACTCCATAAATGGCATTCATTATAACATGGTAGCCTAATAAACTTCTGTACATGTCAATGCAGACTCCCTTACCAGTGTGGACTTAATGTGTTAAGACACACAACCACTGTTTTAAGTTTGTTGTGACCAAAATGGCAATGACCAAGTCATAATGTATTAATAAACACACTATCATTTCAAAGAAGTGTACAGTACTGTGATGGTTTTTTAAACTAATACAGCAAACAGCGCTGGATTAAGAAGGCCCCTGTGCTACAGGTTGCTATACAATTTTGTGACAGAATTATATAGTGTAATAATTCCAAACTAGGAATTAAGGATAACACATTTGCCAATTGTGTAGACACCAGATTTAAAATTTGACAAATTGTTCAATACCGCTCCATGTCACCGTTATTGATACTCTTCCCCCCGGCCAATTGGGGGGCCCCCCTGGCAGGTGGGGGCCCCTACACTGCAGCCATATCTAGCCTGTGTGTTAATCCAGCCCTGCTAGTGAAGCAGTCCACTGGTGGAATGATGTTCACCATGAGGCCACAACATAAAAAGCTGGACTTCAATAGGCCAGTCATAGCAGACACCAATGCCTCAAGACAGTACAAGTACAACAGAAGCGTTCCTTTTCAATTTAACTTTCACTAAGTCATGGAAAGTGCAATGAAAATCAATGAACATACCTCATATCCCTCTGGGAAGGGAAAAAAAACAATCCTCTGAAAACCCCAGTCAGATGTCGTTAGATTAGACAAAACGTTGAGTTAAATCCTGAATGCCGTTATAATCAGTCAAATCATCTTCATCACCATCTTCTGTCTTTTTTCGACTAGCAAGTGAGGTGGTTGCTGAGTGTGTGTGTGCGGCAACGCGTCCTGTTCCGGTAATGGCAGAGTGTGATGTCACAGATGGAGGTAGCGGGCGTTAGGATGATGAAGAGTATGACTGTTGGAAATTACGTAGACTGGGTCTGAATCCGTCTCTGTGTCTCTGTGTCAGGAAGTGGTTTGTCGCTCGCTGTGTTTCCCCCAACCTATAACAGGCTTCTTCACACAGCCTACCATATCACCGGTCACATCGGCCTCTTAGACTAAACGTATTGCCCTCCTCGTGGAGAGTGCACACTGCACATTCTGCTTAAAGGTCACTGACTCAGATTGAGAGGGTAGGCATGTTCTCAGTGTGAGATTAACCATAAACACGCACACACACACACACACACACACACACACACACACACACACACACACACACACACACACACACACACACACACACACACACACACACACACACACACACACACACACACACACACACACACACACAGACACACACTCATTTTAATAAACAGTTCACATTTGAGATTTAAAGACATTAATGAATTCCCTGGAGTAATCTAGCTTTTAAATCTTTTCTTTGCAATAACAAAACAGACCGTTAGAAAGCCTTGTCCGCAGCAGCATTACAAATAGGGGGAAAAACCAGTGGTTGCATTTGAAGAAAAGAAATGTAACGTAAAACAAAAAAAAATACCATTCCTTTCTCTTTCATTTTCTAGTTCAATGTATAAGGTCACACATGGTTTTGTCACCTCTCTGCTGCAGCTGTTGCTTACGTTCAACATCAGTTTGCTATCCCTCCCTGTGCAACACCTATAGCCTAATGTGTGATACCTGCCTCATAGTGTGACAGTGGCTATTCTTTATGTTACACTGAGCAGATGACTTTATCAAAACGACTTACAGTTATGAAAGTAGAGGGTATTGGTGACGGTCCCAATGTGGGGTTACCTACAGAAGGTGCCTTGCTCAGGGGGCTGATGAGGGTGTGGGAGACCAGGGGTGCATTTCTAGAAAGCATAGTTGCCAACTGTGTTAGCTACTTTGCTGTTTTCAATGCAATTTCCCATTGGCAACCACCCAAGTTGGTAACTGGCTAACTATACGCATTTGAGAAATGCACCCCAGATCACTCCAGTCTTCCCACTAGTGGGATTCAAATGTGCATCCATCCAATCCCACAACTAACTTTCTAAACATTAGCCCAAAGCTGATTTTCACAACTTCTGCAGTTCATCGTGTTACTTTTGCTGTTTTTAATGCCCTTGTGTTATGGTTTCGCTATTTGAAGTGCCTTGTTTATCATGTGATATACAGTGCTCACTTCTCTTCTTTGTTTTGCTTGACATTTGTCACTTTCTGTGGTCTTTGTTGTTGGCTGTCGTCCCAATGCTCTGCTCAACTGCAAACTTTCAATGACAACAGAGCTAAAAGCCTTTTCACCAGGCTAATGTAACAAGTAGTCATAGTCTATATTATTGGGGTAGAGGTAGATCATGTCACAACAGACAAGCAGATAGCTAAAAAAGATTTTCGTTCAGATTCTGTGAACATACAGTAGTCATTGGTGTGCCACCTGTCTCCTCTGTAAGTGCTGCAGCAGGCTGTTGTGTTGCCAAGGAGTCATCAGGTTCCTCACGTACAGTGCAGAGGAGGTTTCACAGGGGAAGTCTGACACTCTCACACGCAGCAAATACTAATATCAATATTGAAAGTAAGTAGGTGCCCTTAGGTGCCCTTCTCTATGTATACAGTTTGCGGGATGGATGTGTCGTTGCAATAGCCGTAGGCCTACTGCAGGGCCGCGTTATCCTATGGTGCAACCGGTGCTGCAGCACCGGGCCCCGCCACTAGAGGGGGCCCCGGACGTCGTGAGATCAGAGAGATTGGAAAATATGAAACGATATTTTGAGACAATCAATTGTACTTTTGACGCATTTCGCCATCCGTAGGCAAGCAGAGGCGCATATGCATATCTTGTCACCAGGCTAGACAGGCAGCTTGGCCCCCCCAAGACTGTAGCTGGGGAACAGTAGTGGCGATTTTGTTACAAGTGTTCTTTCTTTTTAATTTTCGCTCGGCCCCCCTACTGAGCCTAGAATCGCCTCTGCATGCACGCAGGAATCGGAGGTCGGAACTTATCTTTTCAGTCAGATGCTTCTAATTGCGTGCCACCAGTGAAAACGGTGGTCAATAATTTTATAGTTTGATGATGGGCTACTGTCTAAAAAAGATGTGAGAAACTCGGCGTCAGCACTTGCTTCAGATTGTACGGATAAACTTCAGCCCGGCATGGATTAACGCATTGAAGAGAAGGTTGGCAACGTTATCCATTTTTGTAATGTCAGTGTTATAATCGCTTTTTGTAATAATTGTTGCATAGCGATCATGGACTTGTGCAATCATGTAGGCCTAAGCTAAGCAAACAGAGCACAGCACACCGACCTAACTTTATCTTATTCTATTGTTAAAACATGGGGAAATAAATCACGCACCCAACTGCATTCGCGAAACAAAAGTCTTGCATGGCGCGGCGAGGACCACTTCTGAGGTGTTTTTTAAAAAGTGTTCACAATAATGCTACGTAGCAAGTGCACCAACCAGCACTCAAAGTTCTGACAGTCTGACAACAACAGGGCAAGCTAGCAAACACTAAAATGATATAGGCTAGTCGCATTTTCCTAAAGCAATGTTATGGCCATTTCCCTAAAGCACTGTAATAGGTCTAATGTCGATGCTCTGTCAGCGTATATCTTTGCGTTCGGCTTTGTGTTCAGTTAAAACATGCCTGGGTACCACTCGCGGATTGTTCAGTTAGCAAGTGGCTCTTATCTGGGAGGGGAAAAAAGACTTGCGTGATACATCCACATCCACATCTAAACATTTGGCCTACGAGTTTGCACCGTAATGATTGCACACTATTGCATTGTAATGCACCATCTAGATGAAAACCGCTGACTTCTTAATTGGTATGGTACATTTTGAGGGGATTTCGTGACAGCTTCACTTTGCTGTGGTTCGCTGCTAAGGGGATTCCCCTTCCTCGCGTCAAGCGACAGCTGAGTAGGCTACTTTCCTTTGACAGACAGCCAGTCTTTCCAAGGCCATTGGAAGTTACATTAATTAACACGTGTTCCCACGACGGTTTCGATTCTACAAATTGGTCGGCAGCAACGTAGCAAAAATAAGAGACTTTTGGTTGTGCTTCTGTTTGGTAGTTCTAGCTGAGCCGACGTTTACTCTGCTAAACGGTAGATTCTAGTGCACAGAATCTCCTCCCTGTCAGCTGGATAGCCTTCCAATGGCTTGCGTTACGACTGGTGAACTCAACAGGGGGGTCCGCGCACCCTTTTTTGTGTTGGAGTAGAACATGTAGCCTGGGTTGTTTCATGCGTTTTAAATAAGCTATGGCTCATTGTAATGTGGTGTAGGGGCCCCGGATTGCGTCTGCACCGGGCCCCGGCGAGGGTTAACGCGGCCCTGGCCTACTGTTAAACACAACTTTGTGTATGTTTGTTTACTTTACGAACTGTCAGTGTTCGCTCTATGGAGGATGATATCCTGCACGCAATAAATACAGAAGACAGTATCTTTACAACGTGTCCGGCTGAGTACCTGTAACTTTTCTGGGGAACAATGAAAGGATCCTTGGCCAGATCCTTTACAATGGCTTAATGGATGAATGTTTAAATGTGTGAATGAATTTTTATGTGTGTATGCTACTAGACATCTGAATTTCCCTCGAATTAATAAATTTCACTCTACTCTACTCTACTCTACTCTAGGCAGGCCTGCCGACAGGGGGGTCAAAGGGGTATGTTGTCCCGGGCCCAAGGAGATAGGGGGCCCAGCATTGGGTCCCTATTACATTGTATGTATTGGGTAGGGAGCCCTTTCAGGTGACCTTGTCCTGGGGCCAGCAAAAGCTGTCAGGGGGCCTGCCCTTAGGTTACTTTTGCCACACTGGTACACAGCCTACATCACATCACAGCACAGCACAGAGGGCACACGACAACATCAAAATCTTGTTTCATAGAACTTGTCACACAAGCGGGCACACAATCACAATCACAATCACAATGTGTAGCCAGCTATTGTTTTGATATACTAGATAAGAACATACCACCTTATATGAATAAATGTAGTCCTGTCATGCACGTTCATGTTTGACCTCATTTTGTGTATGGATTGGGCAGTGAGAAATGTGATTTTGTTTTCTTTGCAGTAAATGTGAATAAATTGACAATGCAACTGACTTTGACTTTGTTTTTGACATACTAGGACAGGACCACCTTGTTTGACCTCATTTTGTGTATGGATTGGGCAGTGAGAAATGTGATTTTGTTTTCTTTGCAGTAAATGTGAATAAATTGACAATGCAACTGACTTTGACTTTGTTTTTGACATACTAGGACAGGACCACCTTATAAGGAAGGGTGAGCATGACAGCTTTTCACAGCCCCGCCACCAGGGTGGGTGGGGACAGTCCATTGGAAACCGCAAGGGCGTCTTGAGGTGTGCATGGGGCCCCGGCCGGCAACCAAATGTTTTCTCTGCTGACGTAAAATACACTATACAATTTTGAACTTAATTTGCTATATGTAACACACAATTATGTGCATTGTTTCTATTTCAATATACAGTGCAATTCCCACCCCACACAGTTAAATAGATTTATCACAGACACATAGAAGAATGCCAATAAGTCAAAAGGCCCAATATGCATCGAAAGTGCTTTATCTGTTGTGAACATGTAGTATTGAAGGGCCACTGCTCATCTGTTGAGAGGGTGCAGGATTTAGTTTAACAGACCGAAAGCTTGTGGTCCCAGTAAAGCTATTTTGCGCAAGTGTGCAGATTTTCTCCCTTTTATTTAGAAGTCTGTTGTGAAAATGTGAAAGATGATTGGCATGGCTTACGGTTGATGCCCGTGGCAGTGGGCAGGTGTGTGCTGCAAATAGAGGGAGTGGTGGCTTGTGACGGCATTGCTCAAAGGCACCCAAGTCACGGGGGAGGCCTTGGCATCTCCAGGGAGGGATTAAGGACTGGACTTGCCCTGGGGGCAGCATGTGGTCTTGGACCCTGTGTTGGGGGTGTGGGGTCGTAATAAACAACATCTGTACAATATCTCTTATACAAGTAATGGTCTCTGGAGAGGGGTTAGCTAACACAATGCCACCTGGTACCTTATACATAGGAGGGGAATTGGGATAGGTTGAGGCCTCTTGGGACATGTGGTGCTCCTGGGCAGTAAGCCAAAGTACATGTGTTTTTCAACCTTTTTTTAACCAAAGTACGTGTTTTTCAACCTTTTTTTAGCCAAAGTACATGTGTTTTTCAACCTTCCTTTAGCCAAAGTACACGATTTTCAACCTTTTTTGGCAGTGTAGAAAGCCTACATTCTTGTCAAAGTACCTTGAATATGGAACACAGAGAAACCTGTCTTTTATAGTCATATAACAAATAACCTGTGGTGGTTGTAGAAAAATTGTGATAGTAATTCTCTAAGGCACACAGTGATCTCTCACAGCACCAGTGTGCCACACGCACGGCACAGCGGTTGAAAAACAGCCTAAATGAATCCACCCCTGCCTGTCTCACGCCCCTGTTAGTGTGGAGCTGAAGCCCCAAGCTATAGCCTCAGCCCTGTGGTGTGACCTTTCTGTTGAACATGGGTGTTATATATGGGACAACAATGATATTATCTGGGCTGGATTGGCTAGGATAGGATTGTTGGCCCTTATGAAGGTACAATGGCATGGTGTCCGTGTTTCTGAAAGTGATTTTGACACTTAGGAACATAAATAATGAAAAGAATAGTGATTTGAAGAGAACCTGTGGTTGCTGGGGAATTCCCTTCTTTTCATAATGAGGGGCATTTTGAGTATGCAGTAGTGCATGTTAGTACAAGTGAAAAGTGAACATGAATGTATAGTATCTGCTGTTCTTTGAGGGTTTTTTTTTTTTTTAATTGCTGTACATTCCCCCACGCCTGTCAGGGCACAGTGACATCTCCTCTGCCTCTATCTGTCTCCGTCTCTGCATATGTAAGAGCCTGATGAGAGCCTGAGAGTCTGACGGCCGGAACCCAGCATGTGCACTTTGCACACACACCTTACTGACAGCATCCTGACTGACTCACTGCACACATACTGTACTCCGCTCTCAGCATATTGACTTGCTGCACACTTGATGCAATACCTCGTTCCGAGCATCCTGAATCGCTCCTGCATTATTATACGTACAGTAGTGAGTGTAACTAAACCCACATATCATGCACCTGAATATTTTGCGGCATAGTTTAAAAACAATAACAAAAACAACCCACAATTAACCATTCAAACTAAATAAGCTTTTGGCCACAACAATATCATGTTCATTTTATGAACACATTTAAGAGCCCATGAGCGCTGGAGCCCAAGATGTGCACTTTGCACAGAGACCTGACTGAGAGCGTCTGACTGTCTGTGGGAAGTCTGACAGTGAGCAGCATTACTACTGCATACAGCATATTGACTTGCTGCACACATGCAATACCTCATTCCGAGCATCCTGAATGGCTCCTGCACTATTATACGTACAGTAGTGAGTGTAACTAAACCCACATATCATGCATCTGAATATATTGCGGCATGGTTTTAACCCCTTAAGACACGGCATTACAAATTAGCTGTTACCAGGATGGCAATGACCAAGTCGTAATGTCATAGTAGTGTAGTACTATACTAGTTAACTTTCAATGTCTATTACAGCGTGCCACCGGAGGTACGGCGTGCATTAAGGGGCTAAAAAAAACAACAACCCAAAATTAACCATTCAAACTCAATACGCTTTTCGCCACAACATATCAAAATATAATACAAAATATCATGTTCATTTTATGGACAAATTGAATAGCCCATGAGCGCTGGAGCCCAAGATGTGCTCTTTGCACAGAGACCTGACTGAGAGCGTCTGACTGTCTGTGGGAAGTCTGACAGTGTGCAGCAGTACTACTGCATAGCACAGCTGCTGCCAGCAAGCCACAGCAGGAGGCCAGTGCAGTAGAACATGTCATCATCATCAGATACACACCACAGGCAAGCAAGGAGACGCTTTCATTAACCCAATGAATTAACCCACAATAATAATGTGGCATCGGTTAGCAACACGTGTGTTGATCAGTAAATGATATTTATATTTAATAACGGATAATACAATGAGTAACTCCACCAGCACTAGCGCCACCACAACTCCCTTTCAATATTGACTGAGGACGTACTAACTGGCCGGCTGTCTGCATCATCATTACACTGCACTGCTGTATAGCACAGAAGCTGTCGGCACCCCACAGCACAGTACATGTCCTCCCCAGATACAGTACTGTGAGGGAAGCTGACGGGGACTAAGGGGCAGTTGTCCCAGGCCCAGGGAGAGGGGAGGGCCCTGAATTGGGTGCCCATTACATTGCATATTGCGTGGGGGTTCTTTCATGTGACTCGGGCCCGGCCAAAGCTGTCATTGAGCGGCCATGAGTACTGTACTGTACATGGCATTTGCAAGCAAGGAGACAAAATAAGGCATTAGTCCTTTGATGCAGAACCTGTTACAACCTCATTGTCACCAAAGTGGTATTGACCATGCCTTTGTCTGTTACTCTCGACAATGTAATAGCATAGTGATGCTATGGTATAGTAGTTAAGCTAGTAAAAGGTGCACTGTGTAAGATTTTTAGTTGTTTATTTGTAGTTGTATGCTACCCATTCACTAATGTTACCATTTTCATGAATACTTACCACCACCATCAAATTCTAAGTATTAATTACGACTGGAAAAATTGCACTTTTCATACATGAAAAGGGGGATCTTCTCCATGGTTAGCCATTTTGAATTTCCAGAAATAGACATTTTTAGCTGCAAAAATGACTGTACTTGGACCATACTAGAAAATATTTTATTACTTCATAAACTTTCATGAAAAGATCAAATTTGGCAATAGGCAACCTAGTTTCAACGAGCAGCATAGTTGCAGTACCTTTTTTGACAATTTCATGCACAGTGCACCTTTCAGCTTTTTCAGCAAACAGTGAGTGAGTGATGAGTCACCAATGATCCAATCTCCATGAAAAGGCTACTGAAGCAAACTAGAAATGCATTCTCACAGAAAATGCTGGAAGCGGGCTTGCCTTTTGGGGCAGAGATGAAGCAAAGTACTATTGAGAAAACAAAGCTAAAAGAAATCTTGGAAAAACTCCATCCACCCAGTCAGAAGTTATGGGCCAAACAATTCAGCCATCTTGGATTCAGCCATCTTGAAAGTGTTGTAGCTCTGTGTTTTGGGGATATACTAAATGACATGCATGGTATTTTAAGTTGGCTAAGGAACACTGCATATGATATAATTTTGAAAATCAACATGGCTTCGAGCGGGATTAGAACTCACAACCTCCATATCTGTAATCCAACCCCTTTGCCATTGATATTAAATGACATACAATACATGATATTTGAAGTTGGCTAAGGAACACTGCATATGATATCATTTTGAAAATCAACATGGCTTCGACTGGGGTTCGAACCTCCAACCCCCATATCCCTAATTCAGCACATTTGCCATGCATACTAAATGACATACATGGCATTTTAAGTTGGCCAAGGAACACTGCATATGACATAATTTTAAAAATCAACATGGCTTTGACTGGGATTCGAACCCCCAACCTCCATATCTGTAATCCAGTACATTTGCCATGCATACTAAATGACATACATGGCATTTTAAGTTGGCCAAGGAACACTGCATATGATGTAATTTTGAAAATCAACATGGCTTTGACTGGGTTTCGAACCCCCAACCTCAATATCTGTAATTCAGCACATTTGCCATCCATACTAAATGATATACATGGCATTTTAAGTCGGCCAAGGAACGCTGCATATGATATAATTTAGAAAATCAACATGGCTTCGGGTGGGTTTCGAACCCTCAACCTCCATATCTCTAATGCAGCAGCATGCATTACCACTAAGCCAAGCAGCTAATTGTCATGCATAGTCCAGCAAGACTATATTACATTGCATTGCAGAGCTGAACAATAGACTTCTAGAATGCTTGCTCGCACCTGCTCGTTAAGAATGGAATCTTGAGACAGTGACAGTTGAAATGGAATCCTTCACTGGCTGCACCTGTTGTGATTGACTGAAAGACAGTTAGTATTGAGCTCTAAACTGGGGAGAAAATGAGAATGAGTTTTTTGTCTTTACAACATCGTTGTAAAAAAACTAAAAGCAGTTGGCACGTGTCCTTTTCACAGATCGGAGTCATGCTTGTGATCTCTCTAACAGTCTTTGAATGAAGTTTATAGGTGAAAGGGTTCAGGCACAAATGGACCTCCGTGTGGGACATGCGCTGATCTCTTGAAAAATGCACTTTTCGAAAGAATGGGATTCTCCATAGAGCCAGGCCTGTTTTTTTTACAAACCTGCCATTTAAAAAGTATTGGGAGTTGGGAGATGAAACTTTCACAATTTGGAGACATCCCATAGAGCTTGCTAACAACGCGTCAACTAAACTTCTAGGTGAAAGTGTTGATGTTTTATGACCGAAAAAGCCTCCTACACTCTAATCTCTAGAGTGGCGGAACTTTGGTTCATGAAGGTTCCACCATAGTTTTCAATGGAGACCCAGGCTTTAACAAAATCGCCAAAAACGGGAAAACGACAAGAGACACGGAGAAGCCTATAACGATACGCGATCTCCAAGCCAAGCCGGTCGTTTTAGTGTTTGAACGGTGTCTCTATCTTGAAAGGCCTAGGAGGAGATCCATTTTCTATTTTTACTGCCCCTGCACAAGACCAAGATATATAGTGGAGCGGCTACAGGAAAAATCGTGCAAATTATGATACAAGCGTGAAATTCGGCATGTATGTGCTTAAGATCAATACAATCAAATCTACCCGATTTGCCACGTGAAATGGCGGCCATTTTCCAAGATGGCCGCCAAAAAAGAGCCCAGATATTGATTTATTGCATAGAATTGACATATAAAATTATGATACATGCATGATATTGAACATGTATGTGCTCAGGACCAACACAATTAAATCTACCTGATTTGCCACTTAAAATGGTGGCCATTTTCCAAGATGGCCGCCAAAGAAGATCTCAGAAATTGATTTATTGCACAGAATTGACAAAGCAAATCATAATACAAGCATGACATTCAACATGTATGTGCTCAAGACCAATGAAATCAAATCCACCTGATTTGCCACTTTAAATGGCGGCCATTTTCCAAGATGGCCGCCAAAAATACCTCAGTAATTGATGAATTGCATAGAATTGGCTTAGCAAATTATGATACAAGCATGAAATTCGACAAGCATGAGCTCAAGACCAATGTAATTAAAGCTATCTGATTTGCCACTTGAAATTGCGGCCATTTTCCAAGATGGCCGCCAAGATCTCAGAAATTGATTTATTGCACACAATTGATCAATCAAATTACGATGTAGGCATGAAGTTCGACATAAATGTGCACAAGATCAATGTAATCAAATCCACCTGATTTGCCTCTTGAAATGGTGGCCATTTTTCAAGATGGCCGCCAAAAATACCGTAGATTACCATACCATAGATATTGAATTTTGCACACAGTTGACCAAGTAAGTTATTATACAAGTATGAAATGTTGTGTAAATGTGCTAACAAACAATACAATAAAATGTACCTGATTTACCACTTGAAATGGTAGCCATTTCACAATATGGGCTCCAAAAAGATTGAATTTAGCGCGGAATCCAGCAAGAAAATTACGCTAAAAGCTTCTAATTTTGTTTGTTTGTGCTATAGAGCAATATAATCAAATCTTCCTGACTTGCTGGCCACTTGGAAATTTACGGTAATATGGCAGGAGGTGTTAGTGTATTTCAGGGGGCATTATCCTACACAGTGAAGAAATTGATAAAAGCACTATACACTATAGGGGGCTAGAATAGCTATGGCAGTGGTTCTCAACCTTTTGTGAACAAATGCCCCCTTGACCTCATAACAAGCCTCCCAACTCCCCCCCCCCTTATTATCAAATAATAGAATAGACTAATTCCCCCCATTGACAACTAAGGGTGAATCCCATTACACCCCTTAGCCCTACGCCGATCCCCTTTGCCTCCGTTTTGCGCGTCCACGTGTTAGCGTAGTGGCATCCCGATTCATGTTCAGACAGATGGGTAGGGGTTTGGCGAAGGGCTTTCATCCCCTCCGCGCGGAGATTTTCCAACACCTCACTCCACGGACGGAGGGCTTCGACAGATTTCCCTGAATGCATTGCGAGTACTACCTCCTCTCAGCTAGCTTTATCCTTCTCAACACCCCCCAGGACTCCCCAATACCCCCTGGGGGGCTGTAGAGCCCCCATTGAGAAGCAGTAACCAATAGAAAATGAATTTTGGACACAAATGCCTAGATGCACTGTCTGTCATTGAATTCCTTCTAAAGTTAAACTGCACTGTCATTTGTACAACACTCATTTTGCACACTGTGAAGTTTGAACACCCCTATGCCTTCCCCTTGCCCCTCGTCCCTTCAAACCTTGAAACGCAACCCCTACGAATTGAGACACCCTTCAACAATCCCGGCATGACACCCATAGCATTCAAAAAACAGCCTCTCGATGGTTAAACCAACAATATGACTTGTAATCACTCGGACAACGGTGTTGCATGACCCTCGCAATTCCTTCACGACTTCCATGCATTAAGTAGACATTAATAGCATTTTTTTCATGCATGCATGCTTTTGTGGATGCCGACCTTTTTTAAAGACATTCACAATGCATTTGGGGGAAATAGGTCTTACCCCTCCGTTTGAAGTCTTCCTCTGGAAAATCTCTATTTGAAGGGGTAGAAAGCCCCTTACCCCTACCCCTCTGTCTTAACGTGAATTCGGACAGCCCTACGCCTATGAACGTGCAAAATGGAGGGTAAGGAGAAAGGCATAGGGCTAAAGCCTGGTTTATGCTCAGAATCAAAGTTGTCTGTGCGATGATGCAGACAGCCACGCAGTTATTTTTACCACCTCTGCCGTCACTTGGTGTGCACCTGAAAATGTGACTGCCCGCAGACAGCTACGCGGTTAACGGCAGCAAGAGCCGCTGTGATTGGTCCTCTCGACCAGGCTGCTCTGTGCTCGAGAACAAACAGCTACTTCCTTGTTCTAACCTTCACTGGGCTACGGACTATATGTTCATTAAATAAGTTCCTCATGCTTTGTAGCTTCATTTATTTACACGAACCAAAGACAACACGTGCACTTGCAAGTTACGATGCTGAAGTTATATCGGGACAGTAAATAGTGTTTCCATAGTTCATTCTGCTTTGTGCGACCTGTTCTCGACAATGACCCACTTCCTTGTTCCAAACTACCGTGGTGGATAGTGCAATCAAAAAAAAAGGTATGTTTCATTTCCATTGTCGTTGAGTCTGTGTAGCTGTGTAGCTACAAGGCAACAGACACGTATAGTTTGCTCCTTGTATTGAAGGCAGTTTGAATCCTCTCACAGCGCAGACCAGATCAAGCAAAAATCTAAACGGTCTGCGTTGACCTCTGTGCGACAGGCGGCAAAGAGAGTATACACAGCCCTCAAGGGGGTGAAGTGAGATTCAGCCATAGACTCCTAACCTCCTCAAAAAGACCCGTTCACACTTTGCTGGAAAGACTCAACTACATCATAACAGCATTGCTAAGACATAAAAGAGAGCCTTAAGTAACAAATAAAGACTTCAAGATAAAGATCTAGGGTCTTTGCAAAGGGGTTATAACTGTATACATGTCCATAAAACAGTATAAAGTATAAGTCCTCATAAGTTATTCCATTAGGCCATTGGGTAAAACTGCACTGATGAATAAACCAGTGTTGTTGTGTTCATGAATCTGGGATTCTATGTGATTGTTCACTTAGGCTGTTGTTTCTCATCAGGATGTAGCTATATTGATGCCTCAACAGCTTTCTTTACATTTTATTTATTTTGGATTTTTCTAGTAGTATCATCACGCACCACCCTCCCTTGGCATCAAGAACTGGCATTATTAGCTATTACCATGCTACCGCCACATTAGAGCAACATCACCACATTATATAAGAGCAACATCGATAAAACCATGAATTAGCATATTATTACCACATTGTCATTGCATTATTAGCATGTCATTAGCAGTCATTTTTTGTTGGGGGGTGGGGGTGCATAACTGGCGTTATTGGAATGTTATCAACATATTATTAGTATGTTATAAGGGCTTATTTGACATTGGAGACACATCTGTATCACCTCATCATCTGAATTAAGGATAATGAACAATTTGGACCACATTTGCAATTCTATACAACAGACGCCATCTTGGAAAATGGCCACCATTTCAAGTAGCAAATCAGTTGGATTTGATTGTATTGCTCTTGATCATATATGCTGAATTTCATGTGTGTATCATAATTTGCTTGGTCAATTTGGAGCAATAAATCAATTTCTGGGGTCTTTTTGACGGCCATCTTGGAAAATGGCCGCAATTTCAAGTGGCAAATCAGGTGGATTTGATTGTATTAGTCTTGACCACATATATGCCGAATTTCATGTGTGTATCATAATTTGCTAGGTCGATTTGGTGCAATAAACCAATTTCTGGGGTCTTTTTAGCGGCCATCTTGGAAAATGGCCGCCATTTTGAGTGGCAAATCAGGTGGATTTAATTTCATTGGTCTTCTGTACAAACATGTCGAATTTCATGCTTGTATCACAATTTGTTTGGTCATTTCTGTGAAAAAAAAAACAATTTCTGAGGTTTTCTTTGGCGGCCATCTTGGAAAATGGCCACCATTTCAAGTGGCAAATCAGGTAGATTTATTTATGCTGGTCTTGAGCACAAACGTGTTGAATTTCATGCTTGTATCATAATTTTATATGTCAATTCTTTGCAATAAATCAACTTTTGGGGTATTTTTTGGCGGCCATCTTGGAAAATGGCCGCCATTTCAAGTGGCAAATCGGGTAGATTTGATTGTAAGGGTCTTTGGCACATACCTGCCAAATTTCATGCTTGTATCATAATTTGCACGATTCTTGCCATATTGGCCTTGTAGCTGCTCCACTAATAATAAGAAACAGGACTTAGAGATTACTATAATCGGGCCTTGCTCTGCAAGAGCTCTGCTCTTGCTCCGCAAGCCCGCTTAATTAACTAACCACCAACATCCGTGTGGCATTAGTTTGCAAGACATACCAAGTGTATGTTGATTAGGAAATTGTATTAAGATGTAAAGGAGTCATGATGACTAGCCTCAACACTCCCCCCAAACCCACACACACAGACGCACAGACACACGCACGCACGCACGCACGCACGCACGCACGCACGCACGCACGCACACGCACAGACGCACGCACACACACAGACGCACAGACACACGCACAGACACAGCCGCACAGACGCACAGACACACGCACGCACACACACACACAGACGCACGCACGCACACACGCACGCACGCACGCACGCACGCACACGCACAGGCACACACAAGCACGCACCCACACACACGCACACACACAGCGCTTTTCTTGGGGGCCTTGGTAACCCTGGTAACTCCACTAGGAAGTCTCCGCACAGCAGTGCATTAGTACAAAGTGCGCTCAGCCGGCTAGTTTGTGCATTAGGGCTGTAAGCAGCCTAACTGGTAAAGCCTTCAGCTCAGTAGGTGGTGACCCAAGGAGTCCAGTATCCATTCATACGACACCATCACATGTTCAGTTGAGGCCCGCACTGACACAAAACAACAGCCCAGGCATCTTTGGCCCCGTCACACATACACAGGCATATGCATACTTTATCCACATTGCCTCAGACAACTGTCTTTTCTGAAGCTGGAACAATGGGCCACCTGCTTTAAATTGTGGGCCGGTCCTTAAAAGTTGAGCATGTAGGATGGTGGCACTAGTAGGCATTACAACTATGCTGCCCATTGCAACTATGCAGCCCATTCCCAAATTTGATATTTTGATAAATATTCACTAAGTATGAAACTAATATTTATTGCTCTGACGACCAAAGTATACTGTAAGTTTTGCAGTTGAAGATGTCTATTACTGGAAATTAAAAATGGCGGACATGGAGAAGAGCCACCTTTTATGTATGAAAAGTGTAGCCTAGTAAACCAGCGGCACCATCTGTGTGAGAACCAGGTTAGGTTTATCAGGCTATGAAAAGTGACATTTTTCCAGTCACAGTGAATACTTTGATGTTTGTGGAAAATACATGTATGCATGAATAACATAACATTTGTGAATTATCAGCATATACAGTGCCCTCCATAATTATTGGCACCCCTGGTTGAGATGTGTTAAAAGCCTTAAAATAAATTCAGTGTTTATTGCAGAAGAATACTGTCACACTGAAAATTTTAGGAAAATGTAGCCTTCAACTCAAATGAATTGTAGGAAAATAAAAAAAATCCCTGACTAAAAAATAATTATTTTTCATTAAATCACCTGTTCCACAATTATTGGCACCCTTAACAATTCCCAGGAAATAAATATAATTGAAGTATTTCTGTCATTTCTACAGTAGTTTACAAAGTTTACCAGAGTATGTAGGAACATTTAATTAGTAATTCATCACTTCCTGTTTCCCTGGGGTATAAATATGACGTGACACCGAGGCCATTTCTCTTATCCACTCTTAAACATGGGAAAGACAAAGGAACACAGCATACAAGTGAGGCAGATGTGCGTCGACCTTCACAGGTCAGGCAGAGGCTACAAGAAGATTGCCACTCAACTGCAGCTGCCCATATCTACTGTGAGAGGAATAATTAAGAAGTTCAAAACAACTGGAACAGTGGTAAACAAGCCTGGACGAGGACCCAAGTTTATTTTGCCACCACGCACAGTGAGGAGGATGGTAAGAGAAATCAAAATATCTCCAAAGCTCACTGTTACAGAATTACAACAAATGGTAGCATCCTGGGGTCACAAAGTCTCCAAATCAACCATCAGGTGCTGTCTACACGCCAACAAGCTGTTTGGGAGGCATGCACGGAGAAAACCTTTCCTCACCCACAATCATAAACGCAAACGTCTGGAGTTCGCCCAGCGGTATTGGGGCTTCAACTGGGACCGTGTGCTTTGGTCAGATGAGACCAAGATTGAGCTTTTTGGCAACAAACACTCTAAGTGGGTCTGGCGTGCCACGAAAGATGCGCATGCTGAAAAGCACCTCATACCCACTGTGAAGTATGGGGGTGGGTCAGTGATGCTGTGGGGCTGTTTCGCTTCCAAAGGCCCTGGGAAGCTTGTTAGGGTGCATGGCATCATGAATGCAGGTTTTGTGTAATCCTTCATATTTTGTGAGAAATCGCAGAGAAAGCGTTTATTCTGCTGGGGTATGTAAACATATGAGCACAACTGTATGTTTAAGGAAAAACGGGAACAACTGCATCATCAGCCCACCAGGAAATGTCCTGTAAACCTGCTGACCAGTCCAGCACTGGGAGAAGGTACCACCAGAGAGAGTAGAGAGAGAGGTTCCATTGGCCCATTGTTTCCGGGTTCTATTATTGCAAGGGGGAGGGGGGAAATCCCCCTTTAGGCAGACCTAGGCAGACCTAAGGACTGTTCTATTCAATGCTAGGAGCATTATGACACGCTCCTTTAGGCAGACCGGAACCTGGTCACGTTAGGTGCCCATAGCAACCTATTACAGTGGCATATCTCTATATACTTAAAGAATCTTTGGTACCACATTACCAGCAAGACCCTCCCCCCCCCCACATGCCCGCCTCGCCCCTCCCCATAGCCTGTATGCCAGATGTGAGAGCAAAACTGAAAACTGAAATCTTAAAATTTTAGACTATTTACACTTGATTTAGGAAATTGGCAAGTCATTTGTTCTTGATCAGATTTTTTTGTGTGCTTCAAACAAGAAAAATACGCTGGATAAGATTTCATTTTTTGCACTGTGGTAACTGCAGTCAGAATAGACTTGAGTGCTGCACTCCCAGTCTATTGTCCCAGGGCTTGTTTTCAATGACAAGAGGGCTCAGAGTCTGGCTTAAAGGAATCCGTTCTAGTCTTGAAATATTGACGTTCTTGGACAACCTCACCGGGACATCGGTCACTGCAGCAAGCAAGCCATCAGTATTTCCAGGATGATACAGTATGCTTTCAGACAGACAGTCACTTCAAAGAAGCCAATACTGTAGGTACCGTAGTAGTAGTAGTAGTGGTGGTGGTGGACAAATGCATGGGCCAGACGGGGCCGTGGCCAGACCCAGGGGCTCACAGGTCCCAAGGGGTCAGGGAGAAACCCGTGTGGTCCCTTATCGTTTATTCTGTATCCTCTTCGTGCAGATGAGGCCCGCCATTCACTCTTTGATGAAAAAGACTCAACTATTACATCTTAACAACATTGCTATGATTTGTTTTTAAGGTGTAAGCGTGTATTCTAAATGTAAATGTTGTTTTCGAACTTGCTAATGTGTGTTTAGGGCTGCACAATTAATCGAAAATCGTGATAAAATAGTGAAATCGAAGTCGTGATTTCAATAGTGATTTAATAGTGGCAATAGTGACCTACCTTTGAGAGCGTCCTTGAAGCCAGAACATACAGACAGGCTGGTGTTTCTGGCCAGAAATCTGTCCATCTAAGTTTCATGCTATTGCCTTTACATAATTATTACAATCACTTTTTATTTTGCTCATCCTGTATATAATTCATTCTTGGTTATATTTCATCTTGCTATAATTTTCAAAAAAATCAGCAAAAAAACAATAATCGTGATTAATAATCGTGATAACGATTTTGACCAAAATAATCGTGATTATGATTTTTTCCCCCCATAATTGTGCAGCCCTATGTGTGTTGTACATTGTAAAAAAATTGTCCTCACCACAGGGCCACCACACAATAGAGGGGAAGACTTGGTCATTACAATGCTGGAGACATTAAGGTTGTATATTAGACACTCTGCACTAAGGGGTTAATGTCAATGATTTGTCTCTAGTAGGCATGCAGTGGTGGCAGGGACGCTGACAGCTTTGGCTGGGCCCGGGACAAAGACATCTGAAAGGGCCCCAAACCCAATACATACGTACAATCCACTGAGAATCCAATTCTGGGCTGCCTCTCTCCTTGGGCCTTGGACAAGTGAGCCCTTTGTCCCCCCCTTGTTAGCTTCCCTGAGTGGCGGGGTGGATTAATGATTATGTCTACAGCTGCTGGGCCCAGAGGTCTCCAGGGGGAGGGGAGGGAGGCCGGGCCAAATCGTCTCCATTCCCCCTAATCCATCTCTGAGTAGTTGATTAGCGTTAAAGCAGTCGGCTCAGCAGGGGATATCCAGACAGTATATCCATCCATCCATCCATTCATCTGATCCCATTGCAAGAAGCTGGTGCAGGAGTAAACCAGATTATGTTAAATCATCTAATAGAAGAGCCTGGAGTCCTCATCTTCTATTAGATGATTTACCTCTTATCTTAACCTGGTTTACTCCTGAACCATCTTCTTAGTGTATAGGCCCCTGGGCTTCTTGCCCCGTGGGAGAAGGCAGCAGTCCCCTGGCTTCCATTATCGTGTCTGTGGTCTGGGAATACCCATGCTGCTTTGTGCACTCGTCCCTACATGATGGAAACCCTCGCTGAAATCTTTGCCTGAGTTTGGGAACCCAAACACAGAATGAAGAGTAAGCGCAAAACACGTTATTAGACAAATGAAAGCTTGCGGTTTGTTCACAGATCCACCATGTAGACTCCACATGCGAAAACAGCTTTGCATTCAGCTTTAGATGGTGTTTTAAATAGTTAAGATTGACCTCCCCTACAAAATAATGAATATATGGTTCCCAGTAGGGCTGTAACGATACACTTAACTCACGATTCGGTTCGTATCACGATTTTTGACCTACGGTTCGATACATCCCACGATTTCACATTTGCCAATTCTATAAAATAAAATTGTTAATAAAACTATGACCGATTGTAGGTAGAATAGGTTACTAGAGGCTAGAAATGATAAAAAGTTTAAATACAATAATGATGATGATGATTTGAAGCTTGGAAGCACCATTACATCATATCATGTGGTAGTTTTCTGGACTGATGGGCGTCAAAACTTGGAAAGGGTGTATCCCGATACTGCCTCCTTGTATCACGATACAGTATCGTGAGTCTGTGTATCACGATATCTCGGTTCGATACAATATCGTTACAGCACTAGTTCCCAGATTATGGATTCTTTCCAACATCTTGACTCCTGTCCTCCCCAAGTGCTTGTGGCCTCGTGATCACGCCACAAGACGTCATTGAGGACAGAAGTTTAATTCAATATCTCACAACAGCGCCATTGAAAGGTCATTATCTCATTTGCAGTCGGGATGTTGAATGGGGAAAAGTCCCCCAAAGGTGGTTGTGGCTAGGCTGACAGCGGGGAAACTTTATTGTTTTCTCCACGGAGGTGAGTGTGAGGCCACAAGCACAGGTGGAGGACGGGAGTCTGGAGATTGGAAAGAACCCTATAGTATCTCGCTTGTGATTCTGGGTCTTTCTCAAAACCTAGTGCAGTGCACTTCCAAGTGTATCAGCCTAATTAGTCATGCCCAGTGATTGGATACTCTTCATTAGTCACACCCAGTGATTGGATATTCCGTAGAGTTCACCAAAGAGTATCCAATCACTGGGCGTGACTAATTAGGCTGATACACTTGGAAGTGCACTGCACTTGGTTTTGAGAAAGGCCCATAGTCTGGTGATACCGAGGCTGCCATGTCAGGATCAGCCACTGAACACACACCACCACAGGAAGACTGCAGTGGATTGGATACTTTCATTTTTATCCTTTACTTTTTCAAGCAATAAAGGAAACAGATTGCACCCAGTTATTTCTTCTTTCTTTTTCTTTTTTGCCTTCTTTCTTTTTATTCACACATTGCAGGGGTCAGACAGAGGCTAGAGGCTTCATCAGCCTTCATCAGGCAACACTGAAGAAGGCTCTAGCAGCCGAAATGTCAGTATGACCCCTGCAATGTGTAAATAAAAAGAAAAAGAAAAAGAAAAAGAAAGAAGAAAAAACTGAGTGCGATCTATTTCCTTTATTACTTGATGACTTCAGAGACGCACCAACAAGACGGAAGAGCGCGGTGTGGAAGATATCCTTTCATTTTTTTAGGTCATTTTGTGCTTACAGTATATTAGGTAGTAAGGGATAAGCAAGAGATGACAGGAAATGAGTGGGAGGATAAGTTAGGGGAGGAATGGGAAATGACTGTAAACTCATGTAGCATGTATGTTAGTTTTCACTGCATATTGTGTGTGTGTGTGTGTGTGTGTGTGTGTGTGTGTGTGTGTGTGTGTGTGTGTGTGTGTGTGTGTGTGTGTGTGTGTGTGTGTGTGTGTGTGTGTGTGTGTGTGTGTGTTTTTTTTTTGTAATTGTCAGTGTCTTATATTTAGTTTAACTGCACATTGAGACTGGTCAAACACAATGTCAAACTTCTGTGCTAACCTTTGTTAGGCCTACATAGATTTTTGACAATTAAGAACACTTTGACTTCGAAATGGTCAAGGCCAGACTCTAGTTGAAGGCGAAGATTGTGCACATCCCAGGACAAGATGCAGGACAAAGGCTGTCCACACAAGTCCACACAAAATCCTTTTTGTGGTTGTGTCAACTTAATTTCGACAGGACAGTGAAGAGTTGGACAGAAAATGAGTGGGAGAGAGAGGGGGCCGAGGATCAGGAAATGACCCGGTTAGGGAATCGAAAGCCGGGTCCCCTGCTCTACAGTCCAGTGCCCAGCCGACTACGCCACGGCTGCGCCAACAAAAAGGATTTTAAGTGTGCGCACTCCTCACTCCGAAAATTCAAGGCCAGACTCTAAACTGGATCCCCATGGGCACCTTATGTGTTAACGTGATGTGCCATGCAGGGCCGGATTAAGATGGCCTGGGGCCCCTAGGCTACAAGTTGCTGTGGGGACTCCACTGAGAAGGCAACTTCTGTGATAAATTGACATAGACAGTGTCAGAGTTACTAGGTAGGAATTAAGGACAACATGTCTTCCAACTGTACTCAACACGACACAACACGGTTCATTTTCCAATATTTCATCTTGTCGCAATTCTGCTTTTTTTTTTTGACCAATAAGGGGCCCCCTGGCAGGTGGGGGCCCCTAAGCTGCAGCCATATCTAGCCTGTGCGTAAATCCGGCCCTGGTGCCATGGCAACCCCCATCCTTAAGTTTTAATGCTTCCATTCTGGTTTTATCTGCTGTGTTTTAATGCCTCTACTTTTATAAAGCACATTGAATTGGGTTTGAAAAGCCCTTTACAAATAAACTTGCCATTACATGCTTCACCTTGCCAAGGACAGTGTTTTTAACCTCTGCTCCACACTACACTGTTATAATGGGCCTTGAGAGATCATCAAGTGTGTTTTCATTACCTTCACGTATAGAGGTGGTTCTCGAACTTTTTTTGAATGAACACCCCCTTTACGTCGTCATAAGCCTAACACCCCTTTGACCTCAATGGCCCCCTTAGTATTTAAACCACCCCCCCCACCTGTCTCATTTTCAACACACCCTCCAGGGGCCGGA
Source organism: Engraulis encrasicolus (assembly GCF_034702125.1). Classification (NCBI taxonomy): domain Eukaryota; kingdom Metazoa; phylum Chordata; class Actinopteri; order Clupeiformes; family Engraulidae; genus Engraulis; species Engraulis encrasicolus. The sequence goes on along the minus strand of NC_085858.1, from coordinate 28,964,956 downwards.
GAACCCCGTTGAGAAACACTGATGAGTGGAAACTTAGCCGTGTACAGCACATTAACGTGATGACTCACACCACTCCCCACCCTTTCCTTTCATTTTCATGCTATTATTCTGGTTTCATCTGCATGTTTCTATGCGTCTACTTCTGTGAAGCAGGTGGTTGAACATGAACTGCATGCTTTTTGTTTCAAAAACACTACCCAAATTAACTTGCCATGTGTAGCCAAGCGCAGAGTGTTTTTAACCTCTGTTCCGAGTTCCGACCGCAGTACACTAATGAGCGATCATCAGGTATGTATCCTCTCATTACCTTCATTCATGCTGCATAAAGGTCACTGAGTCAGACTAGGAAGGTAGGTATGATCAGTGAGATAAAACAAAGAAAACACTCTCACACGCACATGCATGTACGCACGCACACCAGGGCTTGACATTAACTTTTTCGCTTGCCGGCCACTGTGGCTAGTGGTTTTCCTGAGTCACTAGCCATCCAGCTATTTTACTAGCCACAAATTTGTTTTTGTTTTTTATCATGACACTATATATCTAACCTCAGAAGATGAGGTGCTTAAAGAAAGAAGATGAGTGCATGGGTTTCTACATGGAAATAAAACAAACAAATAGAAACTGAGTAACTGAGCTTTTTCTTGAACTTAAATAGGCCTAAACAATTGATACACAAGGGGCAAAGTGCCGAATAGGTCATGCCATAGGCATAGAATAAGCTACCTGCCAAATTGGCTAGTGACAGTGAAATTGTTACCAGCCACAGCCAAGTTTTACCAGCATTTGGCCGGTTGGCAGGTGCCAGTGTCAAGCCCTGACGCACACGCACACTACACGCACAGTTTCCTGGCCCACCATTACCATAAGAGAAACAGCAGAGAAACAACCATCAGAGCTTGGAAATGACCCGCGCTGGGAATCGAACCCATGTCGCCCGCAAAGCAGTCCAGTGTCCAGCCAACTAAGCCACGGCTGGGCCGATCTGTTGCATTTTTGCCTACGGCAAATGTCTTTCTAACAACATAGAGGCCCAATAATGGGTAGACATTCAGAAAGCAGCATTGCTGGACTGGTATAAGAAAAAAGTCCCGGACATTTTTGCATGGCCCCTTCTAAATTGGGGACACACAAGGACCGTCTGCCCACGGGGAGTTACTTTTGCCTCTTTTCCAATGCCGGTTTTCTGGTAGGCCTACAGCTCAACAACGCGCGACTCGGCCGCCACTTTTTGCTTTTCAATTGGGCACGACACAGCTCAATCGAAGAGCAAAAAGTGTCAGCTGAGTCGCGCTGTGTCGAGCTGTAGGCCTACCAGAAAACCGTCAGTGGAAAAGAGGCATTTGTGTGCCAGATTACCCGTCCAGACCTCGAAAGGAGAGACTATTACTGCAAAGGTTCAATTTACAGTTATCAAACATGTAGCTATAATATACAAGGCCCAGGATAGATTTCTGAAGTTAGGGAGTGCATCCCAATATGTGACCTTGCCTCCTCCACTTGTGCTTGTCTCCTCGTCCCGCCTCCTGACCCCTCCTCCGTGGAGAAAACGATAAAGTTTCCCAGCTGTCAGCCTCGCCACAACAACTTTTGAGGGACTGTTTTTCATTCACCATCCCAATTGCAAATGAGAAAAAGACTTTATAATTGAGCTTTTGCAAGATATTGAAATATAATGCTGTTGTCAGTGATGTCATCATGACGAGAAGCAAGTGGAGGAGGCAAGGTCTCATATTAAAACGCACTCACAGACTTCACGTTTGAGATACCTGTGCCACTAGAATAACTCAGGTGATTAACAAATGAACTTAACTACTTGAGGGGTGGATGTATGCACTTTCACAACACAAGGTTCCTCTTAACACATTCATAATGTTTGAGGAGATGCTCATGGTCCATACCCTTTCATAAGCCCAAATTACAGAGGCCTCAATCAACACCCAATACATAGTTCGCAGCGCCAATTTTATTAATTTACTGTACATACTGACATGCTACCTGATCAGGTTGCATGGAACTGGGCGAGCAAGTCCACGGTTATGGCTGTGATATATACATAGGACCATCACTGGCTATAATCTTAGCGAAATTAATTCACTGGTGATTTTCATGCATTAATAATTACATGACAGTATAAAAATGAAATGTTGCGCATCTTCTCTTCTTTTCATCCACTGTCTCTAGAAACTTGCCAGTCTAGACATTCTGTTAACAAGTATGGATCAAAATAATCATAAATAAATAAAATACAAATGGCGATGCTTCTTTGATACATTGGACTTTTATTTTTGATAACTTATCATTCCTCCTTACACATGTATGTAAGGTTTGTGTATGAACGTTGAGACGTCTTTCTGTGTGATGAACGCACTGAGAAAACCTTAATAAAGCCATTGTGAATGTTCCATACATTCACCGGTCAAGTAAGAGTGTAACAAAACATGTATTTGTCTTTCTGTAGAGTAACACACATGCATTCATAAATTGTCACCAGACTGCAGTACAGCACTGTTACTGTTAAGTATGAAGAGTATGTTCTGTCCCTAGCTTCCGTAAGCTTGCCAAAACGTGAAAAAAGGGGGAAATGGATAGGATTGCTGAGCAATTTCAAACATCCTTCATAAGAAATGAACGCATTCCCTCTAGATATAGGCTACCGTCTGAACGGTGTCGTAAAGCAAATGCAGACTGGCCTGAAGACTTAATATTATATGCATTTAAAACTTAAAACCAGGAAGTTATCACTCAAGTAAGCTATCTAGTCCATGAGTGATGGGTGTGTCCTCTACCTAGTAGGCCTACCAGTGTAAAGCATGAACTAAATAGAAGTGTTTGATGGCGTCTTTTGTGACCCCTCTTCAAGACCTGGAAAGATATTTTTTTCACATTTGCATCAAAGAGCATCAAATTTGGCATTTGACCTCCATATAATCGCAGCACACAAAAATGTTTTAGCCGTTAATCCTTCATGTTTGAGCCAATCAAACACTGGTTCAGTCATGTGTTAGGTCTGTAACTGTGCACAAAAGGGAGGCATGTGGCAGGTTTGTCGAAGGGACAGACTGGATTTCATCAAAAACACTTCCAGTTTCTCTACAGGTTCACATTTTTTTTCTGGTATCCTTCAAAAAAAGTGCAGTCTTCTTTGCAAAAACAAGCGCACATGGGACATTAAGGGTTGTAGCAAACAAACAAAAAAAACAAATTATGTCTCATGAATGATGTTCTTTCAAGCTCGCCTTTCAACATTGTGAGTGCCTTGTACACTCTTACCATCCTCATGGTACCATCAGCAGCAGTTCCTAGTATCGAAGTATGCTTTTTTAACGACTAATACATTTAATAAAAAGCTGCAAAAGCAGCGAGCGTGGAGATCCACCCATTATCTGGGATGAACGGGAAGGCTTTCTGGGGTCCAGCCGCCAGGGAGGACCCAATGAAAACCATACAGGGCTTCTAAAGGGAGGGGGGCCCAATGAAAAAAATACAGGGCTTCTAAAGGGGGTGGGGGGCAATGAAAACCATATAGTCTAAGGGGAGGGGAGCCAGGCCATAAACATGTACACGCAGATCTTGCATTAGCTGCCGGCCCGGGGAATATGCGAAGAAAGGCCAACTACCCACTGGCTCTGGGAGATCTTTTCCAAGATGGCTTCAGGGAAGTCACATGACACAAACCAATAGCAAGGGCTGAAAAGGCTGGCGTGTTAACATAACCCCATAGGTGTCTTACAGCATGTCCCATTTTTGTTCTACAACATAAAAAGTCAGAGTAGAAACATTCTGATTGGTTGTGCACTGTATATATACACTAATAAAATAATAAAATGATAAACTTATAATAGAAACCAATCAGTATACAACAATATAGTACACTGCACTTAAGTTTGAGTGTTTGTGTGGTAGTCCACACACACCCCATCACTTTGAACTGCTTACATCTGATGAACGCTGTTGCTTAGAAGGACTTTTTTTCTCTCCATATCGTGACCTGGCTTCACCAATGTCATGAGAAGAGAAGAACTCGGCGAGACACTGTGAGGTGTAGCTGGGTGGTTATGACTATTGTTTTTGTGGTCAATTTACAAAAATGGAACTCAGCACAAGCCTGTGGTGTTTAATATGACTAAATGCCTGCAGAAAGAACCATGTCTGAAAAAGGTAGCAAAACCGGTAGAACACATTCATTCTAGCTTCTGTGTCAATATTAAGATAGCCATAGAGGATTATAAATGGTCTGAAAGTTTGCAATTGTCCCTAATGCTTACCCAATCAATCATGGGGGTAGTGTATTTAAAAACAAAAGAAAAAAATTATTGAGCCAGTGTCAACAGTGCCAAGATGCCACAAGAGGAGGTGCAACTACATTGCAATGCAGCCATGCACCTCAACAGCCACAATAACCATCTCTTGCATATAGAAAACACTGACGTTTTAGAAGGGGTGGTATCATTTTGCCCACTAATGCCCTTATTAATAACGTTCAGTATACCAGCACTTCAGTATGTCGGTTTAACAGGGGGAAAGTATTAATACCATGTGATCTACAAGATGGTGTGCCGTGGAGCTGGAGCAACTGGAACTAGCCCGGGGGAGCTTGCAGGACCATCGCTGTTGGCCTAGTACGCAAGAGGTACAATGGCCAGCAGCAAAGAAAATGAGGGAGTGAAGTCAGTCAACTTAAATTAGGTGTATACGAATCGATTACTTATTTTAAAACACGGTTTGAACCTATTTATTTCATCGTCTTAACTAAGCTGTACAGTCCACATTTTACATGACTTGGTATCGCCGGGTGCTCGGGCATCGTCCTCTGTTCAGAGGCGGAGGAGAGAGGAAATGGGAACCTCCCAGAACCACTTTAACCTCCTGATGCGCCTCACAACCACCGAAACCACAAACCTTTTAAACAAAACACATGTGTGTGTGTGAGGACACTATAAAACACACTTACACTCACACAATCCAAAAAAAATAAAAACAAAAGCAGAAACAATGGCAATATTTTTCATGAACGTTCATTAAGGGATGCATATAGTTACCAAAAAACAAACAAAAAAACAAAACAAAAAATGGATCATAAATAGATAACATATGCCACTCTAGCTAACGTTCTCACAGATCTGATATGGAATGAGGATGAGTTACAGAAATCCATGATTACTGTGACGGCTTTTCCAAGGTCGAAAACTTCACACACACACATACAAGTGTGTGTATGTGTGTATGTGTCAGAGTGTGTGTGTTATCAGAGAGTGCGTGTGTTTGGGTGTGTGTTGTGTTGTTGGCGTTTTGCATGTATGAATTTCTCCTGGAGGATGTGTGTGTTGAGATGTTTGGCTTTACATGAGCGTTTAAGGGCTGCTGTTGTTGTTGTTGTCGTGTGCTGCTGTGAGACAGTCCATAGAAACGTAATATCAGGATGAAGGACAGCAAGGTGGGGCTCCAGTTTGGCTTCTTCATTAGCCGAACTGGAAAAAGAAATTCCCAGGACCGGATGCTGAGCCAGTAAGTGAGAAAACATAGGGAGACATCGTTAAAACCAAAAAATAAGATAAGACAAGAAAGGATAAAAACACAAAAATAAGATTTTTTTTAACAATTAAGTTTACATGACTTGACTTAAATAGATTAAAAAATGCTTCTACAATTGTCACACCTATACTGTGATGATACATGCATGCACTGAAACTCACCTTCAAAACTAAAACCTCCTGGTCCTCCAAAGAATGCTTTGAATATGTTGTTAGCATCAACATCTGAAAAACAGTGAATAGACAAAAAATATTCAGTTACCATTGGAAATATTGAGGACCATAGATCAGCCGTAGATGGATGATATAGGCATAACAAACTGATGTTGGGGAATGGGAGAAGTGGCTAAATGGCGCCATGCTCTGGTTCATAATGGAACTACGGCTGGCAACCTGGGTATGCCAAGCAGGCATGAAAAATAGCCTAACTCCTATTGCTCTAACATGCCTATATCTAATGGCCTTCTCACAAACATGCTCATACGCTCAAGTGACGCACAGACTTTGTACTTGCATGTTATGTATGCACGAATAGATTGATCAACTTGTTAGCGTCATATAGTGTATGTAAGGCAAGTGTAGTATAGTGTAATGTAGTGTAATGTCTACTGACCTCCCATACCGTCCTCCTCCATGTCATGTAATGTTATGCAAGCGTCATATAGTGTAATTTAAGGTTAGCGTAATACAGTGCAGCGCAATATAGTGCCGTCTACTGACCTCCCATGCCGTCCTCCTCCAGGTCGTGGCCGTTGTCGTAGCGGGACTTCTTCTTGGGGTCGGAGAGTATGGTGAAGGCCTCCCCCACCTCCTTGAACTTCTTCTCCTCCTCCTTCTGCACCTCCTGGGTCGCACTACTGTGACGATCTACACGGAAACGGGCACAGAAACAGGAAATTAGAACTGAGGTGCTGGTTATATGAATGCAGATATTTGTTAAGGCGGATATTAGATATCTGTTTGCATGGAAACATGACCTATGGATGAAAATAAAAACTTCATTGTGACAGGTGCGTTTTAGCCCCTTAAATGGCATGTTTCCAAAAAAAAAATCTGAGTTTTGAAATGCACATTCTAAAACTCTATTTACGTGTGAACAAGAGGCCAAAACCAATGAGTTTTCAAAAACATCCACATCACATACGTGTAGACAGCTTCTGATAAAACATGTGCACTGTGGTTTCTCACCGCGACTGTCTACTCTACAGGGATACATGTGAAGGTGAAAATGGGAGCTTTACATTTACAACTAGATGCACTCTGAGAGTGCAGACCTCCGCCAAGGAAGCTGTTTGATAGAACATGTGACTATGTTGCAACCTATTTTTATTTTAAGTATTTCTGCCTTCTTTTTGTGTTAGAAACTGGAATGTCAAAATTCGCCTGCAATTCAATTTGCTGTCACTAGGGGCGTCTAGATTTCAAGGCTAGCAATGGTGAAGAATCTTAAAAAAGGTCCTGGTTCCGGTTCGTGATCCGGATTACCATCAGAATTTAATCACTTGTTCCTTGGGTCATATCTAACAACTCCACCAAGTTTCAGCCAAATCTGATCAAGTTTTTGAGTTATGCTGCTGACAGACAGACAGACAGACAGACAGACAGACAGACAGACAGACAGACAGACAGACAGACAGACAGACAGACAAACCAACGCGACCGAAAATATTACCTCCTTGGCGGAGGTAATGATGACAAAATAAAGAGATCGATTGGTCAGTACTGTGGCGGTCTACAGAGACACTGCTGATGGTGAAAAGCTGAACATTAAAACGGACAGAAAACATACACACATTGCCATTCTGCTACACTAGAAGTTCTTACCGTCCACAAATAAGACAGTATGCATCTACCACTTCAAGCTGGACTGAATTTAAAAAATATATATATATTTTTTTACCTCCCACCAAGGAGGTTATGATTTCGGTAGCGTTGTCTTTCTGTGTCTGTCAGCAGGATAACTCAAAAAGTCATGAACGGATTTGGATGAAACTTTGTGGAGTTGTTGGAAATGACAAAAGGAACAAGTGATTTAATTTTGGTGGTGATCGGGATCAGGATCCAAAACCTGGATTTTTTATTTTTTTTTAAGATTCTTCTCCATAGTGGGAAGACATTCGACCTTCAAGTTTCTAACTCCACAAAAAGAAGGCGGAAGGATTTGAAAAATAAATAGGGTGCAACATTGCCAAGGAAGCTGTTTGATAGAACATTTGACTGAGGTGTTCACTCTGAGTGCATTTCTAGTTACTCTTAATATCATGTTTCTAAAGAGGTTTGTGGTTCATCAACTGGCAACAAGGTTAAGAGTAACTTCTGAAAACACTTTGCTTCAGTGCATGGGTTACACAGCAGCAGTAAGCAAGTGCTGAAGAACAGACTTAATGAACTTAGACAACACCACTTTCAACTTGCAGCCAGGGCGGCTTAAGATGTAAACTACTTAATATTGATTTAATGTCCGCTGTCTGGTTTAACAACGGAGAGAGTGCTGAGCTGGCAAGTTAGTTACCTGGGTGGTGCATGAGTGCGCGTTTCCGGTAGGCCTTCTTGATCTCGTCCTCTGTGGCGTGTTTGTCGACACCCAGCACCTTGTAATAATCTTTTCGCTTGCTTTTCTTCAGTTCCAGCTGAGCATTTTTTAACAGGTGCTTATGATCTGGAAAAGGACAGACAGAACACAACAAGTAGTTAAGTACACTTGAGAATGTAACGTAGGGGCAGCCGTGACCTAGTAGTTAAGGAGATGGGCTTTAGATGATAGTGTCGTGGGTTCAAATCCCACCCTCCCATTCCCCCCATCTCACTCCATGGCTGAGCTGCCCACGAGCAAGGCACCTAAACCCACACGGCTCCAGAGACTGTAGTTCCTAAAGCCATTACTGGTACTGTACATATGTTTAAAGCCTGGAAGAATGCAAGAATGCATAAAATGGCACTCCGACACCAAGCTGCTCAATTAGTAACATAAAAAAGCATTTCACAGCTACGAATCTGGGAAAGCCAAGAGGCTTGAAACATCACTTCAAACAACTTATATGGGAGCTCATTGGATCAAAGTCAACTATTTTGTTAATGGTTTGCACCTTCACTTTCAAAACAACAAAAGACTGCAATAAATACAAAAGAACACAAGATTTGTTTTAACATGTTACAACTAAACATGGCAGTTGTTCATATGTGAAATGATAAAGTTGAATGTAGTCAAATAAGTGAGACCTTGAGAGAAGAAACTAACCTTTTGTCTTCTCTGTCTGATAAACCTTCTCATAGTCCCTCACAGCCTCCTCGTACATCTCGGAGTCCATATAACTGAAAGAAAAAAAGGACAGATTCTTTCATTAATTTTAAGTTAGAATGATACTGGAACAAGCACAATTGTCAAAGAAAGAAATATCCAGCCTTTAACCCATTTTAGCCTAAGCCCTTTTTGGGAAAGGGTGCCCTCTCCCTATTAAAACCTAAATATCTCAGCCTCCGAAGCACATAAAAACATGAAATAAGTTGCATTTAAAAGCTAGAACCTTCATTTTGTTCTAGAGTGAATAAATAGAATAGAGTGAATAGAAAGAATAACATTCATAACATAACATACCAACATACCCAGATTTGTAATAAAACAACTAAAACCTCAAGAATCTGAATGCAGCGTATATGTCGCTCCAGGACACAATGGGTTAAGAAACATGTACTTCTGCACAAGATTTTAACTATTGTTTTTGAAATACATGCCCACCCTTTGAACCATTTGGATTTGGACATTGTTTTTATGGCTTTGGTTGAGCGTCGACTGCTATTCCAAAAAGTGTGTCACAGAGTGGATGTTGGTTAGGCCAGCAAGCCGTGTTAACACTGACCAAAAATACCAAAATAGATGCGTTTTTTTTTCATCCATAAGTGACTGGGGCATTCAGAGCTCTGTCCTTTACTCAGAGGTTAGATGGGGTCGAGTCAAAGTGAGTTCAAGTACTCCAGGCAAAATGGGTTTCAGGAGGTTGTGCTGACACACACTCCTACCCCCCTTTCCTCTCCTGTAGAGCCTTTAACACCAACTCCCAATGTTTGTGTTATTACATTACCTGTACAAAAATCAGTCTACTAAGCTATGCTTTGAATATTCATGACAATCTGTCAGTGCAACCGAACAAGGGACTTAACTGTGGAACATGAAGTCCTGAAGCAACCCTGTCGTGCCTTGCCATCCCCAATAAATTGGGCTGTGTATACTGACAACAACATAATGCATCTTCTCAGCCGTCTGATAGACCTGTTTTCAATTAGCGGTAATGTGCGGGTGCCAATGTAATATAAATAAAGGAACTGTCAGGATGACAATAATATGCTGTGATATCAATGTGATGACTACAAGTGTCTGCCTACCACTGTGCTCTCCTCAAGTAAGCCTTGATGTAGGTCTCGTCCAGCTTGATGGCCTTGGTACAATCATCTATGGCTTGCTCCAGTTTACTTAACTGCAAAATGCGAAACATAATTAATACAGTATTCACATGTGACAATACTTGTGGGTTTTTTTAGTACAAGACAAGTAGGTCTTTCTGCCATACAAGCAGTGCAGTGAGACTTAACATTTCGCTATCATCATCTGGTGACACATGCAATAGTTTCTATAAAACATGCACTGACTGACTCAGTGTGCAATAAATTAACAAAAGTACAAAAAAACAAAAACACACACACACAGAGTTTGGCGTTTTGATAAGTTGGTGTTCTGGGACCTCCATGACTATGAGACCCCTGCTGTTTGTTGAAGGGCACTGAACTCCAAATTGTTTTGAATAAAATAACAGGTCTCTTCTGCCGCGAGCAACTGGATCAGCACATTCGCAGTAGAAAAGCCGCACTATTGATTACTTTTTAATTAATTCATTTATTTATTTTATTTTGTTGATTAGCATGACAAAGGGACCGATGTTTCCGCCTGCCTAAGCCAGCCTGAGAACCCCGAATAAAGCGAAACAGTGGATGAGGCGAGCAGGCGAAAGGCGTGTGTGTGTGTGTGTGAGTGTGTGTCCGCCTTACCTTTGATCCGACAGTGGCACGGTTACAGTAGAGTTTGGCATTGGTTTTGATGTTGTTGGGGTCGATGGTGAGCGCCTCAGTGTAGAGATCGTAGGCTTCAGTGTAGTTGCCTTCCTTAAACGCCTTGTTGCCCTCCTCCTTCTTGGCCTTCAGGGCTTTCGCGTTCTGCAATTCAACATACACAAAAAAAGAAATACAGTATAAATAACAAAAGAGAGAAAGAAAAGACAGTGGCATTGCGGGTTCATGTTTTGACTCATTAAAAGGCAAACAACAGACTGACCAACGCATTTTGACCTTCAGAGTCTTCATCAGGGAGCAATCACTTCTCTTCCCTCTTAGTATGTAAGTAATTAGGTCCGTGACATTTTTTCTAAGTACTCACTAGCTACTAGCCTCCATTCCACCCTCATTCACAAGATAAATACCATAACGCTGCAAATAATTGCTTTGGCATTTATTTTCCCAAATGGCTCCACAGACACACCAGTGTGTATTTGGGACAAACGTACTGCAAGATGTACAGTGGAGAAGAAGATAAACGAAAGCAGGCGGACGGCTCCCCTTAATAGCTCTCGTTTGTCAGTGGGCGCATTTAAAACTCCATTAACTCAAGACCCAGCACTCCCCAACCAGGAGTTTCTTGAAGAGCAGAGCTCTCATGTGATGTCACTTCCACCATTAGTCTCGTTGTGCCTCATGGGTAGTACGTTGTACAAATTTGGACACACATGGCTGCACGTGTGGAGAAATACATCTCGACTTGAGAACAGTGGCTGGACAGTATAATGTAGCGATTAGGGGTGTGCAAAAAAATCGTCGTGACAATGCATCACAGTACTTATTTTCACGATATACAGCACCGATTAATGACAATCGATGATTAAAAAATAATAAAATTGAATTGATCACTGACTCATTTTGTTCAGTAGAGAGCAGGTAATATTTCTGTTGTCATGGAGATCTCTCCCAGATGCCAAAACCCTTAAATAAAATGTATTCGACAAATAATCTGCATTTTTCCATATTTACTGATGTAAGTACAATGCCAAGTAAACACCACAATGTATGGCAACAGTACATAAATCACAATGCACCGTGGCGTATCGTGATGCGCACTGAACCGCGACCCTTTGCCAATACCCACCACCATAGCCATTTATGTCACAATTTGTATGTCACTTCATAACGGCAGCTGGAAACTATAATCTAATCATGTTCAAAACACATCTTTCTGTTCTTCATTCATGCAGTCCTGGGATGGATGTATGCCAGGGCAGTGTGGCATACAACTGATCAAAGGTCTTTCTTATGAACGGAAGTGCGGGGGTTGTAAAATACTGTGTTGCAGAATATGACTGTAATTCCAGTAAGTGACAATAATAATAAAAAGTAAGAGGGTGGAGATTAACTGTGCTGTTCGTTCAGTTTTGAAAATGGAAGTGAGAAGACCCGTGCCACATAGAACTTCTCATCTCTTTGACCAAAACAAAGCTTTTATGCTGCAGTTGCTGGTGGGGGCTCAACTGATGACGTCATGACTAAAGGATAAAACATAAAATAATGTGCCCATATATATATATAGGAATTTATTTCCACTTCCAGTCTCACAAATATGACAAAATCCAGATTTAATAGTAAAACTTGGTGACATTTTATCATCACATGCCGATACCCAAAGCAGCTTACTGGCTGAGGAGTGTTTCTGTAAAGTCTAATAATCAAATTTAATAATGAAATGTGAATGGCATACCCTGCAGGCCAGTCTGGCTTTCTCGTGGTCTGGTGCCATGCGCAGGGCCTGGACGAAGAACTGCACAGCCTTGTCAATACAGTCTTCATAGTAGAGACACAAGCCACGCACGTACAGGGCATCGCCATTGGTCGAGTCCATACGCAAGATGTCACTGAGAACAAAAAGGATGGAGACACACACACACACTTTAACAACTCCTTCAATAACCGTGAATAGCAGAGGCACGGCTCCAGCCGTGTCTCAAATGGGCAGGGCACCCGCCGGGGTTTGATTCCGGACTGAGGTCATTTCTTGTCATCATCTCATACTATCCTATCAGATGAAGGCATAAAAGGCCCCAAAATAATACAAAAAAAAGAATACCAAGAATAGCGGAAGTATGACAGATGATGTTTGGAGGAAGCAAACAGACGCATCGAGTAGTAAAATATCAGAGAATCGATTCAGCAATTCACAAAAATGCAATACTCAATATAAATTCAGCAATCTCAAGGCTCCATATTATCATCTTCACATTCCTGATCGAAAAAAAACCCATCATGACCACGTTCTTACGTTTTTTCCCCCCATTTAGTATTTCAGGTGTGTCGGGACTTGTTCACTTATCCAGAGATCACCAAAATCAAGTGGAGGGGAAAGAAAAGCCCCCCTCCATTGCTACAACTGGTCGCCAGGGCGGTTGTCATAACAAAACACATCACTGCTTGAGCATCCTTATCTGCCTCCATGCGCTGCGGTTACCTGGCAACAGACTGGGCCTCTGGGTAGCGGCCGAGCAGGGCCAAACACTCCGCCTTCAGAATCTTGAATCTGTGACACGCCGCAGCAGACTCCAGCGCCCGATCCATGCAGAACACTACCTGCAAACCCACAACAGAGAAATGGGGAAAGAAACGATGAGGATCACAGGAATTATTTATTTCGATACAATTCCTTATTGACATCAGACACAAGTGCACGCTCAACATCAAAATATACAAACAAAAGATACGAGTAAGAATAAATAGTAAGACCCTAAAAAAGGGCAAACACACAACAATAATAGAATGAATAAGATAATAGTGAATTAAATAAGATAAGAAAAGCAAGTTGAAGGAGAGTACCACTCAAAAGGAACCTGAAATTATGATGAAACAGACCATACCATTCTGAAGTCTCGTTTGTCGAAGCCGATCTCAGCCATCCTCTCGTACTCCAAAATGGAATCTGCATTTTTTATCTGCAGAAACAGACAATACAGGGACCGTCATCCTGAACTAGTAAAATGACTGTAATTACATCATCCATCACAATTTAAAATGTTCTCTTTTCTTCTCTGGAAGGAGAAATGGAGTCGCACACAGAGGCTGGATGCAATTCAGGAAAAAATGTGTTGAAAAAGCAGAAATTAAGGATAAAAGCCAAAGACAATGTGGGATACAAACGTTTTGTGACTCTAGCCCCACCATCAGTGTTCACAATTCTCTGAAAAGCACCACTGTAGCCATAGATGATATGTCTTGGGTCTATATTTGATTACATGGTTGCCACTTCCTGTCCAAACATGCAAATCCCTGCAACACTGCAAGTCAGGGCCATTTCCATTTAATGTCTACGTAACCATATCTTAGTCATGGAATGTTACATCATGACCAAGGTGTGGCACGTCGTTGAGTAATGTCTCCAAACAATTATCCAAACACATTGCCTTTGAAATTGTGTTTCAAAACGTGGCGTCTCGGGGAAACGCAAATTCGCACAAAGTGTAGGAGTACATGAATGACGTTGCATCTAAACCTAATAATTATCAAGTCAAGTCAAGTCAAGTTGGTTTTATTGTCAATTTCTTTACATGCACTGGTCATACAAAGAATTTGAAATTACGTTTCTTGCTTTCCCATGCAGACATAGACTAATCTAGGTAAGGACATAGACAGTATAGACATAGACAGTACTCATACATGGACATAAGACAGTATGGACATAGACAGTGCTCATACAGACATTTAAAGTGCAGGACTGGACAACAGAAGACTTGTAGAGAACATACATTAAGAGGAGGTATTTTGTTGTGCTTTTTTTCCCCTAAAAGTCCTTTGTAGCGTTCTGACATAGTAATAGTAGCATTGAAGAAAAAAAATAAATAAATAAATAAATAAACATTAAAAAGGGTCTATCAAGTACACCAGCAGCAGTCTGTGTGTGTGTGTGTGTGTGTGTGTGTGTGTGTGTGTGTGTGTGTGTGTGTGTGTGTGTGTATGAGTTGTGTGTCAGTGTGTGTATGTTTGGGTTTAGTGCAGAAAGTGCAGTGTGCTTGTGTGTGCGTCAAATCATTAGGTATGAAGGTGTGGCTGGAGGAAGTTGAAGCCAACCCTTAAAGTAACATTAGGGGGAGCCTGCCTTCCTGGGCTGACGGGATGCGTGACTCACCTCTTGCTGAGCCTGGCCGTTATCGGACTCCAGCTCCAGCACCTTCTGGAAACAGCGGCTGGCTGCCATGGCATTTCCGAGTGACAAGTGGCATTTGCCCTCACGGAGGTGACCCTGTCACACACAGGGACAACAGCGTTACATTATGTTGTGGAGACAACGCAAGGCAAGGCAAGTGAGGACAGGCACGTCAATGCTCATTCAAGAGAACGTTCAAAGTTAGCAGGTAAGATGCACAGAAACACCAAAGTAGTTGGTCCTGCCGTGGATAAAATGGTAGGGCACTGTGCCGTCACGCCGGGGGCCGGGGTTCGATTCTGCCCCCGGGTCATTTCCCGATCCTCCCCAATCTCTCCCATTCGCTTTCTGTCACCATCTCAAACTGTCCTGTCAAATAAAGGTATAACCAGGGGTGCACATAACTGGTACGCAGGTGCGCATGCGCACCAAAAATTAGCAATGCGTACTGCCACCTCGGTCACTACAGCGCACTTGCGTACTGACTATCTCAACAGACTGTTGATGTTGGTGAATGGTCAAACATGTCCAAAAAGAAACAGACAACAGTAGCCTAATCAGTTTCTTTGGAGTTTCGTCAACAGCAAAGAAAATTGAGTCAGAGATTTAAAAAACAAAACTTTCCGAGAAGTGGCTCCAAGTGAGGCTAATAATGATGAGCGGACAGAAATGTAGTGCCAGTTCCTTGAACGATTCCGCAGTTCAAGGGACTGGCACTACATTTGTGGTAGTGAAAGCATGCGTTCCGAGTTGAACAGGTAAGGGACGCGATGTGTCCCGTTTTCTCATGAATGCCTAAAAATAAACATGTCACTCGCTTATCAACTGTAAATCTAACGACAGTCAGCGCGAGCTCGACCGATTTGAGCTCCTGGCTCTCTCCTCCTCCCTCCATCATTATGGAATTGTGCCGTCTGTTAACTCCCAGAATGGACGCGCACCCCCGTCATTCTCATTGGCAACTCCGATGGATAGAAGTTAAAAACTGAAAGCATGCATCCATGCGCGTGGCTTCTTGCACGCAGTTCCCGGCCAGCTCCACTTCTTAATTTAGTCAGCTTCCTCCCACCATATTCCAAACGGACGTTTTTTTTTTTTTTTTTTTCACCGCGGATGAGGTGCGTACCAAAACATATTTGCTGGTGCGCATATGAGTAACGGCCTAAAAAAGTTATGTGCACCCCTGGGTATAACACCACCCCCAATATATATAAAAAAAACACCAAAGTAGCTATACGTTGTTGTACGTTCTACTAAACTAAACCTTCTTGGACCTTTATGAAGAGTGCATAAACATGCAGAACCATTG
Source organism: Engraulis encrasicolus (assembly GCF_034702125.1). Lineage (NCBI taxonomy): Eukaryota > Metazoa > Chordata > Actinopteri > Clupeiformes > Engraulidae > Engraulis > Engraulis encrasicolus. The sequence goes on along the minus strand of NC_085858.1, from coordinate 28,948,890 downwards.
GAGACCCACACATTTGGGCCCTTTCATTGCAGTGAAACACCTGTATTTACAGCACACAAGCACTTTACACTTCAGACTTAGATGAAAGCCAGAGTCAAGTAGAGCAAATAGCTTACAGGAACTTTGCACCCTGTAATTAACCATATTATATAAATTATATATATAAATATTGTAAGAGCATGGCTCATGAGATGTCCTTAACGAAGGGGTTGTCCAGCCACACAGTAAATAGCTCAGGGGAACACTGTGTACCATGTAAACATGCTGAATCCCATTAATACTGTATAAAAGCACAGCATTTAGCAGCTGACCTTAACGAAGGTGTCGTCCAGCCGCACGGCCTGTTGGGAGTCCTCCAGCGCCTCCCTGTAGCGACTCAGCATCATCAGGGTCGCCGCTCGGTTACCGTAGTAACTTGCATTCTTTGGGCACATGTCTGTTAAAAAAACAAACAAACAAATAAACAAACACAGAGGAAGGAACGTTATTACAGTTGTTATTAGAGTTGCTGTTACAGTCATCATTTAAAATATATATACATATTCTTAGTTGAATTAAGTTATGTTTGTCGAGTTATATATTATTTAATCACAGAACATGACAATCAACACTGAAATCGATCCCAATTGGTGATAAAGAAGTCAGTGTGATCAGCCGTGGGCATATTTAATTGATCAGTAGGCGGGTCCCAATCACCAAAGTCACTTTTGTCAAACAAGATTGTCAGGTGTCTGCTGATGGTTTGGCTGGATTGTAGCCAAAGTGACATTGAGCAAACAGCTAGTGTGTGAGATATGTCCTTGACTTCAAAAGGCCTGTTTCAATGCAGATACTTCTATTATTGTGAGATTTTTTTTTGGGGGGGGGGGGGGTATTGCATCATATTGCATCTAGTAAGTTCTAGAGCAGGGTCATTCAATTAAATGTCAACGAGGGCCAGTTTTTCAAATTCCTCCCAGTAAAGCGGCCGAAATGTACGTATGTATTTTTGTTGCCGACTGTCGATTTAAAAAATACGGGACACGTCATTAATGTGTGGGGTCTGGGGTTCTGCATTTCTTAAATGGAATTTCCTGCATTTTAAGGTTCCGTGTCCCGTTTCAGCTCGATACGGAACCCGTATTTTTATCTCTAAATTCCGAAAAACAATTGCGTATTATAAAAGGGGCTTGTGGGGGGCCAGAGCCTTGCTGTCCAAGGGCCGCATCTGACCCCAGGGCCACCATTTGAATAGCCCTGTTCTAGAGATTATAGCGTGTAGCCCACAGACGCAATTTAGCTGTGGACACACTGGGTCACAATTACAAAGACGGGACTTTGATTTTACTTTCACTTTATTAAATGAAAATTTTTTCAAATATTGTGTCTTGGTAATGTTAAAATAAAGGCTTGGGTTTGCGTCAATTTACTTAATTGTGAACATTGAATTCAAGACATCAATAAGGTCTTTGTGGACGATTCTTGAAGATCCTTTCCACGGTGTCTCCTCACCAAGTTACTGTGTTTCCAAAATATCATAACATTCAGTTGTGAAGTCTGACTTCATGCTCCTCCCCCTCTTCCTCCTCTCATCTCCACTCCCCGCCTCCCACCTTCCCCGTGATGCCGGTGCTCTCTCTAACCAACTGCTTCCTGTACGAGTTTGTGCCTGTGTTGATTTCTATAACTCCCGCTGGTGGGCTGTACTCAGGTTACACAGTTCATAAAAAAGTCCCACCCCACTTCCGTTCCTTTCCTTTCCTTTACGCCACAGCCCCCGTCTGCCAGCCCGTGTCACCCTGTCCCACCCGAAAGGCAGCGGCAGCAGTGGCAGCGGCAGCACTGGCCCCACGTGTAAGGCTACCTTTGCAGAGGAGTTATTTTGGGGGCTCGTCGATACCCGAGCCTCTCTCGCCCAGTGTGAGGGAGGACACGCGGCGTGCTATTTTAGGGCAACAATCAGCAGTTATTTGCTGCTGTTGTGAAGGAGGCTAATGCCATGCTGTACGTGACATGTAAAATAATCTTAAATCAAGCTGGATTTGTAAAAAGATTTTTACTATAATATGGAACGCACAGCTCAAAAGTAATATTGTAACCAAATATACACTTCCGACTTACTAATGACTATAGATTTTTTTTAAAAAAGAAGTCTTCTTTTTCAAGCGATTATGACTTTTTTTCTGGTTCTGGCCCATGAACTAGCACTCAGAAGGAAAAGTTTGTGGCCCAATGCGTATTTATTTGTGGTAGGTAAACAGCATACCAAGTCATTAACCAAGAGAGGGCTATGTAGAAAACCTCTAACTTAACCAACAATAAATCAGATAAATTTTGTTCACCCCATATGGAAACGACTTAACAAGAAGCACTTTTACTTTTTACACCAAAAGTCTATGTTAAACCACTATCATATCCCTATTGTAGATCGCGTCAGTTCAAAGCTGGCATTTCAGTGCGTCGTACGTTATGCAATGTGTGCGTTTGAGTGACCCTCAGTGCCGGCTCGTCTTCTCTGTAGAGAATAATTGTACTAATGAAGAGACTAGAATCTGTGTAGTTCTTCTGTGAAACACATGTAAGCCCTTTTATATCAGATCAATATCCGTCTAAGCCCATTAGACCTTTTTGGTCTTTTATTCAGGTTCAACCATCTCCCTGAGGCCAGGCCTTACCATTGGCATTCAGACCAGGAGAGCGGCAAACACAGGGGGAAAAGGTAATTAGGGGAAATAGCCAAAAAAGTAACAAAAAAGAGAGAGATTGAGCGAGAGAGAATGAGCGAGACAGAGTGAGAGTGAGAGTGAGAGAGAGAGAGCGCGTGCAAGAGAAACAGGCAAACTCACCAATGGCTTTTGTGTAGTAGTTGAAAGCTTCCGAGTAGTCCTTCTTTACGTAGTAGGCATTGCCTTGTTCTTTAAAAACCTCCGCTTCCCTGTGACGATAACAAAACAACACAAACAGTGAGTGGTGGTGCATGTGATGGGACAACAACATACTACATAAACCAGGCGCCACCACCACGGTGCCTGTGGGCGCCAGGTAGCCCTCTAGTAGCTTCTGCGGTGCCCACCAAGGATGTTCATAAATAGTGACGACGACAACAAGATTTAGTCACACAGTTAATTGAAATATGAGGCTATTTCTTTGTAACCTAAAAGCAAATTATCATTCAATCATAGTGAGATTTGAGACTGATGTCAAGACTTTGGAGGATTTTGAACAAACAAGTAGCCCTCGGGTAGCCCTCAGTAGCCCTCGGACCCAGAAAGGTAGGGGACCACTGTCAGACTGACAAACTCACTGTACATATTTGCAAGCATGGCTTATCAGTGGATACCATTACCAGTGTTTACTTGTACATAGAGTGAATATTTTTAGGTTGTCAAAGTAACTAAACATATTTGCAATATTTGGTTTTCAGTGGATGCCAGTGGATAGTACTCTACACTTCGTATACCCTCCCCTCAGTAAACAGAGGGCATTGTTTTGCCACTAATAGACGTCCTGTTATTCTATACCGCACACGTGTGCTGAATCATCTGTGAATCACAAAATTACATTAGGCTGACTGACGTATTTCCTCTAAAAACAAACCAAAGTAATGATTAAATAATGATGTACTTTACTTGGAAGTATTGTACTTACAGCATAATATGTGTTTTGAAGACCAGAATAATAGAGTTTACACACATTTCCACTGGGTGCCTTTCTTCTAATCTGCCCACCGACCTTACGCACTATGGACTAAAAAGCTCCAAATTGCAACCAAGCGACATAGTTTCACCAGCTGTCATTAATGCCCTATGCTGCCATAACTGTTGTCAAATGAACACAATGGGAGAAAACACACCAAAATTGTGACAGGTTTGAATGTTTGAAATTCATTTTAGTTCAACTGGATCGCCTATAAGCTTACTAACGCTTTTTAACACACATTTTTGACAAGGAAGTACAACTTGACTGACAAATCTTTCAGGGGTCAAGTCGTTTTGTATTTCCGATGGACAGTCTTGTGAACACAAAACGGGCTAAAATATCTCACGATGCATCCACTCGTGATGCATCTCTTCCTGGTCCACTTGGGATGTGGATCATTTAGTCAGTCACATTGACATCCCCTGCTGTCTGATGAGGTAGGGAGCCGGATATACCTGACCGCTCAGGCTCTCACTTGAATGAGTGTGTGTACTGTACGGGAGTGAGACCATGCGGAAAGATTTGCTGTACCACCACCAGATAAACTTTCCGGCCAGCGGCGAGCAGTGAACAAGCACTCCACTCCACTCCGCCAGTCAGTCCATCTATTCACATGACCAGATGTAGGTCACACGGATGACAGTGCAAACCCGTCACTGCACTGACCCTTTCTACAGCAGCAGCAGGCTATACCAGGGCCTTTACACTAGGCTATGCTACTCCTTCAAAGTGTGCCCTAGTTTGCCTTTGCAACCCATAGCCTAAATCTTGAAAATACACATCAAATGAACTGAATGCACGGCCAAGTAATCTAATCACCATTATCATCATTATCATCATGCATCTTAGACATAACAGGGGTAGTAGTAGCCTGGTAGCCTACTTGCAGAAACTAAAGCCTCGTCAAACTCACTGTCCCAGCCTGTTAAGTTCACAATAAGGCGGTCTGGGCAGTAGTGAAGTTGCTGTAACAACACTGGGCTATAATTTTTAGTGGACACGGTCAAAAAGCATCATGTGCAGTATGACTTATAACCGGTAGCCAGCTGTAGTGTAGACAGTGGCTTAGAACGGATTAAAGTATGTGTGTGCACACACACACACACACCGGCTAAATAGAATGGACAAAACTATAGGGCTGCAGTGATCACCTGCCTACTGATAATATTCAGACATTTTTAATAACATTTATATAAATTTTGTGAGTTGAGTTTGCAAAGATCAGAGCAGTCACATGACGCGATAAAGATGTGTGTCTGTGGGTCATTCTGCCTGGGTGTGGAGTGGACTGTGGGAGTGTGTCCGCATGGAGAAGGGGAGGAATCCTCTCAGGTTATGTGAGGTGAGGGCACCATGCTGCAGCAGCACTATACCATGGCCATGTGAAAACCACTGATAAATCACTAAATGCCGTTGGGTGGCGTGAATATTGAGCCCTGAGAGGAACTGATATCCCTGTGTGATGGGAGCGCACAATCACTATGTTTACATGAGACAATGAATTCCGAATTAACACACTTTAATTCTGAATAAAGGTTAATTCTGCTTTGAAAACGTCAAGAAAACACTTCACAATTCGGAATGAAATGAAAGATCAAAGTTAATTTGACCGAATTATTTAATTCGGAATTATTCATTCAGAATGAAAAACGCCATGTAAGCGTAGCCAATGTCTTGGATAAAACAAACACTACGTTATGGCTTTACAACTCCCGTAATACTGTTTAGAAATTCTTCATAAATGTGACATCAAGCTGTTCTTAACGGGTGACATACAACCAAGGCTCCTAACACACAACTCGCATGCCATTTTGGGCAAAGGGAAAATGTACTGTGTGCAAGCTTAGGCTTTGATGATGTAGCAGCTAAAGCCCATTCTATTTTAGTGGAACACTCATTCGTTCCTTCCTATTTACTGCCACTGTGTAATAAGTTCCTACCATTATTGTATCATTAACCATTATTTCAATGGAATGATTGGGAACACACTGTCAAAAACTGTTCAGGAGTTCCCAGCCCTCACAGTCCAAGGTGGCACTAGCAAAGCCCCTGTCTTGACCCATCATCAGAACAATTTCCTCAAAACAATGAGCTGTTTATAATGACATCTGTGGATTTAATGACATTAATGGTTATTTTTCTTACATACACCCACCTAAAACATAGTAGACCGGTCATTGTAGCTGTAGTATAGGCCCTACATATCGTAGATACATAACATGCATAGATGGCCAAACCTTTCACTGTGGGTAGTCACGGTTATAAAAGTTAGGAATTAAACCATGCATTAGTCAATAAAGCGGAAAATATAGTCCCGTTATCGTCTGTGGAAAAGAGTTAAGACGCACACTGTGACCCTCTGGCACTATCCTCATGCCCTAATTTATCAAGCTGCATTGGACCATCATTCAGGCCTGCTATTATGGCGCTAGCAACACTGGCATACTTATTTTAAGTTGGTGATTATTACTAGCATAACTGAGACAGATCAACAGAGAAGACGTGCCTGCCAATTTTAATGCAGACATCAACTATCACAAGGCCACTGGCTGGTGTCTATGGATCAAAAGAATGAACCTTGAGTTGTCAATAGCAACAACCAGTCATCAGAACGCCATCGGGTAATTATATAAGGCAATTTTAAGTAATTGAAGTTTTCGTGTGCTCTCCATATCGGCCCGCATTGGCACTTTTGACAATCACATGTGTAGCAAGACCACTTGATCCCTAAACTTGGCTAGCTGGCTAGTTAGCTATTTAGCTGGTTAGCCACCAGCAGGTAGCTAACCCAGAAATGTGTCGCTACAGATTTGCAAGTTAAGGGGACAAAACGCCATCTAAACGGTTCTCACATTCGCCAACACAAGGCACATACGTTGCTTCAGACACCCAATGCAATCAACACGACATCCTTTCGTCAGCTGGCTGAACTGATTACTTATACTTTTGGCCGACAATCCAAAAGGGTGTCTCCAGCTAACACAAGGCCATCAAGACTTCGCTACTTTACAGGCTAAGCGATAGCATAACATGTGGCAAATGTACAATGTAGATTCCCTTCGCCACTTGAATTAATATGTAGTGTTACCTTTCTAGGTCTTCGTCGTCGAGAAATGCCATTTCTGGATCCATCGGCACATCGGAGTCTGACGACATTTTGCTGTGAAAGGAAGGGGAGGGCATGCGTTTAGCTGCTTGGCCCCTAGTACAGTTTTCCTACGCTCAACGTCAACGCGGATGCGTGTGTCTGGTGTCTGCAGTAGAGCAGCCACAGCAGTTCCACAACAGCAGCTTCTGTCCGGTAAGGTAACACATTGCGCATGCGCCAGGCCGCATTGACAACAGTCACAGGCAGCAGCTATTTGACTGTCAGAAGCTGGTACCAACCAGGCTCTTTGCTGGCATCTAGAAAGACTGCCCACTGCCCACTCCACGGTTGGCACCCCCATATGGATACTGATTTGACGGTGCATCGCTCGTGCAGGTCTATGGGAATCTAGGAGCTGGTGGTGATTTAGGCATATTGCAGCAGCAACAATAACAACAACAACAACAACAATAGTGATGATAATGTTTTTGTTAAGATGATGCTGATGATGATGCTGAAGATGCTGTAAGGTCTACTTTTCACTCCACTCTTGGGCCTATGACATCGCATGGCATTTCTTTGGTACACTTGCTTGTCTCTGTCTACTGCAGGGCTATTCAAATGGAGGCCCTGGGGCCAGATGCGGGCGGCCCTTGGGTGGCATGGTTCTGGCCCCCCACGAGGTCTGAACAAAATGAGAACATGTGCTATCTGTGGCTGTGCATAAATTGCAATCACTAACACTTCAGGTTGGGGATATCTCTCTCTATGAGTGAAATCTTCTCGTAAGCAGCCTGATAAAAAAAGACCATCATATGGCTACTAGAAATAGAGAAGCGTATATCTGTTCTGTCCTGAAAGTTCTCCGATTGTTTCGCACCCTAACCTTGGACAATGTGCTGCTCACTGTTTTGCGGATTCTACGGCCCCTTTACTGGAAGGAATTCGAAAAACTGGCCCTCAGTGACTTTTAATTGAATACCCCTGCTACCTTTGGTCAGATATTTTGGTCAGCCTATACTATAAAGCTGTTTCAGGAGTAAACCAGGTTAAGTTAAGCGGTAAATCATCTAATAGACGAGCCTGGAGTCTTCATGTTCTTAAGAAAATGAGGACTCCAGGCTCTTCTATTAGATGATTTACTTCTTAAATTAACTGATTTACACCTGAACCAGCTTTGTAGTATAGGCCCCTGATGTTTTAATTCAAAACAATTTACAGGTTCAGGGTAGCCCATTAGTTACTTAAGCCTATAGTCCCTGGCAAGGCAAGGCAAGTTTATTTGCATAGGGCCTATACATTTCATACACAGATGCCATTCAATGTGCTTAACAAAACATCTCATTTTAGAATCAATGAAAATTGAAATAAGATATTAAATAACTAGAATTAAAGAAGATTAAAAACATTAAAATCAAACAAACTGTTAATCGCTGCCAAGGGAAGGCATCAGCTACATCCTGAGTCTGGATTTAAAACTATCATATAGTGTACATATTTTATATCAAAAGGAAGCTGTTTCCAAACCTTTGCACCATGGTACCTAAATAATAATAATAATAATAATAATAATACTTTCGTTTTATATAGCGCCTTTCAAAACACCCAAGGTCGCTTCACAAGGTATCGTGTAGGAAAGTGTGAGTGTGTGTGTGCGTCAGTGCGTGAGTGTGTGTGTGAGTGCATGTAAGTGAATGTGCTTGTGGAACTAGCAGCCATAAGCCTCCAGGAAGATATGTGTCTAACGGTAGGGACACATAGACGCAAATTTGGCCAAGCAAAGCTAACTTCGCCATTCATTCCTATGACGGTAGGGACACATTGCAGGCAAATTCTCTCCTCCTTTGCATAACATTTAACTTTGTTTAATAATTTCGCTTCGCTCCAGTTCGCATGCTTTCGCTTGCTTTCGCCTCTCTCATAGGAATGAATGGCAAAGTTTGCTTCGCTTGGCCAAATTCGCCTCTATGTGTCCCTACCGTGAGAGAGGCGAAGGCAAGCGAACAGGAGCGAAGCGAAGCGAAATCATTAAACCAAGTTTAATGTTATGCAAATGAGGAGCGTATTCGCCTGCGGCAGCCCAATCAAATCAACAATATAACTGTGGGGTGGGGGTAGAGGAGAAGCTTTAGTGCTGATGTATAACTGAATCATCGGCATAGCAGTGGAAACTAGGGGTGGTACGGTTCACAAATGTCACGGTTCGGTCCATATCACGGTTTCAAGGTAACGGTTTTCGGTTTTGTACGGTTCTGTTTTAAAAAAATAAATAAAATGTGTTAAATAAAAATTTGAATGAAAATGTAAGCTTATCATGGGTATGTTGAATTTGACTTCATTTAACCCAACTGAAAGAGGAAAGATATCAATGATTTTAACATGCTTCCATTTATTTCACAAAAAGGGAGAACTAAGTCCTAACTTTTAAGTTGACAAATATTCAAATATTACATGCTATAACACATTTGACGTGTAAAAATAAAACAGCTACACTCCTGTAGGTAATGGGACCATTAGGTCAGTGTAGTATGACTATTTTGGTTAATGACACACTGAGAACGAATTGTACTTTTATTTTGATACCGCTTTCTGCGAGCTTTGCGCTTATTAATGAGTTGCTTCCTATCATGAAACTGCCGGCCGTGAGAAGCATAGAAGTAAAATCAGAAGTCAAATTCAATTTTAAGTGAACAAGTGATAGGGTTATGTTATGTTAAAATGTGAAAGTTAAGGTAACAAATACTTTTAAAAGATCGTTTTTTTAGAAGTGTATGCACAAGAATGTTTCACAAAACTCCTGTGAAGCTGAGCCTTTTAAAACAGTCAAATTTTATTTTTGTTATAGTGTTAAACATCAATGTTAACTAGGCAACAGCACAAAGTCCCCTTCCGTCCATCAGAGTTTAACTAGCTACATATAATTAGGCCTACAGTTGATTGCAGTTAAGGTCACTCAGCACAGTGAATCTGATGGATATGTTCAATTATCTCGCATTTTGCCGTCCGGAATCCCCATTCAATGCCACGTGGATATAGCCTACACTAGGCTACTGTAACGTAAGTCATAGTCTACTTTGTTCTGCTTATCTGTCATTGTTTGTAAATTCATGATCATTTAATTTAAAATGGTCAGCATAAAGGCTGGGAACAGTCACTTGCGCTAACGTGGAGAGAGAGGGGGGAGCTGGGTGACGCTGCTCACCGACCTGCATTTGCTTGTAGGCTACTGTAGCCTAGTCAGCTGGCGCATGCTGTTACATTATGTCTTTCAGTTGGCTGATAGAAATCAGTCTTTCCACACTCAATATCCTACGTAGTCTTTGTGTTTTATGCTTGTAAAAGTAGTAGGATTTTAATAGCGTCGTCCGCCGGTGGTCACTCTATTTTTTTTTTTTTTTGAAACCGTGGGCACCGTGCGGTTGCCCACTACCCCGTTCCGTGACATGCAAACCGTACAGTCCCGGTTTGCAACGCAAACCGTACCATGCCTAATGGAAACTAAGACCATGGGAGCGGATGATACGACCAAGGGGGAGCATGTAGATGGTGAAGAGAAGGGGGCCAAGCACTGAACCTTGCGGAACGCCGTGGCTGATTGTAACTGTGGTGGAGCGGGAGTCTTTGAGAGTGACATATTCTTGACGGTTGGATAGATATGAAGGAAACCAGTTAAGTGCTGTGCCAGTTAGTCCAGTGAACTCTGGCTGCCTCTGTGAACTAAAGGCTGCTTCTAACCTCCACTCTTTGTTTTGACCTTTGGAACTAGTCTTTTCCATTGATCTTAGTGATCTAGTTGGTGCATACAGCTGAAATATATCCATTAGGACAGTCATGGATAAGCGATTAGGGCGTCAAACTTGTAGCCTAAAGGTTACCGGTTCGACTCCCGACCCAGCAGGTTGGTGGGGGAAGCAATTAACCAGTGCTCTCCTCCTCCATGACTGAGGTACCCTGCGCATGGTACCGTCCCACCGCACTGCTCTCTTTCGGCGCCATTGGGGGTTGCCCCCTTGCACGGCTGAGGCATAAATGCAATTTGTTGTGTGCAGTGTTCACTTGTGTGCTGTGGAATGCTGTGTCACAATGACAATGAGAGTTGGAGTTTCCCAGTTGGGCTTTTTCGCTTTCACTTTCATTAGGTACCTGGAGCCATGTATGGTTAGTTGTCTTACTTCAAATGCACTGCAGCCATGGATGTGAATATGGACTTAACACATTCTTCCTTCTGGTAAGGTTTGGGATTTGAGCCTACAACCCTGATCCCAAAACCAACTAACCATTAGGCCATAGCTTCCAAACAAATACAATAGACACTGTGTAAAAAGTAGTCTTGCAAAGTGAGGCTTCAGGGTGCCCATGAAATGTTAATTAAAGAACAAACAAATCGTTTTCATTAGCTGATAATTGAAATATAGTGGTCACAAGTGGGCTGTAGAGGGGCTGTGTGGCTCCCCATTGTAGCAGGAGGTTCATTCAGCCTCTTGTCTCGGAACAGCCAGTATAACAGCCAGTCAATGTGTTTTGGACAGTCTACTGTAGACCCATCAGTGTTTTGATGGGCCAACCCATTGTTTCATTTCTGGGAAATGGCAAAATGGCATTTTTTTCCCTTCAATAATTGTTTTTAAATTAATCACTGGATAATTTGTATGGAGCTCATGGTCAACCAATAGCACAACGTGTTTTAAACTGACGGGCACTCTCCAGCTGTGAGTTGAATGGACTGTGTCAGGGGTAGATTAGAATCAGTTCTTTCAGTCTGGATATCTTCAGCCAGGGGTGTCGTTCAGGGGGGTAAAGTCACAAGTGTGACTGAGTTACCAGGCCCCCATTTATATAGGGGGCCCACACACAGTCCGATTTATGAAGATATATGGCTGGGGGGGCTTTGGAGCTGATTGTACATAGGGACCACCCCCCGTCTTCGGCATGTCATCTAGAAAATAACAAAAAAAGACAAAATATTGATGAAGAAAGTGTGTTAAAACCGTTGATAACTACACAGCGTGTTAGTACTTGTTGTTCAACAATTCTGTTTCTAATTAAGATTCTAAAGTGTGTCAACGCAGAGTAACAGCCGTCCGTGTATTTATTTGACCGCTCCGCATCTCGGTGTAGTAGACACAAAGGGTGCATTCAGTGTTATGAAGCCAGCTGTGGTGATCTGCAGCCACTGAAGCGGCTTTAAATGAAAGAAACACATGATGGTTATAAATTGCCCACTTTGCGGTAAAAGAAACACACACAAGTGTGCGCGCAGCACACACACACAGATATTTTTTGATTGAGGCCACTGACTCACGATGAACGAGGTGGGGGACATTCTCTGAGCCCAGAGATTTCAAAGTTCTAATGCAGACACACACACACACACACACACACACACAAACACAAACACACATACACACACACACACACACACACACACACACAAACACAAACACAAACACACGCACTTAAAGTGCATGTTCTATTGACTGCAGTAGGGGTGTCACTCCCGGCTTCCGGATGTACAAATCCCTGCCACATATCCAATTATTTTCTGAAACAGCCTCTCTCAATGTGAACACAAATTATCAGGCAAATCGCGTAATTAAGCATGATTGCCTGTGGTGATAAGTACCCAGGCTTCAATATCCATGCGGTTCAGGCGCTTTTTTTTAACTTTCTGAGACCAGGATTGTCTAATATAAAGCAGGCTCTTTGGGTTGGTCTGGGAAATAAGGGCCAAGGCCTGTGACTGTGGCCTATAAAGCAGTGCTTCCCAACTTGTAGATCTGCGTACCCCCTCCCCCCCCCCACCCCCCCAAGCCTTTTTGTCATACCATAAGTACCCCCACACCTATGCCTGTCGCCTCCTCTATGTTCTAACGTGACCGTAAACTGCATAGATTTTTTATTACAATTTTCCGCATACCCCCTGCATTGTGCTTGTGCACTCCTAGTGGTTCATGTACCCCTGGTTGGGAACCACTGGCCTAAATGGCCAAATTGGCAGAATGACAGGAAATGGTGGTGTCTCAGCGTCATGATTTTGGGCCTACACCCTCATCATATTTTAATACTCTGCAGGCCCACTGTGATTAGCATTGGTTTTCCGGCTCTATTGCTTTCCACCAGTACTGCTGCACTAAGCCCACAGCTCATCCATTGGCTCCATTCAAACAGAAAAAAATCTGTATTTTGGCATGGTAGAGACCAGTCCCCCTTTGACAATCATTGGGCCACTTTGACATTCGGGTGTCCATTTTATATTATACATAATATGGTAATATAATACTACTATACATTATATAGTATGTTTAACCTTACAACAGCTGCAATAATATTGCAACTACGGTCAGTGGTAACAGTATTTGGGCTTTATCACACCGGATGTAGTCCATGTATGTCCTTATTGTAACAGAATTTCAACATAAGGCTCTCTCCCTTGTAATAAAGTGAAAAGCGAAAGTGAAAGTGAAAACAGACCTCGGGAACTCTGATTGTCATTGTGAGCAGTCAACAGCACACAATGCTCACTGTGTAACAGAGATGTTCCCGTGCAGTTTGTCTCCCTCGGGGCCGCGAACTCGCTACCTCGTCAACGCATCGGTTCTGCAATGGGAGGCACAGTACAATAGGCCTACCGCTGAGCTAAAGGGCCGGTCCTATAGCCCATTGCTACCGCACTGTATTGAGGCTTTGGGAGGGAGATTTACTAATGTTACACACCACACTCTGCTAGTTGGCCTCCGTTACAACTGCACTACAAACTACAAATTGCATTTATGCCTCATCCGTGCCAGGGGGGAGTCCCAAACGGCGCCCCAAGGGAGCAGTGCGATGGGACGATACCATGCTCAGGGTACCTCGGAATACCTTGGTTCAGGTGGCAGAGCGAAGCTTGTTGTGTAGGCCAATTCCAGGCAAAGTCCACTGGGAAAGACAGAGAGCTCAGCTGACGCCAACTGACTGCTCAGCTGTTTGGTGAGATCATTCAGGGCATGATATTTCAGATGATTCAGCCTACGTATTCAGTATACATTTGGTATTCCGGTAGTCCCATAATGCATGCCGTTCCAATGTAACGCTGAAATAGTTGTTGAAAAGACTTTAGACCATTTTTAGACCATAGTAGCCAATTATAACTACTAATCACATTACCCTGGGCCGTTAGGATGTCAAACCCATTTTATTTGGCCCATGAGATCATTTCAGATCTGTATTACAGTTGGCCCACATACACCATTAATAACATTGAACACAACATTGTGTGTGTCAGGAATATGAGTGGGCCCAGGTAACATCTCACACACTCATACAACACATTAAGTGCAGGCACATGTTATGCACCATAGTACATGATGGAATGATTGATTAAGACATTTTCCTTGAAGTATTATGTGTGGATGTTCAATTGTAGTTATTTTTTATTATTAAATATTGAATTTGGCCCATGGCTTTGTTATGATTTGGAACCATTTTGACACACCTGCCCCATAATAATACATGACTTGCTCATTGCCATTCAGGTAAAAGCAAATTTATAACAGGGGCCATGCCTTAACGGGTTAAACAGGATCATGCTGCTCGGCATACAGTGTGGATAATATAGCCTACCAGCTATTCAAGACATACTCACCCGGTCAAGTGGAAAGTGGAGGGAAAATGATATAGCTGTGCTGTAGCGTGCAGTAGCATCTCTTTCCCCACAAGGGGGATGTGCTGCTGTACTGTAACAGTAGGCCTATGTGATTAACTGCTGAGTCTCAGTTAAGTGTGGCAGCGGTGATAAATCACGTGTGAATGACACCTGTTTTATACACGTCTGATTTATTGTGAGTGTTATGGCAATTAAGCGATATTTCATGCCTGGCAGGTGTTGCTTGAGAATATCTGTAATAATTTTGCTAAATTGTTATTGGATAAATAGAACGCGGTGTTTAATATCAAACCCCATATGGACTGCTTTTTTCACCACCCCATAAAGCCAAGCCTGTGAGCTGAAGTGTAGCGCAATACAGTCTATGAAACACCATTATACATTTTCATTACCTTGGATAACGGAATTCCATTGACGGATTCAAGCTATTTTTACGCATGGCCTGTGCACTGTGCAAAGACTATAAACCTGAATGTCTGACTTGATGTGCTTGTCACATAGGCCAGGCCTACTTAAAAACTGTTAATGGGCTAATCCTTGCCATATTGTGGGGTCACCCTGAACTTGACACCGCTATTAGTGGGAACAGAAATGCAACACTTTCATTATTTGCTCATTCTGAATGTGTGGACCATAAGGTGCATGTTGAGAGAGAGAGAGAGAGAGAGAGAGAGAGAGAGAGAGAGAGAGAGAGAGAGAGAGAGAGAGAGAGAGAGAATCCTCGCATAATGTGCACTGTTCCGCCTGTGTTTGAAAAGACTTTCACTTTACGCAACGACATTACGCAGACATGTAGGCCTAGTAATGGGCTAGGCTACGTTACAACCTCATTGCCATTCTGATAACAGCAAATTTATAATAGGCAGACTAAAAAATTCAAAGCCATTCACAGACTGTAAAACTGGAGTAGTCTAACTGCAAATGATCATAGATAGATAGATAGATAGATAGATAGATAGATAGATAGATAGATAGATAGATAGATAGATAGATAGATAGATAGATAGATAGATAGATAGATAGATAGATAGAGTGGCCAAACATTTCAAAATAAACTATTCAGTGGTGCCAGAGACAGAAAGGGAGGGTAGCTCATGTGCCGATGCGCACAACGAATCTACCAATCAAGAAAAAGGGTTGAGACTGCATGGAACATTGTCAGCATCCGATAGTTAACGAATGGGAATAAGCCGATCGGCCAGTAATTTCCCTTCTTGAATTCAGACATTGGTTTATTGGGAGTATAATAGCACTCTAATGCCGAATTACACGACCAAATACGGATTTCGTTAGGCTTTGTTTTTTTTTCTTGGGAAAGCAGCGCCGTGAAGGACAGCATAGTGAGATTGCCTACTGCTGCATTCGAACCGCGCTCACTGATGTAACCGTGGAAGAAGACGTGCTAGACCACTTCAAAGGCGATACCGTTGCTTTTTAAAAAAAATAAATTGCCAAGACGGCGTCCATCACACCCTTCCTTTATATGACGGAGCTGCTCATTTGGAATCAATCCAGACTGCATCCCGGTAAATCAAAGAATTGATTGTGACATAGGATGTCAGCTCTGAAATAAGGAATCGATACTGAAGAAAGCGGGGAGGTATACGTTTAGAATTTTAAGGATGCTTATTGGGTATTACTTTGACTGGACTAGCTCCACGAAGCTGTGAGCTGCGTTGGCTGTGGCAAAACGTTGTTTATCGAGGGTCCATGCCAGACTTGCAGTGGAAAAATGTGTGGCTTCCTCTCTAAATGGATCGCTGCTATCAGAGATGGCATTTTGGTCCAGTACAACGGTATTTACCTCTAAAGTACCCCGGAAGATCTTATTCATGTTCACCCTGTCCCTCTCTGTTACCTACCTTTTCTACAGTTTGGTGAGCTGTTATACCTCACTGCAATTCCGCGCGCAAGAAACCTACGTGTACCAAGGAAGACCAGTGACAGAGGAAACGACTTTGATGACATTACGGGGGAAACTTTATTCTACTCTCCCCCAGTTCACAGAACGCACCAGCTCAGAGAAGCCCACCGTGTTCACGACGAATGCAGATAATGTTAAAATCGAGGAGACGACAGCGGAATGGGTTAGAGCGAACACCGCTGCCACCAACACCATCGCCATGGTTCACACCGCAATTGTGGACCAGCAACACCAAGGTTTCAGCACTACGGAGAGCGTTTTCAGGGCCTCGGTGAACAGTACCCCAGAGTACGGGGAGAAGAAGCTGCCTCAGGCCATTATCATAGGAGTGAAGAAGGGAGGCACGCGAGCTCTCCTCGAGGCGTTAAGGGTTCACCCCGACGTGAGAGCCGTGGGTAATGAGCCTCATTTTTTTGATCGGAATTACGAGAAAGGGCTGGATTGGTACAGGTACGTATAGTGTGTTCTATCCACTGTTTTGGGTGTTCCACACAACATAATTATGCACGGCATAATATTATAGGCTATTCATTGAAAAGAAGTGGAAAATTTGCATTTCATATTTTCAGGACCATGGCCAGGGCTGCTGCTGTATAGACACATATCCAATTGCTTTAGGCTATGTGATTTGGAGTGAATGGGATAACTCTTTTTTTTCCATATCAATTATTTTCTCAGGGTTGAGCCACAATGACTAGGCTATACAGGACAAAATTACTCCCAGTGGCCCACAAGATATATGTTGGTTCTCTGGCAAATCCACATTTATATTGTTTCATAGTTTTAGACACACTTGAACTGAGTTTTATAGATGGAGACTTGGGAAATACCCAAAAGAAGATGAAAGGAATTGAAATATGTCATCTTATTATCATTCCTCATTTCAAAATCACATATGTAACTTTCATTTTAGTTGTAGGTTATTGAATGGTGCCACTGAACTTCAAACCATACTCATACTTGAGAGAAAGGAGAGATAAAAACTCTTGTCTCTTCCTTCTAAAAGAAGCGTGCTTATTTTAAAGGGTAAAAAAAAACTCATAACCATGTACTTCAGTGTCTTTTTTCCAGATTGCGTGAAGTGCATGAACTGTAGCAGTGTGTGGCAGTTGTAACTGCACAGTTGTGTGACTGTTAAGTGGTGAATAAGCTCTAAAGAGGATCCACAGGCCCAAGCTCTAGTAATGACAAGTGACAAAGACACAGATGACACAGATGCCGTTTGGTAGCCGACCATTTCAAATGGGAAAGCCTAACATCACAGAGAGAGAGAGGGAGAGAGAGAGAGAGAGAGAGGGAGAGAGAGAGAGAGAGAGAGAGAGAGAGAGAGAGAGAGAGAGGGAGATAGGGTGTTTATCCTTCTTCATTATTCAGCAAATGGAGTCGTTTGGGACATTATTCTGACAGTGAAAACTGTGACCTCTGAGCGAGAAAGCGCCATAAGCACATTTGGGGGAAAACTCTTGCGATTCAAATGCAAATTCCCAAACCACAAAGCGGGACTTTGATTCAAGGCATTCAAACAAGTGTATTCCCCGAATAAATCGTGTAGATTTCTCACACAAATCAAGGCCCCCGTTTTCATCAATCACAATACTGCTTTTGTAAAACTACAAGTCACCAACCAGGCATTCATCTCCAAGGCTTTGATTCAGACTGTGTGCCAGATCCTGTTAACCAGAGAGCGCAGGAACAGTGTAGTGTTTGATGGTGTTGTGACATGAACGTGTTATAAACATGATATGACATGTCATAAACACAACATGGCTCTCATTTCGTGCTTGGAGCTATTCTCATTTTGTGTCATTCAGTGAAGTCAGGAAAGCATGGACAGACACGAAAGCTTGAAACTTAATGACCATGGCCTCATCATAAATGCAGTGTCATTAATCTTTAGGCTATGATAAGTGCCATGCCATTTTATTCAGTCATGTTTATAAAGCACTCATGTCACCCTTATGCAAACACCTTGTAATAGAGTGCTCTCATCTATCTGATTGTGTGTAGCTGCATGTGCAAGACGGCACATTCAGTGTATTGATTGAACATACATTACCCACATGAAGTGCTGTTAGGAACACTTACATGCTGGTAATGCTAGTACTTGTTACATACCATCACATAGCACACTGCAGTGCTTTCCACAGACCAAGAAGCATTAAGGTAAACAGGCAAAAAAACAGGACGTGGTGGCAATGCATGTATAAGCATTATGCATGCACAGATTGTCATGTATGTGGGGCTGTTGATGAATTTGTGGTGCTGGGTTTTTATCCTGTAGTGCTGTGGCATGCAGTGGTCTGCATGAGAAACACTGCACTGTGTTGGATGTCTATGGGTGGCGCAATTTACAATGGACAGTTCAGGAATGGCGAGCACATTAAGGATGGGAGACACCATATTGAACCCCCATGCAGCCAATCTCCTCACTTGAAGAAGGTGCAATGGATGTGCAACATGGATATTGTCAGGGACCTGCAGGCGACCACGCCTGGTGTATGAGGGAATCTTACTGTGTCTGCTTCTGATTTCTTCTTTCTTCCGTCTTTTTCAAGGACGACAATAGAAATAAGTTCCTTTGAGCTTTTTGCGTTATCCTTTTGATGTGTGTACAAGGTAGCAACATTTTACTTTATTTTAACCTTGCAGTGTCAATGAACGATATCAAATCAAATCAAATCAACTTATTATTTATCATGAGGTAGAAGCTTCTTATTGTGGTTTAAAAAATATATATATTAATGGTCATCTTCCTAATCCGGCCTAATATTAATGGACAGCATACTGAACTGGCCTCTCTCTGTCTATCTTCCTGGTGTGTTTTCTTCATCATTACGACAGGCACTAAGCCTTACAGTAAATCTGTGTTCATGGAATAACTGGCCGGCGTTTGTGAGAAACAAGCAGAGACATCAACAACAACATCGTTTGTCCCATCAAGATGTATTAATTCTGCCCATAAATGCCGATTTGTAGTGCAGACCAAGTGCCAGCTGGTGATGATTGTAAATATAAAACAAAAGGGCACGGAGGGAGGGAGGGCGCGGGGGTGTGAATTTCCAATATCTCGGGTAGGAAAGGTCATTAAAACATCAACTTGTTTATAGTGGTAGTAAAAACGTGAATAAAAAAAACCCAACTAGTCCACACGCATACATGTGTGTGATTTGCCTGAAGTTGGGGAACAGCATCCATCAATATTTGGAAAATAGCCCGTCGTTATACAGCAACTAATACGGCCTATGCTGCCTCCTAATTGGTTAGATGTCATTAAAGCTCACACAATCAATGCAAGTCGCAGGCGCATCCCTTTGGAAACACCCCAAATCGTGACATTTTGTCTATAGGGGCCCCCTTGACTTGAAAGGCAGAGAGAGGCGCACAGGCTGTAAGACCTGCATGAGAGCTCATTGTGGGAGCACTACCCTGCCTATATGGAACTATGGGCATTTTTGTGAGGTGATTCCATAGGGGACATTATCATTTGACAAAATGACAAATTGGCTGTTTTTTTCCTCCTATTATTTGACCTTTATTTATCCAGCAAGGTCCCACTGGGACTCTGTATCTCATCTTCTCAGTCAGTGCGGCTGGCCAAGACAGACGTGATGCAGTCCCATATCATTTACACGCACATATTTTTTTCCCCCATGCACATTATTTCACATCCCATTCCAATTTGACATATCTCATCCAAAAACATGGAAAGACAGCGCGTCAGTGACACGTTTCCATTAAGCAGGAAGGCCAGCAGAAGGCTTCACCCCACTTCAGCGGTGCACAGGAAGCAAGCACCGGGGAAATTAGCTAAGAATTCCAGAATCCTCCAAGCACTCCTAAGAAACGGTAGCACAAATTACATGCCAATTGCATGAATATTTATTATGTGTTCCCATTTGCTGGTATAACATCCATGGTTCATGTACAAAGCTTTTCAAAGTATTTGTAGATCATTTTTTTCTTTTATCTATAAACACAAGGCATGTCCTTCCTGTTGCTAGGCAACTCCAAAGAACTGCTATCTGACAGTTTTTAGATTCCTCTGTTTTTATTGTTACATTGTATTCCATTCACAGTCTGTACATAATAGAACTGGACAGACCCTCTGTGATGTCACGCATAAATTGAAGGTTCTGGGTGTTCATTCCATGAATGTCAATGCAGATTATCTGGGGATGAAACTCATTACTTAAAAAAAAAATCCTAAGGGCCCTGCCGTGACCTGGCAGTTGGGCACTGGGTTACTGCGCCGGCAACCCAGGTTCTGTTCCGGACCGGGTCATTTGCCAGTCCTTCCCCGTCTCTCTCTCCCCCCTCATTTCCTGTCTCTCCTCCACTGTCCTGACAAAAATAAAGACAAAAGCCCTAAAAAAGAAAAAGGAAAAAAATCTGCAGCATTATTATGGACCCAAAATGTATCTATACCAACAGTGTTTTATTTTTCTTACCAGGGCCGTAAATTCACTTATTTTTGCAGTGAGCTTTGACGTTTTTGACATGGGCATCTATGGAATGTGTCTGACTTGTGCAGCCAGACTTCACTGACGTGAGAGGTGTCGCAACTTCACAGTCTGTTTTGACTCTTGTCTGCCTCCTTAAACATCTGAGGCTTCATCCCAAATACCAAAACGTTGAAACTTTGAAACAGTGGAACACATGCACAGTAAATTATGCAGTGCTAATTCAATAGAGTCAACTTTAACACTTTTCTAGTTGGCCCTGCGATCAAAGTGTTGAATCAACACTGACAAAAGTGTGACAAATATGCCCTCCAAAAATAAATGTGCTAAAAATGACACGTGAAAAAATCCTGGATGTCCACCCTGAGAAAGTCTTGTGGAGCGTGGCAACACCATGGACTGGTCACATTTGATAACGCCTTTCAGATAAGTAGAAACTACACAGTCTCCCTGCACTAGTAGGCTAGGTCTTGGTGTTGTGAAATTAAGCTACAATGTGGTCGCTTCCAGTGTAATCTTTTCTTAGGTCTTTGTATTATTACTGTCTTTGTGTGTGTGTGTGTGTGTGTGTGTGTGTGTGTGTGTGTGTGTGTGTGTGTGTGTGTGTGTGTGTGTGTGTGTGTGTGTGTATGTGTGTGCGTGTAAGTGTGTGTGCAAGTGTGCACTTTCTCACGTGAACCCCAGACAATTGGTGCGGCAGCCTCCAGAGCTGGTGTGGGAATGTGGGATGTGTGGGAACGTAGGAATGTGTAGGCCTATGTGTGTATGTGTATTTGGAAAGCGCTTTGAGACAACTTCATCGTTGCGATACTTCACTATATAAATACATGTTGTATATTGCATTGTGTTTATTGTACAACGACCAACGCGTCGCCCCACCTGCTGCTATGCGGCACATGGCGTCATCCTCTGCCTGAGCAGAGCGGCCTGTTGGTGCGGGTCCATATGCAAACTACTAAACGCCCAAACAAAGATGTTGAAAGGCGGAGGCGAATGTTAATCTATCTTCACACCGCGTCTGACCTTTGTAGTTGCAGAGTCAGCTTTGGGTTGGAGGAGATACCTAGTGCTCCATCACTGTCAGACAAGCTGCCCTGGAGCAGAGAGTGCACTGAATTAAGCTAAGCTGGGCAGGGCTGAGGTGAGGTGGGTTGAGGAGAGGAGAGGTGGGCCGGAATGGAGTGGGGTAGGGTGGCTGAGGTGAGGTGGGGTCGGTTCGGGCTTGGAGGGGGTGGGCTGGGGTGAGGTGGGGTGGGTTGAGGAGAGGAGAGGTGGGCCGGAATGGAGTGGGGTAGGGTGGCTGAGGTGAGGTGGGGTCGGTTCGGGCTTGGAGGGGGTGGGCTGGGGTGAGGTGAGGTGGGTTGAGGAGAGGAGAGGTGGGCCGGAATGGGGTGGGGTAGGATGGCTGGGCTGAGGTGGGGTGGGTTCGGGCTTGGAGGGGGTGGGCTGGGGTGGGGTGGGGTGGGGTGTGTGGAGGAGAGGTGGGACGGGGTGGCGTAGGATGGCTGGGCTGAGGTGGGTTCGGGCTTGGAGGGGGTGGGCTGGGCTTAGCTACTGCGTCATTCCCACAGAGTTCAGACTCCGGGGATCCATTTCCACCTCAACATCCCCTTCGAGTTACCTCATAGTCTCCGGTAACTGAGAACCTATTAAGGGGTGGTGTGGCACAGCACTGCTAATATGCAAGTGCTATTATATAGGCAACATGGCCCATGGGGACCCAGGTTAGAATCCAGCCTGAATCATTTCTCAACCCTTCCACACCTCTGTCACACCTCTCTGCTTTCGTTTCTACTCTCTCGCACTGTCCTGTCCTAATAAAGGCAGCAAAATGCTATACACTTATTTAGCATTCATGGAGCTTCTGAACTTGAGTTTGTCTTTAATAAACAGCATTTTCCCTCCACGAGTGGTTACAATATTGCCATACGCATGTCCTACATGTGGCCACGCTGGCATTTTGTGTGTTGACTCCACATGTGGACTTCTCATGCAAGTGTTAAATAAGACTGTGGGCACTTGCTGCCCTTTTATGGTGTGCATATACTCAGTCCAGCTACGCCACTGCATGAGTCCCATGAGAACAAAGCATCCAACAGTATCCAATAAGGCCAGCGCACTTCCCAATCCTAGCCCCACTCTCACCCCATATCCCACGCCATATCCCACGCCATCTCTCTCTCTCTCTCTCTCTCTCTCTCTCTCTCTCTCTCTCTCTCTCTCTCTCTCTCTCTCTCTCTCTTACCAACTTACTTAAAGGGACACTGTGTGAGATTTTTAGTTGTTTATTTCCAGAATTCATGCTACCCATTCACTAATGTTACCTTTTTCATGAATATTTACCACCACCATGAAATTCTAAGTATTCATTATGACTGGAAAAATTGCTCTTTTCATACATGAAAAGGGGGATCTTCTCCATGGTCCGCCATTTTGAATTTCCAGAAATAGTCATTTTTAGCTGCAAAAATGACTGTACTTGGCCCATACTAGAAAATATTACTTTATTACTTAGTAAACTATCATGAAAAGGTCAAATTTGGCAATAGGTGACACAGTTTCAATGAGCAGCATAGTTGCAGTACCTTTTTTGACCATTTCCTGCACAGTGTCCCTTTAAAGAAAAAAAATGAAAATCTCAAGGATGATGAAAATATATTTTGGTCATGTGGAGCCTGATTTATGTGGAAATGGGGGATAGCATAGAACGAATCCAATGAAGTACTAGGCGTTCTTTGGTGATAATTATATATATTTTTTAAAAAGGCCATAATTGTCAGCAGAGTTTGATGAATCCTGAACGTTCACTTAACGACAGAAAAAATGGGAAGATAGAAAATCTAGTTTTGTGGCATTACAAATCCGCACTATAAACTCACAAAGTGCGTGCCTTGTCAAAATAATGTTATTTTACACCCTGAAGAGGCTAACAATTGTTATTTTGAGTTTTTGCATTTATGGGTTTCTGAAGGAGGCTACTACACTATACTGTAGGCCTACACGTGCAGTTATGGACTTGACTCCTAAAATTTAAACCCTCGGCTGTGCCATATCTGTAGAGTTAGACATAACAAAAATAGACAAAAATGCATGATGTATCTTAACACACATTTTAACATACACATGACATATGCGGGTGTCATGAGGTCAATTAGTGTATCTGTAGTAAAACACATTCCAGTTTACATTTGAGATTAGTTGAAAAAAAATGGGTTATTTCCCCTTCAGGGGAGATAGTTGTAGAAACGCAAATTTAAAGGCCATAGCAGCCGACATGAAAGACAGGCCTCCAGAGATGAAGATTTAATTTTTAGAGATTTGTGTGATCTGTGAATGTTGACATGTTATTTTAAGCCCTCCTCTAGTCTCGATAGTGAGGATTACAGCTGTTAATCTTCACATCTGTGAAAATATGATCCTGCTTGGGCAATGTGTTTGTGTCAGATTCTCCTTTAGTGTTACGTATCTGTGAGTGATGTTTCAAGTTTTACACATGTAGTTTCGCACTGGGTGACCTCAAAGAAGCTTTTGGTCTGATCACAGAACCTCAGAAGTTATACTTCTAGAGTGTCTTGGAGGTTCCAAAATGGAGCTCGGAAACCCCCCACATCAGGGAATTGTAGCCTAGAAAATCTTGGAGCTTGGAAATCTTTCAAATTATAAGATGTCTGGCATTTGGTCTTTAAAGATAGTGTTTTCATTTGGCATCAAAAATTAAAGGCCCTTGCAGTTAGTTAATATACATATTGCATCTGTATTCATTTTGTCTTACTTACGGATGTTGGTGTGTGTGATCCACTAAAATAACTGGTTTCTTCCAAGGTCAAATATGCTCGCGTGATGAAAAGTAGTAGGCGAGAGTATTTCATTGGAAGAGCATTGCAACAGCATTCAAATGTTAGTCTGGTGTGGAAGCCTTAAAAAAAAGATTGGTTTTCCGAGTAAGTACAAGGACATATATATGAACATTTTGTCACACATTTTGTAGCTTAACCAACCGACTACTGCCAGTTGCATCATTTCTACCAGGGGGCTTCACATTAATAAAACATAACAGAGAAATTGCCAGACAGGTTTTTTTTTGGAGGAAGTCTGTCACAGTCATAAGATATGGGATATGGGATATGGGGGTTTTTTTGGAGGAAGTCTGACGTAGTCATCATGGGATATCACAGCCATGGCTTGCGTGCATATATAGTGGTGTGAATGTTTAATATGGATTAACACTGTGCCATGTGATTTCATAAGCACAGTTCACAAATCCTGCCTAGGATGATGAGGGTGACAGTTGAGCTGCCTCCATGGTGCAGGCTTTCCTCTGCTACACCAAGCACATTACAGGGTTTCCCCCAGCACTTTAGTGTTAGGCACCCCAGGGTTGTTAGGGACAACAATCATCTACCCCCTTGAGAAGATCCCCTGAAAAGATCAAGATTTTGTATTATGAATTCAAAAACCTGTATGAGCTATTTATTTTCCGTCAGTTTTTGATCATATGACACTGCAGAGTATCGGCTTCCCAATGATGATCGTTACCTTGTCAGTGGCTTACCCCACAGCACCTTGACTAACAAATGTTCTGCAGGAAACACTGCATGACTACCCAGTGGGGTACTTCCCATCTTCTTTTATTTAAGACTTCTATATTATTTGTATTCAACGCGTGCAGTCATGGGGGCCGCTAGGGGGGGAAAAGTGGTACAGATTCTAAGGGCCCAAGCTCTGATAGGGGCCCTTAAGGGGGCCCAAGCACTGAGAGGGGCCCTTAAGGGGGCCCAAAATTCGATCTTTCATGGGGCCCAGAATTTCTGGCAGCGCCCCTGCGTGCAGTCATACAGTACGCTACATTTCACTCACAGCACAAGACAGAACAGAACAAGTAGCCTACCGGCATCCACGGGTGTAAGTGCGCTCGAGGAATTCTCAGTCTCTTGGCCTTGCCCATGGTGGACTTTGAAAAATGAGAAAAGGACGCACCATGCATAGGGTCTTTATTATTACACAGACACGTTTCGGCGTTCTGCCTTCCTCAGTGGTTACAGTACTTTTGTCAGCACTCTCAAAAGAAGAAATACTTGTTGGGTGAAGCCTGCTCCAACCTTAATGAACTCCCATGGTGGACTTTCCAATGAGTGTTCCAACATCAGACTGTTCAACAACATAGAAACACCCATGGCATCACAAACAGGTCATACATGTTACAGGGCAGTTTTTATTAGATCATTTTTAAGTGTTTATAAAGCCAGACAAATCGTTTGTTTGTGCGTGTGTGTGTGTGTGTGTGTGTGTGTGTGTGTGTGTGTGTGTGTGTGTGTGTGTGTGTGTGTGTGTGTGCATGCGTGTGTGTGTGTTTGTGTGTGTGTGTGTGTGTGTGTGTGTGTGTGTGTGTGTGTGTGTGTGTGTGTGTGTGTGTGTGTGTGTGTGTGTGTGTGTGTGTGTGTGTGTGTGCGCGCACATGTGTGTCTCTGTGTGTCTGCCTACGTGAGTGTGTGTGTGTGTGTGTGTGTGTGTGTGCGTGCGTGTGTGCATGAGTGCGTGCGTGTATGTGTGTGTGTTTTCTGCATTGGAATTCATGAAAATGCATTTTTTATTATTTTGGTAAAACACTGCTTTGTGTTTGTGTCTGTTTGATAAATGTGATATGTTTGTATTACAGCAAAACAAGGCTGTTTAGTTTCACTGTATCTCTAAATCAATAGCACAGGAGTTGTCTTGGAGCGGTTCCCCAATCCTCCCTCACCACACCTCCACAACCGCTACAGTCAAGACTACTGCATGGGCCAAATATTAATTTGGAGGGTTCAAAGTCTGTCCAAGTATAGGCTACTAAGTTCGAAAACATTTTTGTTTTAATTTTTTCTTGCTGCTCATCAGCGCAACTTTGATGGTTACACTTACACAGCATTTAAAAAAAATTCAAGTCACAAAACGTTTGAAGTGGATCAAACAAGCAAACGAATAGGCTTATGTCTTTTTAAGAAATGCAAATAATTACATATATTTAAAAAAGACAATTTTATACAAAAAAATACAAAGATCTACAAATGGAGCTCTAACAAAAATAAAAACATGTTGTTGTTGAGAATGTGATGGACGCTATCCTATCCTGTCAGTGACAGTGTGAGTGAGTTGCAATCAGAGTATCCCTGGTTAAGGCAGGCAGGGTTAGGGGTGGGGGGTATATGGGATCTCAGCAATTTGTGCCAGCGAAATACAAAGTGCCATTTGGATTAGAAATGGTTGCGATGATGGAACGGCTTTAGGACCTTAATGGAAGAGATTAAAGTCTCTGCACATGATTATAACATTTTTAGCTGCCATTTCATGCCAGATGTTCCCCAATAACCATCATGGAGTAATTAAGACATCAGCTACCCAGAGGGCCACCTGTTAAGCCAGCTCCCAGCCACGGCATGGTTTGGACATGGGCCGCTGACAGGCCTGCCCATGCTGACAGAGGCAGCGCTGAAACGCTAATCTGGCAGACAGGGCATTTTCCCACTGTGCTGAACTGCTAATCTGGCATGCAGGGCATGATTTTGTTTGTTTGTTTGTTTGTTTGTTTTTTTAAATTTCCCTGAGAGACCAGTCCACAATTTGGATGGTGCAGCCCATCAGTGAATCCTTAATGTGCAGTGGACTGAGCCATCATAATTGTTGTATGGGGGGGTGGGGGGGTGAGGGGCTGGTCAATGCCAAAAATGCCCGGGCCTGATTATGGTCCCAGCATAGTAGCCCTGGACAGAAGGACTGCAAACCTAGTTTATGGAACTGAGTAATGTCACCAGGCAAGTGCGCCAAACACGGGGCGAAATGGCATGTAAAAAGTAAGTGTTAAAATTTATATTGGTTTTCAACGTTTATGGTCCATCCCACGCTGGCGTTGAAGCCTGAGAAATGACTGGATAAATAAAGTCTTGTCAGTCCAGAAGGGCACTTGTGTTTACATTGTGTTTATATTGCCCTCCTGATCTACTAGATACAACCTGCTGGAAGTGGCATCATCTTTACTACACTACGTGTTGCATCATCATCATCATCATCATCATCAGTGTGAACTTTGAGAGCCGTGGCGAGTCACAACAGCTGTCCAATGGCTCTAAAACCTGCCACGGAATCAATCTTGTGGAATCGATTGACAGCTGTTACACGCGGCGGCGACAAATGGATGTGACTCATTCGGATGGCTGTGATCAGCTGTAAATCTGATTTCCTCAATACCTGGCATAGGACAAAGCTTCACCAGTGAAGTGCTGTGTGCAGCTGAAGTCGTAACCCTTTTCGAAAGAATCGCTACATTACATTTGGCCTCCGTTTCTTGTCAGATTCATTCAGTGAAATTGACTGATCGAAGAACTGCCTCACTGCAAGAACACCCCCATCCCCCTTTAGACATAACAAAGGGTTAGAGTTTTTTTCTCTACCTTACTACATGTAGCTACATTTGGGGAGCAAACAACAAAACACTATCCAGGGATTTTAATATTCTGTAACCATGGTTCATCAGACAATGCGTCTTTTGACTGTGTGAGATTGACTCCAGAACAACACAAACACTCTTAGTCATTGTTTGTACCAGCGTCAGGTGCTAACTGAGATGATTATACTGGCAACAGAGCTGTGCTGTTGAATATATGACTCATATCCGTTTGCACGGCTAGACTGGAGGTCCTTTTCCTGTGAATCCCCTCATGTTGTAACATATGGGGACCGCAACACTGTATCTAAAAATACATAAATTGGTGTGGATTAAGGCGTTTGCTAAATGCGATACAGTAAATAGTCATCTGGGAAACATGCAGCAGAGCTACTGTTTTCCAAAGACCCATCACTGGCTACAGCAGTCATTAGTCTACTGTTGTTGTATGAAGTAATAGTTTTTCAAGGAACACAAGAGGTTATTGAGATGCAGTTATTTTCAGTTGACTAGTTCGGGGTTGGCACAAATCATAAAATGGGTGGGGCAGGGTAAGTGCTGTGGCGCAGCATGCTTAGACACTGGAACCATATGAGCTTGCATGCCCATGGGGACCCAGGTTCAAATATGGCCTGGGTCATTTTGCAGCCCTTCCCCTCTCTCTCCCAATCATTGCTTGTCTGGTCTTCACTTTACTATCAAGTAGTGGCCCAAAAAGCTTTAAAAGCCCTAAAATACATAGGTATATATCTAAAAAGGGTGGGGCCAAGAAAAGAAATCAGGTGGACGGACCGAGCACAAACACACACATTCATGTTTTATTATTGATAGTCAAAAACACATAGAGCTTTCAGAATGGGCGGGCCTGATTCAATGACATTGCACTCCACCCAAAGGCTGCTGTCCCATCACCGGCTATAGCAGTCGTTGTGGTTGTACGAAGTGATAGTTTTTCAAGGAACACAACGAGGTTTGTAGGTACGGTATGTAGTACGTAGGCCTATGTGCTTAAAACTGTTCTGCTGAACTTGGGTTTGTCTGGCTTCTTCTTACATGTCCCCATGGCGAGACTGGTCATCTGGCATACAGGGCATTTTCCTGGTGGGCCGATGCCGTTGATTTTTTTTAGCCTTTTTTTGTTGTTGTTGTGGTTTTTTTCCCCCTTATAGACCGGCCCTTCAAAGATAGGTCCAAAGGACAATAGACTGGGCCAATTATAATATCGTAGAAAACCAGGGGCTGTGTTGGGCTGGTCTATACCAAAGGAAAAAATGCCCTGGCCGGTTCTAAGCCCAGTCCAGCCATGCGTGTCCCCTGTCTCCCCGTGCGGCATGGCAACTCGGCTCAGCCTGGTGCATTTGACTAAGGGGCCAGAGTGTGGAAGGGATTAGTATGACTGAGATATCGCCCTTAGTGTACAAGGTGGGGGTGGGAGCCTGAATCGATAGCCATTAGCGCTGTTCGTGTACACACAATCCAACACGCTCTCCCCTCTTTGATATCAAAATGATGTCGTGCTGAATCCACAAAAAGTATTTCGCTCTCAGAGGTTTGGGAGCTTATTTTACTTCAAGGTAAGAGGCAGACAAGTACAAAAAGAAAAAAAAACAGAGCAGGGTGTTGGAGATCAAGGGACTTCTTAATTAAAGTGATGTGTGCTGGACTGGAGGAGATAATGACAGCCCCTCATTCCTTTGTTGCAAAAATCCACCTATCGGAGGTATCATGAAAGTAATTGCTCAGTCATAAGTCATTGTCATGTCATGAATACACTCATGCAGTCATGTCCAATGTCATTTGAGATCCTGCTTTTAGAGGTTCTCGAAAACATCCAGTTGTGAACAATCTGAAATAAAGTTGATGAAGATACATTTTTCATAGTGTGTCAGACAATCCTCTGCAGCAATTGTTTCTGTATATTTTGTCTGTTTCAACTTACAAACTATTTCAACTTACAAATATTAGTAGCTAAAACAGTGTGTCTATTATGAGTGGTATATGTTGCCATGGATATAACTTAATCATTTATTTGATTATTTAATTCACTTTTTATATATTATTATATTTTTCAGCACGACTATCTTCAATAGTGTTTCCCAAAAGGGGGCTCTACAGCCGACAAGGGAACACTTGGGAGCCCTCAGGGGGCGTTGGGAAGAAGATAGCTGACAGTGAGGGGTGGGGTGCAATCAGTTGCAAATGGGGGGGGTGGGGGTGACATTATTTTTTAATAGTAAGTGGGGCATTGATAGGCTTATGATGAGGTTAAGGGAGCGTTTCTTTAAAAAGGGTTGAGAACCACTGACCTTCAACAAGCTTTCCTTGTGTTTTGCAGAGACTTGATGCCCTCCACCTTGGAAGGCCAGCTCACCATGGAGAAGACCCCAAGCTATTTTGTAACAAGCCACGTGCCTAAACGGATATACTCCATGGCGAAAGACATTAAACTGATCATTGTTGTCCGCAACCCGGTGACCAGGGCTATATCCGACTACACCCAGACACTGTCCAAGAAGCCGGAGATCCCCTCGTTCGAGGTCCTGGCGTTCAAGAACCGAACGCTGGGGCTGGTGGACGCCTCGTGGAGTGCGCTGCGCATCGGCATCTATGCACTACACCTGGAGACCTGGATGCACTACTTCCCGCTCGCCCAGATGCACTTTGTGAGCGGCGAGCGGCTCATCGTGGACCCGGCGGGGGAGATGGGCAAGGTGCAGGACTTCCTGGGCCTCAAGCGCATCATCTCGGACAAGCACTTCTATTTCAATAAGACCAAGGGGTTCCCGTGCTTGAAGAAGCCGGAGGACAGTGGCGCCCCGCGCTGCCTGGGCAAATCGAAAGGCAGGATCCACCCCAGGATAGACCCGGATGTCATACACAGACTGCACAAGTTCTACAAGCCCTTTAACATGATGTTCTACCAAATGATTGGGCAAAACTTTGAGTGGGAGTCGGAGGAGAGTTCCCCGGACTAGCTGTCCCCCTCCAGACTCATAGCAATACCACCAGCCTTCCCAGACCAGACCGACCAGTGTCACTTTGTGTTACTCCCTCTTGCCCCCTGCCCCCCTGCCCCCCTGCCTCTCGCCTCGCCTGAATGACTGACTGCTTGCACACATTATCCAACCACAGCTGTCTTCTCATTGTGTCTGTATGGAAAGTGTACAATGCGGTACACCCCCGAACCTCAAAACCCCTGTTGCTGATTGGTGGAGAGTATCACTGTTTATCTCATACTGCGGATATACACTCTCTGTTGCTCTCCTTCTCTGTTTCTCTCTTATACACACACACACACACACACACACACACATACACGCACACACGCACACACGCACACACACACAGACATACAAACAGACATAGACACCTGAATCTATATATATATATTATATAAATATATATACATATTTATTTATTTATTTATATGTTCAATGAAAGTAACTCGTTTTTATCACATTGTCATGTTCACTCTGATGCATGCGATAAGTAAAGTGTCCTTACATCCATTATCCTTTTGCCTGTTTGCTTGGCCATTTTGTTGTCTTTTTGTTTTTTTGTTTTTTTATGTACATTCGTGTTTCTTCCCCGCAAACTCAGTTGATGTGACTCATTCAGCTTTTTCCAGGTAAATGAAACATCACCAAGTTCAATGGAAGGCCGCAATTCAAAAAGGCTATCTTCAACATAATGTGATTTTCAATTACAGTACAGTACACACATGGTACCGTTCATCTACTAAATAAAAAATTGAAGATAACATGCATCATCCCAAACATGTTTGTATTTACACAAAAGGTTAACAATTTATCCAGGGGGAACCATTTTGTCTGCCAAATAAGATATTCAATCAAGGCAAGGAGGGGCTGACAAAATAAGGAAAACTGTGCTGGCACTACAGTCAGATACAATATAAGATACTGCAGAGGTCTCCAAGACCGGAAAACAAGAAAATAACCTAAAATGTTAAGTCTGGGGTTTCACCATAGGCAAAGTTGTATCAATAATTTGATATGACAAGATTAAACAAAACAAAACAAAAAAACACACATAGATATGGAGTGCTGTGACGGGAGGACAGAGCCCGCCTCAAGCATGTTGGCTCAAGCACAATTATCCCCTATGGTGCAACACAAGACCAACCCTGAGACCACCCAAAACATATATATATATATCGCCAGTGCACCATGGTTCCTGTCGGCTGGAGGTCTATGCAAATAGGAGCAGAGTTTGTATACAGTAAAGTTTTTAACATTAATATTCAGGCTGTACTCTTGCGGGCTGCTGAATCATACTTCCCCAGTCTTCAGCAGCACATTACTCCAGTGACCACGTTATGACTGCTTACCATAAATTATGTACATATGGCACATTTTAAAGTGGGAGACACTGCTGGGGTTTTTTAAGCAGACTCCTCCACCTGGAACAATGACCGACTTTTCGGCATGACAACGTATCTGCTTCCTGCATTGGCCTGATTTTCCCTCCCAGTGTTTCTCCTGGATGTGGTGTGTGTGTGTGTGTGTGTGTGTGTGTGTGTGTGTGTGTGTGTGTGTGTGTGTGTGTGTGCGTGCGTGCGTGCGTGCGTGCGTGCGTGCGTGCGTGCGCGCGCGTGCGTGCGTGTGTGTGCGTGTGTGTGTGTGAAAGGACAGCTCAGGAAAATGCTGCTGTTGATTTATTATGTTATTGCGATATTATCATATTGTTATTATTGTGTTATTATAGTTAGTATTTTGTTTGCAGAGCACTGTTCTAAATGAGAGAAGCACTCGTAGAGTGCAGCCCTCCGTCAGGGACACCCAGATGACCACCAAAAGAGAATCAGCTTGAGCTACTCTGCATATATAAAGTCAAAATGTATAAATACTGTACTGTCAATACTATATGTCCATGCCTTGTCGAACTATTTTGCGAACCAACAAACTAAGCATGGCAATCCCATAACTTGCTTGGTGGCAATAGCATAATTTCCGACCCATAAGCCTCTACTTTCTTCTCATGCGCTGAACCCTGCAGCTTGTACCACAATGCGACTAATGTAGGCTATAGATTATTACGTGTGAGAAGCACAAAGTGAACAGAATGAAAAATGTTTTGTAAATGTACCATGTCACAATGTGGACACATTCGACTTGGAGGTGCACCATATACAATTACTTTTCTTTTTCTTGATTTGAGTGGCTGCGGCTTATATGCCAGAAATGACCCGCACTTGGAGATGCAGAGTTTTCTATTTTTTTTATGCAGTTTCATTATGTGAACACAGAACACCTATGAAAAAACAGGTAACACTTTACCTACAGCTTATATCTATAGCGCATTATAAGCACATTTATAACAAATTATAATGTGCATTATAATTACTTACAACGTATTATGACTACACTCATAATGCTTCATGATGCTTTATATTAACAGTTATGAATAACCATGAATCTAGCTTATAATGCTTTATAAATCCAAGGGTGTTATGAGTGCTCATGACTGGCTATAAAATACAGGCTGCCTGATGGGGCTTATAGTACATTATGAGTTCCTATACCCCTCTATGCGCAGACCTGGATAATAAACTCATAAGGGCTCATAAGATGCTATAACGTTTCGTGTCAGATCATAAGTCGTCAATGTGTGCTGTAAGTAAAGTGAAGTTCATATGGATGCATCTATAATGTATTGTATAATGCACATCTATAATGCATCATAATGTACTGTAAGCCTCATCAGGCAGCCTGTAGTTTATATCCAGTCACAAGCACTCATAACACCCTTGGATTTATAAAAGCATTATAAGCTAGATTCATGGTTATTCATTACGGTTAACATAAAACATCATGAAACATCATGTGTGTAGTCGTAATGCGTTGCAAGTAATTACAATGTGCATTATAATTTGTTATAAATGCGCTCATAATGCGCTATAGATATGGGCTTCATAGAAAGTGTTACCAAAAAACATACTACATCAACATGCCTCTGATTATACAGGATGGGTAAGTCATGGGTAAGCAGTGGGCAGTCATGGGTAAGCGGTTAGGGCATCAGACTTGTATCCCAAAGGTTGCCAGTTCGGCCCCCGACCTGCCAGGTTGGTGGGGGTAGTCATTAACCAGTGCTCTCCCCCATCCTCCTCCATGACTGAAGTACCCTGAGCACGGTACTGTCCCGCCACACTGCTCCCTTGGGGGCTGCCTCCTTGCACAGGTGAGGCATAAATCCATATTTGTTGCATGCACTTGTGTGCTGTGTTGTGTCACAATGACAATGGGAGTTGGAGTTTCCCAGTTGGGCTTTCACTTTCTTGCCTTTTTCAGGATGTCTGTGAAGATTCTCATTCATCCAGGTCCTGATAGCCAAAGAGTTCAGTTGTAAACACCAAGCTGAATGAAATTATCGTACATCGTAGGTTTTTATTCACATTATTTATCATACAGACGACAATATCAGTACAAATATGATAATTACCATACATGTGGGAGCACTGACCCATGCCGCGGGCACAACGCCATGCTGCAGCCAGGATTACCACCTATGATATGCTGCTCATCTAGAGCAAGGTAGAGAATATGTTCTGCCACCAGCCTTTGTAGATTTATTGGGTATGAGACAGAATCACCCAAAGAGCCACACTCAACTCTTTAAGTCATGAATGTGTCTGAATGGTAAGTGGCATGCAAGTACTACAAGAAATGTATGGTTAAACTGAAAACTCCACAGAAAACTGAAAACTCTGCGATACGCACATACACACAGGTCACGGGCAGCTTTGGTCAGGCCGGTGACAAAGTCCTCTGAAAAGGCCCCAAACTCAGTATACAATGTAATGAGGACCAAATTCTGGGGCCCCTCTCTCCCTGGGCATGGGATAACTGACCCAATTGTCCCCCACGGTATACTTCCCTGCATGCACAAACACACATACACACCGATGGGTACATCTACTGCTGTGGTGGAGCATGGCAATCTCGTGGCAGAAGTGCAACATAACAGTCCACTTGAAATCCCAGTGACACAATGACATTCCAGATGCAACTACGGAAGTGGTATATCTCTCCTCAAAGGGAGGCATTGTATCTGATTGGACAGTAGTCCGATTGTTTTAAGTTGAGAAAAGTTTGCCATGAATTCATAATTCATTACCTTGCAACACAAAGGTCAGACACCCACACCCCTGCATACGTACATGCACTGAATACATATTGCATTCATACTGTATTATGCTCCTTCATTTCTCCTCCCCCTCCCTCCTTCATTTCTCCTCTCCCTCAATGTGCACGTTTGTTTTTTGTTTGGTTTTTATGATCATTTTAGGGCTTTGGTGCCTTTATTTTGTGACAAGATAGTGAAGGGAAGTTAGAAAACAAGTGGGGAGAGAGAAACAGGGAAGGACTGGAAAATCGAACCCGGGTCGCCAGCCTATTAGGCTAACCCAGTACCCTGAGCTTAGGCTTTTTTAAAAGTCGGCATAATAAAAAGGCAAATATGTGTGAAAATAGCTGATAAAAAACGAACCCCAAATAAGACACTTAAATACAAGAATGCATTATTCAAGTATAAGAACATTAATCATCCAAGACCACAACAAAATGTATATAATATACACAAGGGCATATAATTCTGTTTTTTTCTTTATTTCATTCAAATAGATTCATCACAGGGTCAACAAACACATTAGAACGCAACAAACAGACAAATGTATACGACATTGATGTTGAGATTTAAAATGGGTCTGATTTAGTATTTTGCTTACATATAACATACACATACATACAGTGCAATATAACGGCATATACACATGGAGGTCATTAAGAGGAGCGAATGCCTTCATTACCAGCCTGCCAAGATAATGGTTTTTGAACATGAATACGTCATGTACTCAAGGGTCAGTTGTCCTAGACCCAAGGAGGGGTTGGGGTGGGATTGGCTGGTCAGAATTGGGTCCACTGTATGTATTGGGTGTGGGGGGCCTTTCAGATGACTATGTCCTGGGCCCGGCCAAAGCTGTCCCCACGGCCCTGCATGTGCTATAATAGTAGGCTATATTACCAACACATGTAACACATTTGGAGACATGTAAACCGCAGGTTCAGAAAGTGAAATTACAACTCAGGGGTGCATTTCTCGAAACCATAGTTGCTAACTATGTTAGCTACTTTGTTGTTTGCAATACAATTTCCCATTCACAACTAGTTGCTAACTGCTGACAACTATGCTTTCTGAATCAACTGATCATAATGAGCACCTAATTTTCCATTCCAGAGATGAAAACTACTTAGCGTGGCACAAGTTAGTTCGCACAAAGGCAAAATTATCTTGATCATGTTTTCTAACCATTTTGGTTCTTAAACAGCTGTTACTTTACTGTAAAAAAATCAAGAGACTATAATCATATTAGAAAACATAAAAAAGTTGGTTTACACAGGAATCTTCACATTTGACAGTTTATTTTCAAATGTAACACAAATAAGTCTCTCTCTGCATAGGCTTCGTAGCCTAGTGTTAAACTGTACTGTAGCACTCCCTCGACTCGCCATTAAGCATAAAATACAGAAAAATACATACACACAAAAATTATATTTCTCCATATAAATTACATAGCATAATTATGTAAGGCGAACGTTTTAGAAATCAGCTTATTTTCTCATGAGTGTAAATTCAGGGCCTTGAAAAGTTGAAAAGCAGGGAATCCTTTTCTCTTAAAACATCACCTCAACATCTTCTCAGTCTTTTGTTAGTTGAAACCGCAAAATCTTAACACTGACATTTGATAAACTCATGTAAATTAGCTAATTCTGTTATTACATGTCAGTATTTTGACGCGTCTTCTTCCAATTTTCTTTTCTCAGTTTTTGCAACATTCTCAACTCCATGGGCCATGGGCAAAGCGAGTGGGTTGAATAGCAGCCTGTGTTTTATAATATGTAGTGTGAGTGTTTCTGTGGGTACTTTCGATAACCCGGCACTAACCGTTGACGAATCGCACTGGCTTGCATGGTGGACGCGATAGTCCCCATAATGCATTTCACCGTGAAATGCATTATGGGGACCATCGGCTTCATTGCCTCTGCCATAAGTTCAGAATTTTCAACTTTGACGGTTGCAGCGGATCCTTGTGTATGAATGTAACATACAAAAAGACAACCAACATTCTGTCAGACACGCCTTCTGTCAGAAGTCAGTGCCAATGTGAAGAGTTAGCCACTCTAAAAATTGAGTTTCATGCTCTGGTAATATAGTTCTTGTGCCCTCGGAAGCATCCCACTGTAATGCCCTTTCTTGAAAGTGAGGTATATCTATGTTATCTAATCAAGACCAACAGGTGCACATGAATGAAAATAATACATACAAACAAACGACGTCATAGTTCATACTTAAGGCACCGTTACATTAAGTGCCTGAAGATTAATTGATTAAAAGCTTTGATCAGACTGGATAATTGGATATGATTCGCGTAAAAAGGGACCTGTAAGGTACATTTTTAAAATGCCCGGGTCATTTCTCAGTTCAAAATAATCCAAAATCGCAATTGCTTCTCATGTGCTTGCAAAAGTCCAGCGCTGCTCACCGCTAACCACTAACCGCTTACCGTCATCTAATCATGTAACGGCGTGCTGTGCCAAAGACTGTTCGTGCGAGCACGCCTGTTGCCGGCACGCGAGCTGGCTCAGCAACTCCTTCAGTTTTTGGGAGAAGTTCTTGTTCATTCGTTTATACACCAGAGGGATGGCGAAGCTGCTGGAGAGGGCCAGCAGCACCGACAGGCACCTCAGAAAGAGCTGCATGGAGGTGGCGGTGACGCCGCTAACATGTCCTGCCCTGCTCGCCTCCCTGCCCGGCGCCAGCACCGTGTGTGCCAGCAGCACCATGTAATACGGCGTCCAGAGCAGGATCTGGATGCAGACCAGCGCCAGCAGCAGGCAGTGCATGGAGGGGTCCATCTGGGCGGAGTCCATGTCTAGGGGCGTGGCCTTGTTGCGGATGCGGAAGATGAGCAGCAGCGCGTAGAGCACGGCTACCACGGGAACCACGTAGCCAATCAAGAGCATGATGGCGTCCGCTGCCTCCTTGTTCTGCATC
Source organism: Engraulis encrasicolus (assembly GCF_034702125.1). NCBI lineage: Eukaryota > Metazoa > Chordata > Actinopteri > Clupeiformes > Engraulidae > Engraulis > Engraulis encrasicolus. Next base: position 28,910,604 of record NC_085858.1, on the reverse strand, counting down.
TTGGAGCACTCGATCACCTAGAATGGAATAGAATACAACAGAATAGAATGCCTTCAATGTCATTGCACAGTACATTGCACACAAAATATAGTTTATGAACAGTATAAATGCATAAATATTGTAATAATAGAACTTCAGAAAGGTTGGAGCAGGCTTCACCCAACAAGCTTTTCTTCTTTTGAGAGTGCTGAAAAACTGAAAAATGAGAAAAGGTCGCACCATGCATAGGTTATTTATTATTACACAGATGCATTTCGACGTTCTGCCTTCCTCAGTGTGCCCTACCTTGGTGGAGACATGGCTGCAGACATAGAAGAGCAACGAGGAGAAGCTGGTGAGTACGGCTCCGCCCCAGATGAAGCCGCACACGTGCTTGGTGTTGTAGACGCTGGACATGTAGGTGCGCGGCAGCGCACGCTCGATGTAGTAGTCCAGACTCAGCAGCGTGGTGGAGTACATGCCCACCAGGGAGGAGATGTTGAACAGGATCAGCAGCGTGATGTGCACCTTAACATCAAATTATCATAGTTCATTACATTATATTACATTACACTGTTGATCACAGCCGATAAAGCCTGCTAATACCATGCTATTAGTGCAATAGTACTAATAATGTGGAAATAACGTGTTACGTAATAGCACAAATTCACTTTCATTTTCGTGTGTTGTTGGGTGCATGGTTTTGTGGTGATGCCCCCTCCCGGGTGCCGCTCCAGCAGTGTTGCGAATTTAGTAACGTTGTCACTAGATTTAGCAATTTATGGCCGCCTCTGGCGACTAAAAACCTCATCTAGCGACTTTAGCAACTTTTTTGTGAATCTGGCGACTTTTTTCAAAAATTGTCTTTTCAGTGACAAAATCATTGTTTTTCAACAAAACTGTAACTGTGCTGCCGTCAGAAGAGTTTCCCACGGTTAAGCAAGGCAGCAGATTAGCTCTGATCTCTAAAAAGGAGCTAGCACTGTCCTTTTTCATTATGAACGTAGCCATGTAGGCACGTTTTCTCAGCGTGTCGTGCGTGACGTTGTGATGTCATACGTAACGCCGTGACCCCTTCTAGAGCCAATAACGACTTCCAGTGTTTTTTTTGGCAACACTACGCTCCAGCCCATTTGGTCGATCGGCCCAGCCCTCGGACTGCCTTGCTAGTGTCCTTGTTTCCTTGTACCCTTGTATGCTTGTAACCTTGTATCCTCACCTTGTTATTGTGCTCCCACAGTGGCCACATGGTGAAGCTCGGGCCCATCAGCTCCACCGCTGCCACCAGGTTCAGCAGCAGCCCCGCGATCGCTATGTTCACAAAGTACACGTCCGGCATTGTCATGGAGACCTTGTTGGTGAGGTTGACGACGACGAGCAAGGTGTTGCAGCAGAGGCCCAGGGGGAAGCAGAGCGCCAGGTAGAGCAGGGAGATGACGGAGATGGCAAAGCCGAGGTCCTGGCACGCGCGATAGTCCACACTGTCGAGAGTCCCATTGTAGGACATGCACGTCCACATGGTGGGTAGGGCAGGGCAGGGGACGACTCAGAGAGCAGCAGACCAGGCTTCAGAACGACAGATCAGCTGATAGGTAGATAGGTAGATAGGTAGATAGATAGATAGATAGATAGATAGATAGATAGATAGATAGATAGATAGATAGATAGATAGATAGATAGATAGATAAAATAAAGGACAACAACATTACTTGTAAGGACACATTTGGAGATGTTGTTCTATTTTTAGTTCAGTCTATGAAAAGTATTCAGATTTCTTTACCTGGGGTGCCCTTCAGAACAAGTTTTTTTTTTTTTACCTACCCACAGAGTACCGTCACCTGAGAAAACCTTTTCTCCTTTTTCTCCTGACAACATGAGTTCTGTGCTAATTCCCCACAAAGGCTGTTAAAGCCCTTTCTTTCTTCATTGTTAGTTAGCCTATTGGGACGACACAATGACCACGTTTCAGGTTACCTTGTGTTTCACTCTGTGTGTCCCAGAACTCACTGCCAGGAAATCAGTGGTGGGAAAAAGGGGAAAATCGGGGGAAAAAACTCCCACAATGGTGGCGGGCGGTAACACAGTGGTCACAGTAACAAGTTTTCTCGTCAGGACTAACGTTTTGACATCCATTCTCAAATTGCAACAGTGAAACAAGGCAAATAAATAAGGGACTGGTGCCTTATTGTCTCGTAGCCCCATAATGCACATGCCACTTGTGGAGCGCTGTAATAGTCATTGAAAACATCTTACTACTTACAACTTCCTTACGACTTGGTCATTACCATTCCAGTAACAGCAAATGTATAACAGGGGAAATGTGTAAATAAGCTAAAATTAAGGTGCTGTTTCCACGTAGCAGGATATTTTTTTAGCAGGGTATTTTTTTCTCCTGGTTAGGTGTAAACACAGCATGTGGATAAAAATAAATCCTCCATTGTAACAAATGCGTTTCAGCCCCCTAAACAGGATATTTTTTTCTCCTGCTTTTTATACCTGGATTTTAAATATCTGCTACGTGGAAACGGTAGGCCAAAACCAATGCAAAACCAATGCAACCAGGAGAAAAAAATATCCACATCCAGCTACGTGGAAACAGCACCTAAATGCGCCCCTGTTTCTTTTTTCATTGTGACAGCGTACAGGCTACCTCCCCCTACAGTGCCTGCTGTGCTTGTCCAGCACCTGTGCCTGTTATTTTCTTCATGTTTACACCTCTTACATCTCACATCTTCAAATGCTTTATGAGTTGGGAGAATGCTGGTGGGGTAGTATAACCAGTAGTCTCCCAAAAATTCCAGTTTTTAACTCCACAAAAAGACAGACTTAAAAAAATAAGGTGTAAAACATAGTCAAATGTTCTATCAAACAGTTTCCTTGGCAGAGGTCCATTTTGAATTTGTAATGGCTTCAGAATTAGCACCCAGTTACTTTTATTTTCAAAGAGTTGAGTGTGCTATGTGCAGTTTATTGATGTAAATAACTGAACCATGAATGGTACCTGAGATTCTGCAATTGTGCCCTCTACAACAACAGGCCTGTGGAAGCCACCGGGATACACACTCCCAAACCTCTCGACAGCTTGCATCCTCAGAGTTGATCTTCGTCACATGGCCTTCAAGAAGGAAGAAAAACACAATGTAACACTTCTACTGAAGATAAAAAAGAAAACCCAGGCCATGTCTTTAGCTTTTTAATCTTTTATAGTTGAACTTCCAGTGTGCCTAGTTCATACATATTAATGAATATTTGGGTTTAAGTGTACCTGGGCACATTAACAGTCACTTACCTTATGCAAACACAAAGGAAATACACATTTTATTAAAGAATATGTTTAAGTGACATAGAAATACTGTATCCCCACTGTGCACATTGAACTGAGTCCTTTAAAGTCATTGGCTGAAAACAACACAGTTTAGAACGTACGATTTCCACTGCCATAACAACCCGCCTTAGGTGCCAAACATCCATGTGACCTAAGTCTTACCTGAGAGGTCTGTCTGTGATGCACAGTTGACCTTTTAAATTAAGGTCTCTGTTTTCCTGTCTAGCAGAACATGTTTTATTATCATTTTAGAGAGATAAAGAGAGCAATGCTGCAATCAAATGACCCCCTTTTCCCCTTCCATCGCTTAGCAACCTTATCAGCCCAGCACCGTGAATGAGAAGAAAACAAGGCTCATTAAACCAAAACAAACAGCCCACGGGCTGAATCAGGGCCTGATTGCCAAATCTAGTCAACTGGAAAGACATAACAAAATGACAATATGACAAGGACAGCGCTGGAAATGATCCATGGCCAGCCATCTGGGTGCCTCCCGTCACCTCCATTGTTAGTGGGAGCACTCAGCTGCTAAAAGAAGTTACGTAAACGGGTGGGGTGACGGATAGCGCCGGCGTAACCGCCCATGTGTCGCACACTAACAAGAAGAATGGCAATAGTTCAGAATTTCTTTGGAGAGTGTTTGTTTGTCTGCTTCGCGGGGTACACTTCAGCCCTTTTCAAAGATGCTGGTGGCGTCTGAAGATCTTTTCTAGGAATTTGAGTCCAAAAAAGGCAATATGACAGGACTGTCCATGTGAGTGTGTAGGCTACTGTAAGCCTAAGACCTCAAATATGCAAAGACACACAGGCATCTGATCACACAACTCCCAAACAGAAAAACACCACGACAATCAAAACCCAGAATAGCAAATGAAGACGACAACGAGACCCAGTAGAGCAGTCTGGAATCAGATTCACTGGCCTAGATACATATCCATAACCAATGTGGAAAACTACAATAGTTCATTTTGGTTCATTGACTAAAGCATATCACATAGGCCTATCTACTACGGCATGGTATGATTTTGTTTTAAACTCACCATGTTTTGCAGCAATGTTATTATATTACATAACACAGTAACTAACTTCACAATAACACAACATGCAGTAGGCAGGAATAGTAGAAACTATTCAATAAAAAATACATCAATACAGTATCTGGAGTAAACTGTAACTGTAAACTTGCTATGGTAAAAACTCAAGTAGATTCCAGTATGTATCCTCCTTGTGACTCAAACTAAAAAAAAATTCTAAACGAATAAGTCGTGTAGGCGTGTACTCCTCAGCATATAGTTATTACTGTGTGCTTAAGACAAAACAACACCATGAAGTAGTTGTGCAGTGTATTACTATGCTGTGAATTTCATTTTGAAGTATTCTGTGTACAGTGCAATGCTGCTTTGTGATCTCCATTAAAGATTGCTGCCCTATCCACATCTCGCTATTACCAGAATTGAGTAAGTGAGCGTGCGTGGATTCCAAGAAATGGACTCAGAGTAATGTTTCCCTTCCCAATCTTGACAAACAACTTGGCTCAGCTGCCCCTTGATATGGAGTTAGATACAGTCATGACAATCAACACAATGTTACATTGAAATAGAGCATGAATCTCACTCAAGGACAGAGAAAAGAGTGCCAGAGTCAGACCTAGACCTCAAACTGCTGTGTTCAACATAGCATTTGTCTGCGCTAAAAAGTATGATCTGAGGAACAACATGTGACATAAGCTTTACTCTGCCTGCCTGAGTAACATCAAAAGATTCCTCTCTAAGCTTTCCAAGAAAAACACACCCATGTACGCGCTTCGGGAGTGTGGCCATCCAGCCACTTTGACAGGCATCCACATGCATTCTCCCAGCTGGAAGATAGCCTATGGCTTTACTGCGAGTGAACACACACCACCCTAAATACACCAGCCAAACCAAAAACCAAAAACACATTCACTTGACTTCTCTTGGCTACATAATAAGCCTTGTTTAGGGCCTTGTTGTAGTTTGCTATATTGGTAAGATGTTAACAATTAACTGGTCAATACTGCTGTTCATTGCCAGTGTACAGGCCTATCCTATCCATTGATGTAGGCTAATTTCAGAGAACATTTAATGGTTACTTTCCATGTTAGTGGGTATTGTTGCTTTTGAAGAATAGGTGGGTCTCCTGAGAGAAAAAGCTAGAATAATGAGATGGTGTGCGGGACTGTAGTGTTTCCACAGCCCTACAATAAAAAATCAGAGACAGGCGCTTTAACTTGGCGTCCCCAAAACGCATTAGACCTAAATAAAAATCAAAACAACATCCCATGGCTACAAGTACTTCAGGAGCGTAGGGACTGAAGATGGGGGAAAAAACTTGGCTCATGGTAAGGATCCCGCCGCCACCCACTTAAAAGACTTAGATCTATCCTTATTGACTGGAATTCTATACTTCAATGTATGTAGTCTACACATTCCTAACCATGTAGTAACATTTAAGCAATGTAAATATCAAAGTAGAAATCCTAAACGTAGTGGATCTTACCCAACACACCCCCATTCCCTATGCACGCTCCTCTCCAGGCGGTCGCCAAGTTTTCTAGGTACAGTGAGAGGTTACCGAGCCAAATGATGGCTGGCGTGCGTTCAAAGCCCCAGGGCAGTGATTGCTCAGTTATACACGCACCGTTGAGCTTAACCAAGTAATAATTTGTCCAGAGTGCTGAAATGGAGACAACAGCAAGGTTATAAAGCAAACTCACCAAACATAAGTACTTCACGCCCGCTCCCAGCGCACGGAGCCATATCCTCTCGCCGAAGAGTTACAAACACGAGCATTTACACCATTTCGGGTTAATTACGTCGTTACGCACAGGGCGAAGGACACGAATCCACAAACACAGCTACTCTACAGCAATTTCCAAAGCCCGCGTACTCATTGGGAGTAGTTTTCTTGGTTTGCTGTCAGATTCTACTCACTTCCGAGAAAAAAAGGACGACGACACAACTGCCATTTATTCGGTCTTGTTCAACAACAGTGCAGTCGGTGGGGCTTGACTGGACCTCCATGCAGCCATTGGACAAAAAACTGCAGAGCCTGCCAACCAGCGACACGCCTGCTCACTACCAGTGGGGTGGGCGAGGAATTACCTTCCAGAGGCCCCAGCGAGGGAAAGCCGAGCAATGCGCTGCCTGCGCAATAAACTACGCCCATATGGAACTTCGCTGCTGATAGCTCGGTGAGGCAGATTGCAGAAGGAAAGATTTGTTTCCCTCAGTACCCTTAAATGATAAACTATCTGGATTGTGGTGAGTCGAAGTTGCAACCTAAAGCTTCTAATTTTTTTGCAGAGCAGCAAAGACTTTCGAGCGTTGGATAGCGCGCAGTCAGAGGCGGCCAAAGTGCACAGTTCTTCAGCGTGCGCCAGTATACTCCCAGTGAGGTATCAGGTTCGAGGAACAACGCGTTGCAATGCTTTGTGTGTGTGCTTTTAATTTTTACTTACTATAATTTAAGCGTTGCTAAATGGTCTTATTATAACAGTAAGAGTAGTTTTCAAAAGCACTAAATCTGGAAAGATATGCGTTTAAGAGATATTATGCACTGCACTGGGAGTTTTGTTGATAATATTTGAGTATTATCACAGTATGCACATAGACCTAGGGCCCATAGTGCACACATTATCCATGCATACAAATCATAGTGTCAGTAAAGTTCTGGAAAGCAGTAAAGGATACAGACAAAGTGGTAAAGTGTGACTGAGTCACCAGGGCCCCATGTATATAGGGGGCCCACACACAGTCAGATTTATTTAGATAGGGCCTATATGGCTGGGGAGGGGGGGGGGTATTCCATTGGAGCTGATTGTACATATGGCCCACAATTTGCTGCTGCACCCCTGGATACAGGACGATAGAGGACTGCCGGAGGTAATGCATCAATAAGCACAGGCTCTCAATACAAGTTCATCAATTCACTTACATTCCGCATTCCCATCTGTTCAACACAAACCTCACTGAACACATTAAAAACAGCAGAAGGGTTGAACATCACCATCGTATAACTACTGCGGTGTTAATTGCATAAATTATATCTGAGTCTGAAAGACCTCTGTCCAATCCGATTGTCATGGGCTGGCTCAAACATAACAGCAAAAAAATTGATCTGTTAAGACATGACCCCTATCTACCAGAATGGGAACGACCAAACCTTAAAGGGACACTGTGTAAGATTTTTAGTTGTTTATTTCCAGAATTTATGCTGCCCATTCACTAATGTTACCTTTTTCATGAATACTTACCACCAGCATCAAATTCTAAGTATTCATTATGACTGGAAAAATTGCACTTTCCATACATGAATAGGGGGATCTTCTCCTTGGTTCGCCATTTTGAATTTCCAAAAAAAGCCATTTTTAGCTGCAAAAATGACTGTACTTGGACCATTCTAGAAAAGATTAGTTTATTACTGAGTAAACTTTCATGTAAAGATCAAATTTGGCAATAGTTTCAATGAGCAGCATAGTTGCAGTACCTTTTTTGACCATTTCCTGCACAGTGTCCCTTTAATGTATTACTAAAGGTATATAGGCAGCTATGTCCTCAGAGTAGTACTGTGATAGTTACGTTTTTTCAACGACTATTACACTTTTCCACTGGTGGAACGGCAGACATAGTGACACGGACACAGTCGCAAAAAAGGTTCATCCACATGCAAACAGCAAGGAACCGACACTAATAAGAAAGACAGGAGAGTGTGAGGCTATGGGAGTTAGAGGTGTAGGTTAACTAGCAGGCAGACCTGTTGCATGACAGAAGGTTAACACCTTGAACTTAAGTGACCAGAGTGTGATCAACAGGGCCACAGCTGCTGCCATTAGGGCCACCCCAGAGAGTCAAGTTAAAGCACCCACACAGTAAAAAAAGAACAGTTGTTTTTACGGTAAATTGCTGGCAGCAGTGGTTGCCAAAGTCTACCTCTAAATAAATAACGGTATATTTCCTTTTTACATTTTACGGTAAATTGCTGGCAGCAGTGGTTGCCGAAGCCTACCGTTAAATAAATAACGGTATTATTATTTTTTCCTCATGTACGGCAAAAACGTATTTACATTTTTAAACGCTGTGATTTTTGCATAATTTTACCGTAAAAAAACAACAACACTGTACCGTTAAGGGGGGGGGGGGTATGGGGCTAAGTGAATGTGTGTGTGTGGGTGTGAGTGTGTGTGTCTGCATGAGGGGGGCTAATAAGGTGAGTGAAGGTGTGTCTGTGTGTGTAGGTAGGGGGGGGGGGGGTTGGACGGATTATATTCAGGTGAGTCCAATTATTGAGTTACAATCAGACGACTGATTGGACTGATTATACTCAGGTGAGTCCAATTATAGAGTTGCAATCACAGACAACTGATTGGACTGATTCTACTCAATGGAGTCTGATAAACATCAACCTAATTATATACCTAAATAAATGCCCAATTGCCAGATTGTCTAGTGTTGGCAGGTGGACTAGTCCAGTATCATCAATGAAGGGTATGCAAATGCATTCTTTATTTTAAGAAAGGCCTGGAAATAACCTTAAGGAAAATGAAGTCCACAGCTAGCGGGGCAAGCAAGCTAACAAACAAGCTAGTTAGCAAGCCATACAGCCACCCTTACAACGTGACCTGCTAGCCGGGCAGGCCTGGTGAGGGCAGGCCTGGTGAGGGCAGGCCAGCCGGCCTTACAGCCAGCCAGCCAGCCAGCTAGCTAGCAACCAGTGAGCAGTACAATGCAACAGTCCCGGTTTAAATACATGTTCAAGTGAACCATGTGACCCGAGTGATGAAGCATTTGGCAGGTGCAGGCAGTAAGTTAATCATTGCATGACAGCCCTTAGCACTCAGGTGAGGTCAGGAATTGATTGACAGATTGATTTGGATGGGGTAGAATGACAGTTTCAAATAGACTGGGCTACTTCTTAAGAGACTGAATCAAGGGTTTACTGTCCCAGGTAGACTTTTTCAAATTATACTAGCCTATAGGTATATTTTACACATTAAATGAGGCTAAACTGTAGGCTGTTAATATATAAGTTACAGTGAATTACTGCAAAATGTGCAAACTGTTGCCATTTGCAGTCCTTAACTGTTGCACAGTTTATTCCATTGCCAGCTTCACTGTTGTGAAATCTACAACGTGGAGGCACCTGGAGCCAAACAGACAGGCAATTAGTTTTCTGTGGAGTAATTAATATTTAATTCATTATAACCGCCATTGCTTTCTGTTGGGTAGGAGGAATGTAAAAAATGATATTCTGAATTTTGAAGAGGTTTACTGTGTCAATTTGCCTCTCAAACCAAAAATCTGATGGCAAAGCCTCAAAGTCCAATAAGGGAAAAAATGATTGCGGTGGAGAATTTTAGATTTTGGCTGAACACCAGTCTAACTCTGATCAATCTAACTCTGACAAATTTGCTGTGTACATATGACACCAATGAAAAATAGTCATGTACCGTTTCTTGACTACTTCATCTTCACTTAACGGTATTTTCCAATATTTTCTTTTCAGTGAACAGTTCAGTATTTTCTACATATGACACCAGTGAAAAATAAAGTTATGTACCGTTTCTTGACTACTTCATCCCACTTAACGGTATTTTCCAATATTTTCGTTTACAGACAACAGTCCAATATTTTCTACGACACCTGTCAAAAATAAAGTTATGTAGCGCTTTTTGACTTAATAGTAGCTGGCCGTATTTAGTACAGAGATAAACTGTTTTACATTTTACGGTCACTGACTGTTGCAATTTGACAGTTTTTTGCCGTAATTTCAACGGGCATTTTTTACAGTGCAGTCATCATGTTAACGCAACAACACACCCAGCAGTCAACCTGAACTGGTCAACAGGAGAGGCAACCTGCAGTAGACTGATCTTCAGTCAGGCTAAGGGCCTCTCCGCGCACACCAGTTCTGACAAAGTGCGGTGCACTGGTCTGCCAAAGTTCGATTCCACTGTTTTCAATACAACTCTGCACACCGGCGCCGATGTCTGCAGATGTCGACTGCTGATTAGGGGAGAGTTCTATTTTTGTTGGAACCGGCGCCCATTGATTGTCTATGCTCTGCTGTGATGAAATTGGCCATCCCTTGTTAGCACGTCAGCACCAGTGTGCGGGGGTAACTGAAATGGTCAGAACTGACAGTGCTCCGCAGTGCTGTTTGAAAAGGTGTGCGGAGGACCTAACACTCAGTAGAGTCACACTATAGACCCCAGAGTTGCCCATCAGAGGCAATCTACAGTACACTGGCCTACAGTCAAGGTACAGCAACTCTCAGCAGAGTCACTCTACAGTGGACCCCACAGTCAGGTCCAAGCAACACTCGTCTGAGGTTAGGGTGCATGCGAAACAAGCGGATATCTTTCCAGACAGATGAATAGTGTGACTTTTTTCATGTTCATTGAGGTGTTCATTTCCAATATTTTCGCATTAGATTGGCGGAATTGCTGTGACTCTGACAGAATTGTTATTTTGTATATTTACCACACTAAAATCATATGAATATTGAAAAACACAAAGTCAACATATTTAAACATTGATTTTATGCACTGAAAAACTAATTTAGTTGACATTTGGTCTTTATCCTGCAATAAATCTCTTGGGTTGGTTTGGACAAGAACACCACAAATGCCACTATTGATGATATTTTTTAATATTAGAGGAAAAACTAATAAAATAAATTTGGGGGTTGTTGTACTCTCATATCAGCTGTAATACATGGACAACATAATCACTAATTGTATCACTTTAGGAGGTATTAATAGTGAATTTATGCATATTTTGATAGTTTTGGTCATCAAAAACGATTTGCATAATGTAAGAGAAAAGACCTGTAAAGTCAAAAAGATGAATACATAAAGTAATATTTCCATGGATATGAATACATTCCAAGTTAGCCATGAGATGAAAAACAATATTTGATGATAACTAGTGTTTTTAGGTATTTTATGGCTGAGTTTTGTTATCACGGGTCAAAAATGACCCGAACACCACAGGTGTAGGCAGCTTATGAACACAACACAAGGGTTAAATAGCTTTCTTTTGAGATCATTATGAAAAGCATAGACAGCTCATGAACATGTTCTGGTCCAATATTGCTTGGCTGAACTTTTATTTTGATTTTGAAAAGCAACGCATTGCAATGGTAACAATATGCCCCCACATTTCAAGGCCATACAATAAAAGAAAGCACAGTATTTGCAGTATTGTTTTCATGAAAACAAACACTGACACAGTATGTCATTCTAGCCAGACTGAAGGTTACATGAAATATGATTATATGATGAAACATGATGCAATATGGCCCTGCATAGAATAAAAGCAGTAGCGCTAACAAGCGCAGTCTGAATTTGACCATGATTTCACTGCAAATAGCCTAAAATGTTTGTAACCTACACAGTCAAGATAAAAAGTTGATTGGGAAGATTTTTTTTCTGCTTCTGGCAAATTAAGAACTGTTTTTTTTTTTGCAGTTTTCTGCAGTTATGTTTGGAATTAGCTATTTTGCTTTATAAAAGCGATATACAGAACAATTTTATTAGAGTTACTCAACTTCTAGTACAGGCCAGGCCTTCTGTTGTTCGCTCCACGCTGGCCTACCTGGTTGTGCAATAAAACCGTTACAAATGGTACAGAACACAGGTGACAGCCACTTGTCAATCCTCTTTCCATTAACCTGCATTATCTCCTGGTGGCTACCAGAATTAAGGACACGGGTCCTACTTGCTTGTGTGATGGTAATAAAAGTTTGTGTTCTTCAAGGGTGGTCAAAAACAAACTGGGCCCAGGCTGGGCCTGGAACAAAGTAATCTGAAAGGCCTCCCCACCCAACATAACATAATGAGGACCCAATCCTGGGCCCTCTGCCTTGACCCGGCAAAAACTGACCCCTTTGTCGTCTTTTCTGTCTCCTCTCATAGCACAGCTAGGGTTGCGACCTCTGTCTGACAAAAAAACCCTGGACATTTCAAACTCAGTCAAATTTTGCTTGTATGCAATGGTATCCTTCATTCAGTGTCCAGGAAGGTATATTTTTTTCCGGGATGGAAAATTAAAATACGAGACAATCAGGAAAAACCGGGACAGGTGGCAACAGTAAGCACAGCCTCAGTCCAAACGGCTGATTGTTATTGTCCTTCCAGGCTAAGGCAACAAGCCACCATGCAGGCAGTTGCTATGAGAGTGGAGTGGGGTCATGCCTGCCCTTTTGACCTTTAAGAAGCTTGTGAAGACTTCCAGATAGTGCCTCCCTTCATAACAAACCAACCCCCACTCAGCAACAATGTCCTGTACCTCAGCTGTAACGTATGCCTGTGTTTACTCTGTATCTACTGCACTCTCTATTTACCCTTCTGCATACCTGTAGCTTTTTATGGTTTGTTTGGCTTGTGGTTTGTGGTTTGTGGTTTGTGTTGGTACATCCAGGGCCGCTGACAGCTTTTGGCTAGGGCCCAGGACAATGTCATCTGAAGAGGCCCCCAACACAATACATAGACAATCTACTGAGGAGCCATTCCTGTGGCAGCTTTCTCCCTGGGCCCAGGACAATTGATCCCTTTGTCCGCACCTATTATCTTTCATGGGTAGAGGGCTTTATATGAAAGTGTCTGCCAAGTGTTACAGTCATGTAATATGTGAAATATGGTGAATGCAAGTGTTCCTAGAAAATATGAATAAAAAAAACTTCTTTCCAAATCTTACCATTACGTCACTCAGTATAAGCTCTTCACTAGGTGCCACAATACATTTTATCCAGGCATAATTTATTGTCTGGGTTGTAAGGGCTGACAATTCTGTGAAAACACACTTACATGTAGATTTCCTCAACTTCTTTGCTGTCCAGGGCACAGGGACACAAAATGCAAACATGAACAACATTGAAAAAAGAATGCGAAGCAGCTATATGACAGTAAGACTTTGATTCCTTTTCATCTCACTGGGGGTACTGCCAAACCTGCTTTCATGTTTCCAGGTTTTCCAGAGTCCCTGGAATGATTAACACAAAAAAATGAAAAACAAACAAAAGCAAACCAAGAAAAAAACAACAATAACAACAACACAAGCTTACTATACTATTTTTAGCACCAATCATTAAAAACAATCCAAATGTGAGAATGGGAAATAAAGTGAAAATGGAAAATTATGAAAACTTTGGTTCTCTTTATTACCCATGATGATGGCTAAAATTATTCTGGTCACCAGAGAAGATATTTTAAGATTTTGTTGAAAGATCACAGCTCATCTTAAGTTTCACCTATCTGACATTTTGACTGAAATTAGCAGTTTTTGAAATGCTCGTTATCTAAATCCCTGAGATCCTTGCCAACCAGGCCCTCGGGACTGCTGCAGGTGATGTTATTGTAAATGGTGACTACAGCATGGGGTTCGTCTCCTTCAGCCAGAGTCTCCACTTGCTGTGGGCACGCTTGCGGTCGCTTGGCGCAGTACTCCCTCAATGGCAGAGCGAGGCAGTCGCACTTCCACTGGTTCCCTGAGAGCCAGAGTTGGTCCAGGCTGTCCGGAATTGACGGCGGGAGATTGGTCAACGCGTTATCCTTCAGGTTCAGGTAGCGTAACTTGGACAGCATGTGCATGGTTCCGTTCATGATCAGGTCCAGTCGGTTAGCGGAGAGGTCCAGCCAGGAGAGTCGTGGAAGTGGCAGCAGGACCTCGGGATTGATCTGGCGGAGCTGGTTATTGGACAGCAGCAGGTAGTCGAGGTTCTTCAGTCCGTTGAACGTCTGTGGGGAGAGGTGTGTGATCTTGTTGAATCTCAGGTCGAGCTGTTGCAGGCCCTGCAGGTCCAGAAAGCTCTGGTGGTCCACAGCTGAGATGTTGTTGTGCTGAAGGAAGAGCCGCCTTAGACCCACGAGGCCTGTGAAAGCTTGGGAAGTCACTCTCATCAGGCATCCTTTGTCAAGATGCAGACTGTGCAGTTTCGACAAGCCCTTGAAGACTTGATCTGGCAGACTCCGAAAGCAGCTCCCGGACAAATTGATCACAGCCACGTGGGAGAGGCCTATGAAGGTGCCTATGCGAGCTGTCTGGACGTTGTTGTGCTCCAACTCCAACATCTCTAGGTGGCCGAGGCCTTCGAAGATCCTTTCGCCCAAGACGGCGATGCGGTTGTGACTCAGCCGAAGCTCCTCCAGGTACTGCAGGTCGCGGAACGTCCCGTGCCTGAGGCTGCTGACGGAGTTGTTGGCGAGGCGAAGCACGTGCAGACTGTGGAGGCCTAGAAAGGTCTCCTCGTGGATCACGCCCAGGCGGTTGTTGGTCAGGTCGAGCCACCGCAGCGATTTCATCCCGAAAAACGCCCGAGGTGCGATGGTGGTGATGTGGTTCTGCGCCAGGTAGAGCTTCTGCAGCTTGCCGAGTTTGAGAAACACGTTGGCCTTGATGACCTTCAGGGAGTTACCGGTGATGTCCAACTCCTTCAGCTCGGTCAGGTGGTAAAACAGCTGTGGCTGCAGGTAGACCAGCCGGTTCCCTGCAAGGACCAGCTCGCGCAGGCTCTGCAGGTCCTGAAAGATGTTCTCCGGCAGGACCGAGAGGGAATTCCAGCCCAGGTTTAGCAGCCACATACTCGACAGTCCAGAAAACAGCCTTTCCTCCAGTCTTGACAGCTGGTTATTGTGGAGGCTGAGCGAGGCGAGGTTAGGGGTGTTCTGGAAAATTGCCCCTGGCAGTGTCCTAATGGTGTTGCGCTCCAGGTGCAAGTGGGCCAGAGAACGCAGTCCCCTGAACACCTGTGCATCCAGTGTGTAGAGCTGTCCATTCTGCAAGTTCAAGAAGTCCAAGTATGTGAGTTCTTTGAATGGACCGGCGGGCAGCGACGTGAATAGATTTCCATCCAGCCACAGAGAGTGCGTGACTTTGGGAACGTCGGGGGGAACCAGGGTGAGGTTTCGTGAGCTGCAGTAGACACTGAGGTCTGAGCTGTAGTCGTCAAAGATACAGGTGCAGCCTTTGGAGCAGGGGATGGTAGGCTCTGTAGGCTTCACTGTAGTGCCAGTTGAACCGAAGAGCGACGCTCCAACCATCCCCAGCACTAGCAGCGGCACAGAAGGATGCATCTCCACTGAAATAGGGGCGGAAAAGTGAATAATTAGTTAGACATACATTTCTGGCAGCGTTGTAAATATAGCCTATTAATCAGAAGTGTCAATCCTAGGTTCAGAAAGTTAAAACCCTGCCACAAATTGGATCCAGCCAGCTGAATCTGCTGATTCTAATGAGAAGGCTACTCAAGATAGGTACTAGACCAGGCTTTTTAGTGAAGTCACATGTGTTGAAAGGATACTGTGACAGGGTTTTCATTTCTGAAACAGGGTTTTGACACGTCTCGTGTATTTCATACTGTATGTATACTGTACATGGGAGTCATGTGTGTCACAAAGCTGCCGCTTGGAGACGCCTGGCGTAGTACCGGATATATGGTTGGGCAAGATTTACCCTCAATGACACAGTGAAAATTACACATACCAAAAAGGACAACAAAACTAAACCCACTGCCTGAACACACACACCCACACACAGACGCGCGCACACACGCGCGCGCGCGCACACACACACACACACACACAAAGCCTAAAGCCTCAACCACACACACACTCACACATTACAACAAGCATAGGCTCAACCTTACAGACACAAAGTGACAAGTGTAAGGAATTTTCAGGGAGTGTTCCTGATCTTACAGTAAAAATCTCTGAGATCCACAGAAAATACTGTACTCTAACTTCCTGTAAGACAAAAAGGTGGCAGGAGACCTTTCCCCCAGTCTTCATAACCTGATAAAATAAAACACGATTCATTGTCTACAACTAAATTCACTATAAGAGAAAGCTTGTTGCCTGTGGTTGCTACGAGTAGTTTTGCACATGCCAAAATGTTTTTCTCCAATCAGAGATAATTAAGCAAGCAACTGCATGCTCTTACCAGCCCTCTATGTATCAAATTATTCTGCATCCAGGGGAAACTCTACAATTCCAAAATACACATTAATTACATAACCATGTTCAAGGTGTCCAATGTACACACACACACACACACACACACACACACACACACACACACACACACACACACACACACACACACACACACACACACACACACACACACACACACACACACACACACACACACACGCAGCAGCCAGTAGTATTTGAAAAAGCACCTTCTCCTAAACGCAACAGTCTCTAAATCATAGTTCATTGGTTCGTACAAAGTGATCAAACTTTACCATTCTGATATTTACTATAACGTTTATTTTTGTGCTCAAAATACATTTTGGTTGTCTGGTGAGATTCTGCCTAGTATACCAAAGACGAAGAATTACAACACTCAGCTTTTGTGGTTCCACAACTTTGTCAAGAGTTATACTATATATCACTTTATTTTTATTATAAAAGACATGTAAATGCAATTTTGTTGGCATGTTATTGTTATGCAATTGTTGTTTTACAAAACACAAAGTAATAATGTGGGGACCTACCTGCTACTTCAGCACTTAATGGAAAGATGTCAATTACTCCCAGAAACAGGCGAACGTGCCTTAAATGGCAGATCTGCAGTACCTTTGGCTTCAGTGTCACTGTCCACTGTCTCTGCTCTCAGTCACAAAATTAACCTCTTGTTCTCCCCTCACTCCTGTTATAACCAAATAGCAATGCAATGCAATGAGACACAATTCAGATGTCTTAGTTCAGGTTTGATGATGACAGGCTTTTTATGACAGCTTCATTAAATTAAACAGATAAATCTTTTTTTGTGAATAAATATGTGAAATGTGATGCAATATGTGACAGCATATAGTTGAATAAAAATATGGCTAATCTTAGTGAAATAGTTAACAGATATAACGCTGGACAGAATGTCCTGTCAAATGTCAGTGACGCAAAAGTTCCCTACAAAAACTTTAAATTATTTTATTTTAGGACTATCTCTCTTCATGTGTATTCCGTCATGCCTCATCATGGGAACTGGGACTTGTTGGATCACTTCCAAGAATATTCCCAGAATGCCGCGGGCAGGCAGCCCACACTCCGTTCTCCGCAGGGATGTTGACAAGCCGGCCTGAACTTTGGATTTGTAGGTTTTGGCACATAGTGCAACATTGTCTGACCTGTCAGTACGAGATTTATTGTGGACTTCAAAAATATTATAAAGTTGTGAGGGTTTTTTTCCAGGATATTTATGGATGCAGATAAAATCAGTTGTCTATAAAAAAATTTTGTCACCTTCACAAAGTATGTATGAGTAATGCTGTCAGACGCTCCCGCTCTTTTGAGTATTATAGTAGATCTTGACACACAAAAGGGTTTTTATTGCTTCAGATGAAGCTCTGTGCTGCTTTCAAATTATTCATTAATTAATTGCTGAATATTCACAATAGGGAGTTAATTAAATTAGAGAGTTAATTTAAAAGATAAATCATCCTGACGATTAAAAAAAAAGCCTGGACAGAATGGTATCTGCCACTGAGGCAATGGGCATCACAGCAGTCCTGTTTGCTCTGTGTACACCGTGGCCCAGACCGGATGCTCAGTGCTGACTGGTGTCTGGGCCGGGGAGCATTTGCATTGTAAACACAGTTCAAAGGAAGACTGCCATTCTTCTGGGGAAGCACTCTCAATCGCAAGGCAAACAATTGAGCTTCACCCAGGGCTGGCCTTTTTGCCTTGACAAGCCCTCCTACAGTATAACATTATGATTGGCTCAGTCTATTGTCTACTACATTAAAGATGGACCAATGGGCCGCCACATACAGTAACAGTACAAATGGTTGGTTGGCCTCTGAGAACAGTACTGTCGGCCCACTGGGAAAATGCCCATATGCCAGATTACCAGTCCAGCCCTACAGTAGCTTCACCAATTTTGAATTCATTCCAATGAAGTTGTTGAAACCTACCCTAAGTGGGGGGAAAGGCTGTGTTTCACTTCATTCAGAGTCGCTGCAAAGGATGCGAATAATAGACTACATACTGTACATACTTTCCAGATGCTTTGCGGCACGACCACGGTGAAAGAGAAATCATTCCAAATGGGACTTCCAATCACTGTTTTCTCACTGGCTCTGCAGTCATGACACTGAATGTGTATATGCAGTGGATGTGTACAAGCATAGCTAGAGACGCCTGCCGTGCGCAACACTTGTCACCCCATGGGCGCTGACCTGACACCTTGCAAACACCGTTTCTCCATTACAGACCACTGGGGTGACCGGGAGGGTGCTCATCTGACCGGTCCTGAGATGAAACCTTTAACCATCGCCTGACTTAGAAAAGATGATTCAGTCACAGAGAAAACATTATAGAAGTGCATAGTGTGACTACATTAAGATACATTAAGGCTTTTCATGTGAAGCAATTCCGTTTCGGGATTATGCGTCTCTTTGAAAAGAGAACTTGCACAGTCTCTTAAAAATATCCACCCTCTCCGTCTCCAGGCACATGTTTCTGCAACAAAGCATCTTCCCTCCAGTGGATTAACATGGCTTGTTTCCCCCCCTCTAAATCAATATGTTGGCCTGGCCATCTCCGATGCTACTCTCGCACTCTCACGTGTATGGAATGTAATTGGTTGCTTTATATGGGGCCAAGTGTTAGTGCCATGTGAGGGTCACCTCTGGGACTGACCAATGGTGTGCTAGTATGAGGCATGTGTGGTGACCTCAGACGTTTCAATAAATTAACAAATAAACTACAACACAGGCCCTACTGGAGTGGTCTCCAATTATTTTCCCCCAATGGCCAAATTATGTAGAGCAAATGAGACTGAGGGCCAAACAAATCGCCCGACCGTATGGCCACAGATAGCACATATACTGTATGCTTTCATTTGTTCCAACCTCATGGCGAGCCAAATGTTTACCATGCCCGGGTCGGATCTGGCCCATGGGCCTCCATTTGGAGACCACTGCCCTACTGTATATTCCAGGCAAGATTTCAGAGAGCACATCAAATTCCCACAGGTAGAAAAACGAGTCGACGTGTCCTTCAGGACTTACACAATGACGTTCCTTCCTCTTTTGTGTGCGTCGAAAGGTAGCGAAAAGGATTTTCTGAAAATGATAAGGACAGATAAGCTACGCAAAAGAAATTGAATTTCGTAGAATGAGAGGAGGAAGAGAAGCTGGAGGGCGATTATCATGTGCTATTATCAACAGAACATATTTCTCTTTGATAGAAAAAGGCCCTCACATTTTGAACTAGGGAACCTGAGGGGGTTTTGTATCAATGTAGTGATTTTTATTGTTGTCAGTTCTTGGCAAGACCTCACTTGAAAAAAAAAGTCTATCTTAATTTTTTAACATCAATGGGAAAATAGAGTGAATAATAATAATTCTTAGGGGCAGCTATAGACTAGTGGTTAGAGAGTTGGTCTTTCAATCTAGGGGTTGCCGGTTCGAATCCCCCCGACCTCTCCCTACACCTCCATCCATGGCTGAAGTGCCCTTGAGCACAGCACCTAACCCCACACTGCTCCAGGGACTGTAACCAATACCCTGACAAATAATAGTTGTAAGTCGCTTTGAACAAATGAAAGCGTCAGCTAAGTGTAATGTAATGTAATGTAATGTAATTCTACTGCTAATGCCAATAGTAGTACCTAAGCATTATGCCACAAGAATAGCATATTGTTGTCAGTGTTATGGTCATGTTTGCTGGTACGTGAAGCCAAGATCTGACAAATAATGTGGATTTTTAACCCTGCAATGAAATTACACAGTAAACAATGAAAAATGAGACAAAGCAACTCCATAAAACCACTTCAAAGATTAAAAATAAAGAATTATTCCCTCTCCTACAACTTCTAATTTAAACAAATTACTGAGGCCAATTATAATGGAAAAGCTACACTACACATCTGAACTCGTGGAAACATACAATAAATGCAGTCAGTGCCAATGTTTTTAGATCATTGTACTTTTGGTGCGTTCATATGTACGTGTCTGTCTCTCATATGTGTATATACAGTATATAGCCATTCACAGCAGTTACACGTCTTGTGAGAAGGATGAACTGTGCAGATGGACATCTCTCATATTAGGAAGATGAGGCCATGATCTAAACAACTTGGATGTTAGTGTGACATTTTTTACCACCTTTTCTTTTAAAACAAGAAAGCAAAAGGTGTTGTTTTGATTTAAACAAGAAAGTAAAAGGTGTCATCGTTTTGAGCCATACTGTGACAGAGGTCACCCATGACATTGCCCCTCTACTCAGTTCAGTGGCTTACACTACAAAGCTGGCTCAGGATAGGTTACGGTTAAGGTAAGAGGTAAATCATCTAATACAAGAGCTTTTCTTAGGAAAATGAGGACTCTAGGCTCTTCTATTAAATGATTTACCTCTTAACTTAATCTTAACTTATCCTGAACCAGCTTTGGAAATCAGACAGCCTACAGGACATTTCTCATACTAGTTTCTGGGATACAGTTTGGCAGTGAACACAATAGCTGAGAACATGATTGAAAATAACCAAAGTACTTCGAAAAATAATAAGTTCAGCTACATTGTCAAAAATGGACACTGAAATTCTGAATTTCTTGTTTTTATTTTACCCCAATACTTTTGAAGGATGTAGACCCTTAAATTGAGACACAGCTTTAGTCTACCACTGTTTTTATTTGCAAGACTTTTAACAATACAGTGTTGACAAAATGAAGGCTTTTATCAAATTATTCAGAACATGCGAACCAAAGTACAACGTGCTACTGTAAGTCAAAAAATATTTCATTGAACAGTGAGGTGATCCCAGCATATGCCATGGAGAGCTGCGCAGCTGGCCTTTGCAGCAAGCTAGTGTTCATGTTTCAAAATAATTGCACTCGTGCTACAAATGTCACTGTATGGGTTTGTTCCAGAGGCACTGAGGTCAGAATCTATGCACCTTTTGTGTACATAGTTAAAACAGGTTACAGAAAATTTGGCTTCTCCGAAATAAAACCATTCACTCTGGCATGTACGTAAAGTAAAGTACATAAGATTTTCACAACTCTTACTGTGTTTTCGTAAACAAAGGCTACACTGAAAACACTACGAGAAAAGTGGCGCAGAATTAGAGATCCCCAGTAAAGGCTACTGCGGCAATAAAGTGTAGAGCATGCCCAGGTTCACACATCAATGTAGGCATCTAATCAAGGGTTTGTTTTATAGACATCTGGCCAAGTTAAAGCAATACAGCACCACTTCTGGAAATAAGCTCATTTTCCACCTTCGCTTCAGCTAAATAATTGAGTTTTACCTTTCTCCTGGAATTCCACGGCTGGAGGAACAGGAGAAAGGTAAAACTCAATTCTTTAACTCAAGGAAAAAAAATGCACAAATGAGCGTTTTTCACCCCCGAAATGATGGAGTGTCACTTTAAAATAGTGTATTCTGCAACTTGAAACTGGAATGTTCTTGTCCAGTCTTGGAGAATCACATTGGTAGTGTACATGTGAGATTCAGCCCGAAAACATCACCTTCCAAGTCCAGAATGCATCGCTCCAAGTTAGGCACTAGCCAAAAAAGAGATTTTTAAAACCCAAAACAACACCTCTGTAGTCTGTACCTTGTTGATCCTGTGCAGTGACATAACAACCACTTTTTCTGGCATGCAGTGCATCTAAAAATCTAGATAAACAATCAGCTTTTGATTACAATTTTTTTTTTGCAAGTATTTTTTTTAAACTGACTTACATATATCTTCTGTGGAAATTAAACCAAACAAGACAGCCTAAATAGGATGCTTGTACTAAAAATGACATTTAGAAAACAAACGCTACAATTTAGGGCCCATTTTTTGGTTTGTAAAAAAAGAACGTTTTGTAAATGTTATTGTATGGTATCATCAGTGTTTGTGTACATTGTGTTGTTAAGTTTTTCTTAAATAATTATATTGTACTGCACGTTGATATGGACATGACATGAGGGTTTTTTTTTTACTATTGGTGTTCTTTCACATTTCTGGTGGTACTGAGGTCCTTATCATCAGAAGCTTTACAGTATGATCTTCAATACCATTTAAATTCAGGATGTCACAGGATATGGAGCTAAATGAGGCCAGCCAGCTAAGCGAAGATATACCCTATTGCTTGCATTTGAAGTTGATGAAATATTTGCACACCAGGTATGATGATAGGCAGCCTTTTCAGACACAGTATGTACGTAGTATATACGTTTTTTAATCATATTACACCAATAAGTAAGAATTTCACCTAGCAATCCTAAAGTCAAAAGCAAGTTTTCATCTTCAGACACCCAACATATTGGGAGAAGAATTGTGTAAAAAAGACATTGCTAAGAGTAAGTAAGTAAAAAGACATTGCTTCAAAGTTGTTTAGTGGATTTTATATTGCATGAAGAGTGGCAAAGCCAAAGAGAGTTTAGTGAGTTTAAAAGGTGGATTTCACCCTGTGGCAACCTGAATTTCATAGAAGTTATGTTGTTATGCTAAATGCCTTTGTAAACATTAAAATGAGGATACACTTGAGTTTTATAATTTTGCAGTGGATTGTTACAGCAATGCTGAAGACCTTGACACCCAGCGGGCCTGCCTCACGTGTGTTAATCCAATTAGCATTGTCACACTTCAGGCTTCATTAAACAAAACCGGACAGCGTACGTTGCCATTATCTGTTGAGTTTAGAAAGGCATGTATAGCCTCAAACCGCAGTACAAAACTGGGCTACAAAACCTGTACTTCGACGGCGACACCAAAGAGCCAGGCTCAGTGGTATGGCAGTTCAAAGACAGCCACAACCCTACAGCACTGATCGCTCCATCAAAGTGTGTCATACAGCTGATGGTGCTGTTACACTAGGACAGTGGTTCCCAAACTGGGGGTCGAGACCCATAGGGGGATGTGGAGAGAAGATACTGTTAGCCTCAACCCTTGAATATATGGCATCATATAATGTAACAACATTCTCAGTCCAAAAGGGGGTCTCAGCAGAAAAAGTTTGGGAACCACTGCACAAGGAAGTTGACAATAGATCTAAAAAATGGTCACACATTATACTGTATGTTGGTAATACACTATTGGGAAATTTGAGTGCTTTAATTGCCTGAGTCCGCTTAAAGACTTGTATTGGAGCACATTGAATGGCATATGACAATGGTAGAGATTAAAGAAACAATACATGTAATAAAACATAAAAAATGCATGAAACTAAAACCTGGAAAAAGTCTACACCCTAAAAACAAATCCAAACCTGACCCTCCTTCCCAAAGAAAGGGAATAGTGTCATATTTATTTGTCCTGCAATCTGTAAGTCTTATGTAAAACCAAAATATGTGAAAACAGTAAGGGCAGACAAACTGGATTCAGAAAGTAAAATTTCTGTGCAGGTATGCTGAATTCCTTCTGCCTTAACTACTGATGAGATTTCACGAATTAGCTGATCTATGTGTGTATCAGCTGATTGATAATGACCCAGTGAATTTAATATAACAAATAAATGTATGCAACAGAGTCTTTACTTTCTGCACCCAGGATGCCTGCCTCTGGAAAACAGTATGTTTATGTATGATAAAATGAAACACAAGCTTAGCCCCCAATTGGAAATAGCACAGCCAAAATACCTCAGGGCTATATAAAAAACAGTGCACCCAAAAACTGTGTCCTGCTGTGAACAAAAAATATTCAGTAGCAGTGCTCCTAGAAAAGCTAGCCTTGAAGCCCTGATCACCATTGTCCATGGATAATGACTGCAAAGATTTTCAAAATATTGCACAAAATCCGTAAAAACAACAAAGCAAAAAAGTAAAAACGAAACATATAAAAATAAGAATAATAATAATTAAAAAAACACGCTAAAAGGCATTTGTGTTTTTGTTGACAACACTTGAAAG
Source organism: Engraulis encrasicolus (assembly GCF_034702125.1). Classification (NCBI taxonomy): domain Eukaryota; kingdom Metazoa; phylum Chordata; class Actinopteri; order Clupeiformes; family Engraulidae; genus Engraulis; species Engraulis encrasicolus. The sequence goes on along the minus strand of NC_085858.1, from coordinate 28,886,440 downwards.
AGAAGGACACTGTGTACCAATCCATTGCCCTGTCGGTCAAGGTCATTGAGTAATGTCTGTGGATAAAAAAAGAACGAGACAATGTGATACAACTAAGACCAAATCCTGTGGCAGTCCGGCAGTAAACATTATCTAAATGGAGCAGAGGGAAATGTCGAAAAGGGAACATGGAAATCAAACTCAAGCTAGTTTTGAGGACCCATTCAGCTAATGCTAGCCATCAGTTCATTTATTTGGTCTTTGGTGTATCAAATTATATCACTGTCGTTTTTCCTATCAACATTATGTGACCTTGACAAACATAGCTATGCTGGAACTCTGAGAACTTCTTGATTAAAAACAAACATAAAGTAAACATAATAAACACAAAGACGTACTGTAACCATCTTGACTTATTGGATGAACTGTTACAGCTGTGAGTTACATTCTCCTTATTTGGACCCTAGAAGTTTTACACTATTTATTTATTTATTTATACATCTGATTGCATTCCTTGCATTTCTTATTTTTTAACCATGTGTCCCTGCACTTGATTCCTTAATTTTTTTGTTAAAATGTAACATTTTAATTCCTAAGCCATCTTAACTGTCTGGATTATACTACAGTACTGTACACCAACGATGGTCTTGAGACTACAGTCATACCTGTTCCTTTTTATCGCAGGAATACAAATATTATTTAAATATGTTTTCAAATGTATTGAGCAATGTACTGTATGTGCAAAGGCAGCCAGAAAACCTATTTAGTGTTTTAAATATGGGTACCTGCATTTAAAAAATAAAATAAAAAACGTCATGAGTCCTAACTAAGCAGAACCTTAAAAATTACATCATCTCTCATTCACCTCAAGCAAAAATGAGCATAAATACAACAACCCTGCTGCAGAATTTCAGCATTTTCTTTCTTTCTTTCTTTCTTTTTTTTTTTAAATTCCACCACCAGTGTGCAAGAGCAAGCTTCTCCAAGATGGCCCTTCTGCGGAAGGCTTTATCTGGAATGTATATATATAATATAGTATGTACAAAGATAGATACATTTGTAATGAAAGTAAGTTCTGGAAGAGGAGCCGTAGCACAGGCCTTTGCTATACTTCACTTTGCTATATTAAGACTATATATCAATTTCATCCCTATAGTATCTTCTCATTGGCAATGATCGGTTTCAATGGTAGGCGCTTTTTAACTACATAATCTGTCAAACACTCATAGATAAATATATATATATATATATATAATATATATATCACCTGATACTTGTATATCTCAGGCACAATAAAATTAGCTGCTTTAGAAATAACTGGCATTAAAACATCACTGAGGTGTGTGTGTGTGTGTGTGTGTGTGTGTGTGTGTGTGTGTGTGTGTGTGTGTGTGTGTGTGTGTGTGTGTGTGTGTTGTGTGTGTTGTGTGTGTTGTGTGTTGTGTGTAGTGTTTTCATGATTGCATGCTAGAAGGGTTTCTTAAAAGATTACAGTTTTCTCTTCCTCACGAGGCTTTTTTCCCGCTTAGTGTCTGTTCCATGGTCTCAGTGGAGGCTACGGACTTGACCACAGGTAGAAGAGAGTGCTTGACCGGGTTGGAGACCTTGAGGGACGCTTTCTGTTTCGTACTCATTTTATTGGGCGTGTTCTCCACAGAGTTCCGCACGTCTTTCCGCAAGGAAGGGCTCGAGGAGGACTTCTCGTCATCCGCGGCGCCCCCCTTGGTCTGGGAGGCTTTGGACTTGGCTGTCCTTTCAGAGCTCTTCTTGCTGAGCAGGGTGGTTTTCCCCAAGTCGGCCGAGCGGCGGCTCTCTCTCTGGCGAAGTGCGCTCTTCAGGAAGGACAGGCCCTTGTCTTCTAGTTTGCTGCTGTGGTTGAGGTCTTTAGTGGAGATGCTGGGCGAGCGCAGGCTGGAGACCGAGGAGCTGCTGCTGATGCTCCTCACCGGCTTCCTCTCCAGCCCCACTGCTCTGGGCTTCTCCGTCGGGGGGGAGTTGAGGTGCGCCAGGTCTATGCTGGAAGTCCTTTCGGCAAGCTTCTTCTTGCTGGTGAGGGACACCTTCTCGGACTTGGACGAGCCTTTCTTGACGGAGGAGGCGCGCGACACAGGAGTTTGCGGAGTGGAAGGGGGGTGCACCTTGCACGGGGTACCTTGGGCAGCTGCCTTCTGGGTACTGGAAGACTCGGATTTGGCCTTTGCCGTCTTGCTGGCGTCTTTCTTGGTGTTGCTTACTTTGGCGCTCTTGAGTAGAGAGCTGGAAGACGTTTGAGAGGACGGCTTCAAGCTGGCAGAGGAGCCGTGGTGCTTTTTAGAGCCCTTCTCAAAATCGATTTTGTAGGAGCTCTTCTTAGCACCACTGCTCTCCCCCTTCTGCTTGTCGCCGGAGCCTCCCTTGCGATTCTGTTCTTTCACAGGCTTTGCTTTTTCGCTTTGTTCGCTGGCTAACTGTCCACTGGCGAGGTTCTCCACTTTGGCACTCCTGTAGTAGTCTCCGTCGTCGCCCTTGTTGCCGCTTCCTCCGTCGCTGCCGTAGCTCTCGGCGGTCGCCAGCGGCGCCTTGCTGTTGCCGTGACGATCCTGGCGGCCGTAGCCGCCGAAACAGGACGTGGACACCTTGTCGTCCGACGCGGCCTCGCCAATGCGCTCCAGGGGCGGCGAGGAGCGGGAGTCGAGGGAGAAGCGCGACGGGGAGTTGGACCTCATGTGCAGCTTGGCCGAGAGGGACCAGGAGGGCTTCATGCCGTTCTCGCTGAAGGCCAGGGGGCTGGTTACCGAGGAGCGCGAGGAGATGCTCTGCCTCTGGATGCTCCTCACGAAGGGACGCGTGGAAAAGCCTCCTTAAGACAAACAGTTTGAAAACTCCTGCGTTAACCATTAATGAGCCGGGCATGCACATACAATGACATACAGAACAAGCGCAGTATAACTACAGTACAACATGAGATTACATGCAACCCATTACCTGAGCTGATTGCCACTGATTTGTGGTTTGTTGCCGAGAAAATAATTGTGCGTTAATACCCATGTAAGTATAATGATATTGAGAGCTTGCTTGAGAGCAAATGTTTTATAGTCTAGAGATGTTGACGTTCTGCCAGTATTCATTTTTGTAGTACATAAAATGTCTGTGATGGTAAAGGAGATTCCTAACATTAGCTTTTACAGTCTACATTTAGTAACATGGAGATTCTGGAAATATAGAAACGCTTAGAGAGGAAAAAAGAAGAACAAGAACAACAAAACAAAATTGGAGAGAAGCTTCTAACCGTCATCCTCGCTGCGATCCCCGGGGAACTCGACGGACTCGGCCAGGGAGGCGAGGGAGGTGCGGCGGGAGGACGCCCCCGAGGTCAGACTGGGAGGCCGGCTGCCGGGGAGACGATTCACCCAGTGGTCACACAGGGACGAACTCGTGGAGCCTAAAATAGACCAACATACAGTTGGAAAATAAATGATGAAACATACAGCGCAGACATACAGACCAGTTAATTATTGTCGTTTGTGTCATAAACCCAGTGGTCACACAGGGATGAACTTGTGGAGCCTAAAATAACAAACATTTGTTACATTACAGTTGGAACACTTTGCTGCAATCTTAATGGCAATCGAGTCACACAAGCGTTAAAAGTACTTATTCAGTCTCCAGTCAACCTAAATGATGAAAGTGGAAGTGGAATTATCTCTCAGAGAGAGATTTTCTGCTCCTCCAAACTTTAGTGCGGTAATCGCCCATGAAAGGCAGCAAAGCACATTCAGTAGCGATTTCACTTTTTAATTTTACAACGTGTGCAATACTTGTTTTTATTTCTTTTTTACGGAACATCAAATTTGTCAAGAGACAAAAGATGGAAATTGGCCTCATGGCTATAATATTCTGCATTTCTTCTCAATGTTATATATTAGTACCTTTGTTAAATAAATAAACTTCCAACTTCAGACTTGTGCCAGTGTTGTGAGGCATCATAGCGTACCTGCCACAGAGCTGTTGGCGGACCATGAGGGGATGACGGTCCTGCGTTGGTAGAACAGAATGTAGGCCGTTTGCTGGCACACGTCCTCATCAGCGATGGGCTGGACCTCAGTGTCATCAAAGCAGTACCACTGACCATCTATGGAGTTCTTACAGTAAGCTGGTGGATTGGGGAATGTGGGCAAAAAAGAACAGAAAAAGCAATGCAGAAATTAGAAAATCAAGTTTTAAAATCAGGTTTCTAATGCCTTTTTCAAACATTGGTCTACTAGTTCATGCCTGCATTAAGACTCAACTGTAACAGTGACAGCAACTGTTTTCAGCAAGCATTACATTTCCCAGCCTGGTACGCCTACAGTGCACCCCAAATAACATTCATGTTTCAGTGTTGCTCAATGTCCAGTGTTACTAACACAACATGGGTGAAGCATGCCTAAACACAGTTGTTTATGCTTTTACATTCATGTGAAAGAACAAATGAAAAAAAAACAAACAAACAGATCTTTCCAATCTGAGTAAAGCCTACATCTCAGTATAACCTACCTGTGTAATCTTCCATGTCACCATAGTTACAGAGTATAGCCTACCTGTGTAGTGTCCTCCGTGCATGTTTCCATGGTGATTGCACACGGCGTAGAGGTCGTACAGGTAGTCGTTGGGGTTGTGTCCGTAGGGGCGTCTCCATGGCGACCAGTGTGAGGGCAGGCTCCAGCTGCTCTGGCTCCTCTTCACCATGTGGGGCGCCATGTCCATCCCGAGCAGCGGGAAGCGCACCATGTTCTGCATCTTCACACGACGATCCGCCTCCTGTAGGTTACACACACCCAGGGTTACTACCGCTAATCGTCACGGATACAGCAATTGTGACTGGGTTGGTGGCAATGCGGCAAGGCATCATACCAGAGTTAAGATAATATGCACCATCTTGAACGATCTACTCCTGTATCACGTTTGTGCATCACGACAAATGCATGTTAACTTGTGCTCCACAACACCCTGTGACAGGTTAGGTTTAGCTATAGGTATGGTTTTGGTTAGGATACAATTTTGCCATTTTCCATGAATGTTGTTATTTTTGGCTGAAGTAAAGTGGCAGAAACGTTGCTTTACTGACAGCTTAGGGTTAGGCATGGTTTTGGTCAGGGCACAGCGGAGAATTTTCACGTTTAGCAACAGAAATTCACCATTCAAATTCAGATACGGCGGCAAAACTGTCGTTGAGGACCATGGCTTTCCTTGCAAAAGCGTCGCACCTCAAAGCGTAATGCACTGGCATCGTGAAATACAGTAAATACGCCTTAGCAATGTTGCCAGTCTGGGCAACGAGAACATGAGGATACCTCACCTGTCTGAACCTCTTGAGGTGTAGGATGAGGACGTCATGAGGATACCTCACCTGTCTGAACCTCTTGAGGTGTAGGATGAGGACGTCATGAAGATACCTCACCTGTCTGAACCTCTTGAGGTGTAGGATGAGGACGTCATGAAGATACCTCACCTGTCTGAACCTCTTGAGGTGTAGGATGAGGACGTCCGGTAGGATACCTCACCTGTCTGAACCTCTTGAGGTGTAGGATGAGGACGCCTTAGCAATGAGGACGTCATGAAGATACCTCACCTGTCTGAACCTCTTGAGGTGTAGGATGAGGACGTCCGGTAGGGTCCACAGGCTGAGCTTGATGCGGCCCTGCTGCAGCTGTTTACAGTGGGGGCAGCGCCAGGCATCATCGGAGCCGAGCTACAAATAGAAACACACAAAAAGCTTCGTTTTCACACACAAACGGGAATTGGCATTGCATTTTTTTTTTCAGGTTAATAAAATATGATAAGTAGTAGACAATCTAAAACACTAGGGAAACATATGACTGTTGGTGACGCTCGAGCGAAAGCAGAAGTCTTATTATATTTCAAAGCTTCTAGCTCGATACACCATGCTGACTGCTTGAAAAATGGAATTAGCTGCAGAGGAATGCACAAGGAAGGGGAAGAGAGGCAGGATTCCCAGGGGAGACATGCGGTATCTTATTGTTCCAACGTGTCTCAGTGTTGGGTTTTAAAAGATCCCAGCACAAGCCTCTAGGCGTATTTCTGTGTTGTGCTGTTTTAATGCCAGGTTTAATGAGGAAACAACAAAATCTAACCACAAATTGCACAAAATGCAAAACACTGTCAGCACGAAGAGAATATGAAGCAAATGATTGTTGACTACAGTAGACGCTAGCCATGCCAAGCCAAGCCACTCACCAAGCCCTCATAAGAGAGCCTGGAGAGGCAGCAGCACCAAGTTCCTGTGTGTGTGTGTGTGTGTATGTGTGTGTGTGACTGTGTGTGTGTGTGTGTGTATGTGTGTGTGTGACTGTGTGTGTGTGTGTGTGTGTTAGAGAGAGAGAGAGAGAGGGAGAGAGAGAGACTGCAAATTGCGGCTTCAATAAGAAGAAAGCAAGGCAGCTAGCTAAGTATTGTTCACTGTCTGCGGTTATAGGCAGTTTGCATACCTGGAGAAGGAGCTGCCCCTTGTACGCCGAAGTATGCAGTAGACCAGCATCATTTTTTAGAATGTACAGTATGTAGAAGACACATCATTGCTTATTTAAGATTGTTTGGGGTGCTGTTTTTCCCCCAATAATTATTGGTCCTCCCAAATAAAGCAATCAATTTGTGCGTGTGTGCGTGTGTGCGTGTGTGCGTGTGTGCGCGCGCGTGTGTGTGTATGTGTATGCGTGTGTACAGCAAAGACAATCTGGGTTTCATTTGCCACTGCAGTTCTGGCTGCAGTGCCTGGTGTACACCTCCCGACTTCCCTGCGGTAGCCAGCCAGTCCATTCAGGCTTCATTTCCATCACATTACACGGTGTGCATGCTGGCTTGTGTGGCAAATGACAGGCCATGTAATTGGTTTTAATTACCACGAGACAACCACTGTTATTATAATGGCAGGCTGTGTCCGGGTTCAGGCTTACAGTTCTTCAAGTTCAGGGTGTTGGTTACAGTCCCTGGAGTAGTCTGGGGTAAGGCGTCTTGCTTGGAGGGAGACTTTGTACACATCCCAGGTGCCGTCTTTATATTAGGTGCCAAACAAAAACGTTTTCATCCCTTTACAGGTCTACGTGTATAAAGCATGCATTTGTAGATGCCTTGTTCAAGAGCAGCAAGAACAGGAAATCTGGCATGCAGGACATTTCCCAGTGGGCTGACAGGCCTTAGGGGCCAATGGCATTGTTTTTTTCCCTCTTAGAGACTGACCCACAATTTGGAAGGGATGCAAAGACCTTTTTTATGGGTCCAGTCCAAACCTGGCCATGGATGAATGAAGACTACTGGTCTTCCTACTGGTTGAGATTAATAGCATAATGAAGTGTTTGTGCTGTGATGTGTTTATCCTGTTCCTCTCGAGTGCAGCGCTGGGTGAGGGTATACTAATGGTGGTGTGCTTGTGGTGTTCCATGTTACCTGTTCCTCTTGGTTGCTAATGGTTACGTATGTGTTTGTAGCATTCTATGTTACCTGTTCCTCTTGGTTGCTAATGGTTACGTATGTGTTTGTGGTGTGCCATGTTACCTGTACCTATTGGTTGCTAATGGTTACGCATGTGTTTGTGGTGTGCCATGTCACCTGTTCCTATTGGTTGCTAATGGTTACGTATGTGTTTGTGGCATTTTATGTTACCTGTTCCTCTTGGGTAGTACTGGTTATGTGTCTGTGGTTTTCCATGTTACCATATTCCTGTCGGTTGCTAATGGTGATGTGCTTGTTGTGTGCTATAGGTTACCTGTTCCTCTCGGGTGTAGAGCTGGAAGCACTGGGCCAGGGTGCAGGCCTGCGGGTGGTGGTGCCTCTCCCTCTGCAGGTACACGCTCTCAGCATCAGGAATGTACTCCTCCTCAGTGTGGCCAAACAAACTGGAGGGAAGAATGCAATCGCAAACATAAATAGATGTATTTCACACAGAAAGTAATACATGGATAAGATTAAATAGGTATAATTTCAATAGATCTGTAAAATTGAAAATATTTGGGATAAATAAAAGACAAATTCCTGCTTTAACATACAGTTACAGAGAAAAAACACTTGTACAGATTTACTTGAGTTTAATCATGTTTTAATCATGTTTTGAATGCTGATTCCATTACAGTTATCTGGAGATCATACAACTGAATCACCACCTTACTACTTATCATTACATAAGCGTCCTATAGTGAATTGGATACAGATCCAGAGTCTACAGATGTCTCCAAATGATAGATTACTAGTGTTACATTACAGCAGTGTTTCTCAAAGTGGGGCGTAAGCAAAGGCATCACAGGGGGAGTGTGTGACATGATTTTGGGACCCTCCGAAGGGGGTAATGATGGGAAAAGTTTGAGAACCACTGCATTACAGCATCATAACTATGACACGGTTGCAATTTTTTTCTGCTTTATCACTTTTGTTTGTCGTTATAGAAACGTACTAGTCCTTGGTTTCCTTATCCCACTCCACCACTATCTTCACATGGGGCGGTCCGCCCTGACCGCATGACTTGTACGCCCTGCAAACAAGAGTTAAAGTCATCATTAATCATTATTGCAAAATGGAGTTAAAAGTATACTTTTGTCGTTATGAAATGTAATCTGCTAAGACGACTGCAGACCTCTCGACAGTAGGGTGGCACAACGGCTGCTCCTCTTGTGGCAGTAGATAGGTAATGCCAACCACACCCACAACACGCAGGCTGAAGGGACCGACCTGACAGGAAAACAGGTTTTTAAAATGTTTTTGTTAAGCTTTTTCAACTTTATTTATCAGACAGGACAGTTGAGAGAGGGAGAGGAAATGAGTGGGGAGAGAGAGGGTGGAAGGATCGCCAAAGGACCTTGGGTCGGATTAGAACCCCGGTCACCGGCGTAATGGTATGATGCCTTAGCTCCCCCCAAAACTTCAAAAGGATGATGTGTTCGTACTGTTTGTCTGTGTGTTTTTTATCTGTGTGTGTGTGTGTGTGTGTGTGTGTGTGTGTGTGTGTGTGTGTGTGTGTGCGTGCGTGCGTGCGTGCGTGCGTGCGTGCGTGTGTTACCTGGATGTATACTCCCGGCCTCAGCAGGTGTCTCATCTTTTCCAGGATCTCTCTTTGCAACACGTCCCAGGTCACAGTTCGCTCCATGTACAGGACAAAAGGAAGACCAAACCTGTAAAAAATAAAACCATACGATCATACCATAAAAGGTTGTCAATGCAACCTTGGGTGCACAGAAAAAAACTCTGATGGTTCTTCAAAATTGCACAAACTGGTGACTATTTCAACCTGATTTCGTCAGACAATTGATCATGTTTCGTACAATGAGAAGGTTAGAACTTAAAAGGGGTAGAGAGCACACAACATCAAGTTCAGCAGTTAGGGTGGAACAGCTAATGTATTTTCAATCGGACTCAGGCGAATCAAACCATTCCCTGGGATAACTTATTAATGTTTCATGGCTCTCCTATTCTCAAAACCTCGCAATTTCACACTCCAACATCATCACAAACAAGGCAACAAGCCTCCTTAGGCTTGATAGATAGATAAGATAGATAGATAGATAGATAGATAGATAGATAGATAGATAGATAGATAGATAGATAGATAGATAGATAGATAGATAGATAGATAGATAGATAGATAGATAGATAGATAGATAGATAGATAGATAGATAGATAGATAGATAGATAGATAGCCTTTATTGTGCCCAAAGTTACAGCCAACATGAAGAGATAGAGCATACAAGACAGGCATAGGGGCAACATGGAGTAATACATCACACCAATAAGCAACATTTTCACTTACCCCAAAGCCACAACAACAAAAGTACAAAGTACACACTCTACCACACTAAACTCCAGGTGGGGACTGCCAACAGGCTGGCAGTGTCTAAGCAAACACTCATAATGCCCTACTTACACCTGCCTAGTGCCGAGGGCCTATGGAGCTTGGCCAGCTTCCTGAACTCACCTTCAACAACAAAATATAAACAGCCTGAGCCCATAGAAGGAAGTTGACTCTGAAAACAGGAATATATGATTGCCACCTGGGATCTCAATAACACAACATTAACAAATAAAAACAACAACAACCAACAGATGGAAAAGCAACTGCTGGAACAGTCTCAGTAAACTAGGATCTGCATGTACACAAAATGACGGGTAGTGTCCTCTTCAAATTGACTTGAGGAGATATGGAATTCTGTTTTTGATTCAGGATGAGTGACAAGATAATGTCAGTTTATTGGCCATTTAATCGGTTAATGATAAACACAAGTATGCAATGTGTCAATGTCACTCTAGGGGTAAATACTGTAAGTGTTGATCAGTGTGGGTTAATGGATGTAATGACAACACCAGTCACTCATAATTTTGAGAGAAATCAAAGAAAGGTAAGAAAGAGGAGGGGGAGGATTAAGAACAAGCTGGTTACTAGCTAGAAAAGGCAAGATTAAGAAAGTAAAGAAAACTACTTAGTGGGTGAAAGAGGCAAAGGAGTTTGCTTTATTCACACCGCTGTGATGTAATGTGAGTGGATTAATGTGCCGTTGTTGCAACATACCTGCACTGACAGGAGACGGCCTGTAGAGGGACACAGTGCATTGCCATACCATCAACCCTCTTCGGAGACATGCGTAGCCCCAACAGTTTTACCAGACATTGCGTGAGTTAAAATGCTTTTGTATATGTAACCAGGGTAAGATAATTAATACCTCTACAGTATAGATGAATGTGTAGTGACTTCAATTCAATCTGTTGGTGTCTGTGTGATTGCAGTGTGGTGAGAATGTAGTAGTCTTTGTGTCAAAGCACAGAGATACTGGATATACATTTGCTGTAACCGCCATACAGCCGATCTTGGTGTCAGTATGATTACAGTATCACGGGAGTGTAGCGATAAGTATAGAGGCGGCCTTGATGACAGTATGATGAGTGTGTGCTGTACAAGCGTGTAGTCACCACTATTACATTGCTGTGGGTGTAGTTGTATAGGAACCACAATATCATCTACCTTGGTGATACAGTGAACACAGTGTTGTTAGTGTGACCTCCATACAGTGTTATGAGTATGTAGTAACTATGAGAATGTAGTGACTACAATCACCTGCCTTGGTGATAGTAAAATCGGAGTATTATGACAGTTGCCTGTTGCAACCACTTGACTATACCGTCTGCTTTGATGTTCAGTATAATAGGATCATTATTAGTTACAGTAACCACAATACCGTCTACCTTACATACTGTATGATTACAGCATTACCCCCCCCCCCCCTTGCAATAATAGAACCCGGAAACAATGGACCAATGGAACCTCTCTCTCTCTCTCTACTCTCTCTGATATAACTTTGTTGTAACTGCTTCTCTGTCTGCCTAGGTGTCAGGTGAGTGTATAAGTGACCACTATCCTTGGCGCCTCTGTGAGGACAGTATTATGAGGGTGTGGTAACAGCAATACTACCTCCCTTGATGACAGTATGATTATAGTATTATGTATAGTAAAGTACAGTACAGTACAGTACAGTACAGTATAGTATTATAAGCAGGGGTGAAAGCAGTTTTGGTTTCTTACCGGTGCTACCCCCCACCACCACCACCCGCAAACAAACAAAATAAACATGAGCATTACATATCTATAATCACTGCCTGACTATTTCGGGTGTCTCTTCATAGGAGGACACTAGTCTCAAATGGCATTGTGTGGTTTTATGTATTTTCTATTGAAACAGCAGACCTTCATTTTTCAAATGTGGGATTTTGGACAGCAACAGCAGACCTTACTTTTTTCAAATGTGGGATTTTGGACAGCATTAAGCCTATACTCTTACAGGTACCGCACACCATCTGTAAATGTTATACTGGTGTTGCGCACCTGCGCACCCATCTACTTTCACCACTGATTATAAGAGTGTAATAAGTAACCACTATACCGTCTGCCTTGGCGTTCGTGTGAGAACAGTGTTATGAGTGAGTAGTCAGTAGCCACTATACCGTCTGCCTTGGTGTCTGTGTGAGAACAGGACAGTGTTATGACTCTATGAGTGAGTAGTCAGTAACCACTATACCGTCTGCCTTGGTGTCTGTGTGAGAACAGGACAGTGTTATGACTCTATGAGTGAGTAGTCAGTAACCACTATACCGTCTGCTTTGGTGTCTGTGTGAGAACAGTATTATGAGTGAGTAGGTAGTAGCCACTATACCGTCTGCCTTGGTGTCTGTGTGAGGACAGGACAGTGTTATGAGTGAGTAGTCAGTGAGCACCATACCATCTGCTTTGGTGTCTGTGTGAGGACAGGACAGTGTTATGAGTGAGTAGTCAGTGAGCACCATACCGTCTGCCTTGGTGTCTGTGTGAGGACAGGACAGTGTTATGAGTGAGTAGTCAGTGAGCACCATACCATCTGCTTTGGTGTCTGTGTGAGGACAGGACAGTGTTATGAGTGAGTAGTCAGTGAGCACCATACCGTCTGCCTTGGTGTCTGTGTGAGGACAGGACAGTGTTATGAGTGAGTAGTCAGTGAGCACTATACCGTCTGCCTTGGTGTCCGGTGCAGGCTCGGTTGCAGATGAGCAGGATCATCTTCTCGGTGGCGGCTGTGTTGGCGCTGGGGGATGCGGAGGAGGAGGAGGAGTTGTTGCCTGCTCCCTGCATGAAGGAGGGGCTTCGGGAGCTGTCCTGGCCACTGTGCTTCAGATTGCTCTGGTTCAAATTCGCCAATAGGCTTCCTGTGGGGTTACATGGGGTGACATCATCACAAAATACCATACTAGACTCTATGGAAACTACACATTAGTATATAAAAAAGGCAAATGTGTGTCATGAGGTAACATGAACACAACGGCCACATATTCCAAAAGACCTGGCTTGACCTGTCCAAATAGGGAAATTGGACAGGTAACACCAGGTATTTTAGAATGTGTGGAACTGGATTCTAGCTTCTGAATCCAGGTTGCCCATCACTGCACAATACTAGACTTGAAACTGAAATGAAACTACCTATTTCCCTAAAAAGGCACAAGTGCTGTCACTTTAAATTAAAAATGTTAGACGCATTCACTGAAAATTCAACTGCACGTCCATAGCTGTATTAAATTCACACCAATAAATAATGCTCTGCAATTCACTTTTGAATTACAACAGAATTGTGTTAACAGGTGTTTTGTTTCTGAGAGAAGAAGACAGAAAAACACAAGATGTGGCCAGAATCAGCAGTGAGCATTCAATGATTTTCCTTTTTTTAAAAGAAATAAATAACTTCTTTAATAAATAATTCAGTGTTGTGATGAGCCCCCGAAGCTGTACTGAAGGCGGTCGATAAGTTCATGACTGGACATGTTTTGATGGAGTAGCGCAGCAGCAACCGGTGGTTAAATTGACTTGAGGAGGGGGGAGCCTCTTCACTCACAGTAGTAGTCGATGATGATGAGACATCTCACTCCACTGCATTACTATAAATACTTTAGAAGGGGGGGAATACCGAGCTCTGGAGAGCTACAAACCAATTTAATCTCTGACAGCAACAGCTCTCCTCAGGATTTTTCTGAGACGAGGCAGATTGGAGGTGAGACATATTGGATACACAACAATCACTCAAGGACTTGCCCTGAGACTGAGACAGATGGATGATGTCTGTACCAGTAGCTGGAGCAAATGGTCAGACAGATTTGACTTTTTGAGAATCGACGAGAGACTTGTGTCTCTTGAATTTCTGCTGATAGGTATGGTGGCGGGCTATAGAGAATAGCTGATCATTTCCACAGTTAGAAGACAGGTCACTGAGTGAAGTTATATGCAGGGAACACTACAATTTTATACAGAATATTGGCAGTATTCGGCTTGTGTACACCAGTCACAAAAACCCATTATACATTCCGAATGTGGCTGTACTCCAGGAACATTCCAGTAGCATAATCCACAAATGTAAACGGAAAAGTCTGGAACTTGTTTTAAACCCTAATATTGGCAATATTCAGTTTGAAACCGAAACACTCCCTGCATGTAAGTGCAGCCATAGACAGGCTTCCCTTGACCTACACTGGGAGGCATAAGATCAAGAGCATTAAACAGGTGGAGGAAGGAGGCCTTGGAGTTGGTGCTACAAGCAACACCACACATAAGGCATCTAAGGGGGAAAGGAGCTAAAGGCAGATTCACTGAAGAGACTGATAAGTGGAGGGGACAGCACAAGGTGCCAGACACTCCAGATAGGTTTGGGTTAAGGATTTTAGACCTGAAAGTGTCTGTACTTGCCTGGGGTGGCATTGCCAATTAAATTGTTCCACCGACTCTCTGTGGTTTGTAATCAATTGTCTCTCTATATTATTTTGGGACTTCAGTGGAAAATAGGTGGCTAGAATGCAAAAAGTAAAGAATAAGGAATGCCAAGCTGGCCGAAGCAGAGGGACAGAACAGTACTGCTACTACTGTAAGCAACTTCACTGCCCAGTGCCCACTCTGAGGTCTAAAGGACAGGAGGAGGACACACAGGTTTCAGTGTCAGTCACAGTGCCAATGCACTTACTTCCTTGGTGTTCCTGCTGGTATGGGAGTGTTTAGTATGCTGCCTGTGCAAGGGGGGAACAGAAACAGTGACTGTGATTGGATGTGACAGTGAGGACTGGCAAGGATCTGGCCACTCAGAGTGCAGTACACTGAACGGAGGCGGTTACCTCACAAGGAGAGAGGTTGAATTTTATACCAGCCTTTTGATACAGTCAGCCCACAAGCATGGGAATGTTCTCATTCATCCAGATTGTTTGAGTCAAAAGGGCTTAACTGTTAAGAACTCGATTTAAAAAAAAAAAAATTGCAGATATGTCATCTCTTGGGCTAAGTGCCTTTCTTCCGTTCTGGGTTGGTGTTTGGAGTTGGACTCTAGGAGTCGTATCTGTGGAGAGTGGAGGTGAAACTTTAAGCCTCGTCCCTCCTTAGATGACAAAGGGGATTCCCTTGTCTCTGTGACACCAGACCAAAGCCAGCCCACAACCACCACCATGACTCAAACAATGTGGCCTGTCCATATGGACATGGGCATCCTCACCAACTGAAAAACAGGCATTTTGCTAACAAACTCAACTAAGGGGATACTATCTAGTAAGTAGTTCCTGATATCATACCTACGTTTATTACTTCTTTCACTTTTAAAGGGACACTGTGCAGGAAATGGTCAAAAAAGGTACTGCAACTATGCTACTCATTGAAACTGGGCCGCCTATTGCCAAATTTGATCTTTACATGAAAGTTTACTAAGTAATAAAGAAATATTTTCTAGTGTGGTCCAAGTACAGTCATTTTTGCAGCTAAAATGGCTATTTTTGGAAATTCAAAATGGCGGACCATGGAGAAGATCCCCTTTTCATGTATGAAAAGTGCAATTTTTCCAGTCATAGTGAATACTTAGAATTTGATGGTGGTGGTAAGTATTCATGAAAAAGGCAACATTAGTGAATGGGCAGCATGAATTCTGAAAATAAACAACTACAAATCTCACACAGTGTCCCTTTAACATAGCATTATGTTTATTAGAGGTTGTCTGGGATTACCTGAACAGTACAATGAAATAATTTCAGAGCTGCAAGGCTAATTAATATGTGTGGTTGTGTCGTGGCAATCAACAGATGACAGGTTGTCAAACAACCCAAGAACATGGAGTTGTGTTTGTAGGAGTGGGACTAAGAGGTGTGTTGGTTTGAGTGGGAATTAACAGGAGTGTGATTAAGATATTAGTCACTGCTAGCCTTAGATGCTATGAACACATGAAGAGTTCAGATGCAAAACCCCCAAAAGTGCCATTTCAGAAAATAATCTTAATTCATTTTTATTTAATACAAAGCTATCAAAATTGCACATTTTTTTATTTTAGTTAAGTAATATAACTAATTATATGTATTATCAAGTACATGAACGTAAACCAAACCAACAACGGGGTTCTCTAAAAATATAGAAGTGCAGGTCTTCAGAAATGGAGTTAGGGTTTTTTTTTTTTTTTTTTAACTCTTCACATGCACTCATAAAAGTGTGTATTATGTAGTTACACACAATAATCACACAAAGGTTTAGCAATGGTTTGTCACTGCATGCCAGAGTACATCAGAATACTGTACAGCAGGTCACTATGTAATAAAGAATAAATGAAGGTGGTGGTGGCCAATGCCTTTGTCTTTTGGAGCGTTTTGCTCAGTGCGTAATTCCAATTAAGTAATGCAGGACAACTATACTGTACAATATTCATACTGTGACAAACATTTGTGTACTAAAGTTTCTAACTACGTAATATCCAAATGTATTAAGTTCATTATGTCTAACTGTTTAACATGTCAGGTAAAAGATAAAAACTTTTACATGTCTTAAGGCAAAAGAAATTCCAAAGTGTTTACGTAATATCCAAATGTGTATGCTCTTGTTCGTAATATCACAGCAGTGACTAATATCCAAATCACACTCCTGTAAGGAAGTTTTATTCCCGCTCCTACAAACACACCTTTTAGTCCCACTACAAAACATCATTCTGTGTTCTTTGGTTGTTTGACGACTTGTAATCTAGAGAATGCCATGACACACACACATGTTAAGTAGACTTGCAGTTATAGTGACGTTGAGAGTTTGAAATGATATTACTTTACTTTACTGTACTGTTCAGCGACTCCCAGAAAATCTGTCTAAACTTAGTGCTATACGACGTTAAAAGTGAAAGAAGTGTTCAAAGGAATTACAATATCACATACACACAGGATTAGTAAGTAGTTATAAACATG
Source organism: Engraulis encrasicolus (assembly GCF_034702125.1). Taxonomy (NCBI): domain Eukaryota; kingdom Metazoa; phylum Chordata; class Actinopteri; order Clupeiformes; family Engraulidae; genus Engraulis; species Engraulis encrasicolus. The sequence continues at coordinate 28,869,741 of NC_085858.1, read as the reverse complement.
AATTACACAAATGTTTGCCAATGGATTGATCAGAATATTCCACAGTACGTCACCATGTGGTGAAAGCAAATGGCCTCACCCTGTTTGCTCTGGAGGTTTTCCAATCGAAACGCTTCTGGGGTCTCAAAGGCAAACACCGAGTCGCTCTCCTGGATGATGTCAAGGTCGTCTTCGTCATCACAGAAGGAACGGTGGAAACCGTCGTAATACATTTCCGTCAACACAAACTGGATGACAATCACAAGAAAACAACAGTCAATGCCAACTGGACACGGCAGTACAGTACATGTCAAGAAAATGAATTAAATACCGGTATGATTTTGAATTATAAACATGACAAATGCATAATAATTGTGTGACTGCACTGTGCCTTGTTGCCTTGGCAAACAAAAAAAAACCCATATTTCCGTTTGTAGACACAAGTATAGAGCTTTACTGTAGATTTTGTTATTATGTTGCATTTCTATTGAGGTTGATGAATCTGACAGAATACTTTTATTTAATGAGCGGCATTATTGATGTAATTGTGTTGTGTCCATGGAAAGATGTGTGCAGACAGGTGTATCTGAGGATTCTGGTATTGTTATTTTTGGCCTGCCACCACCCACCCTCATCGACAGATAACTTCTATTTTTAACCGAAGTTAAATTTTTTATTTGTGTGGAGTCAGGTTTATCTGATAGTGCTGGCCATTGACATTGACACACACAGACGTACACCACACATGCACGCACGTACGCACGCATGCACGCACGTACGCACGCATGCACAAACACACACACACACACACACCTGATCAGAGGAGATGCGCGTCTCCTGAGACACAGCCTGTCTGAGTCGGGACACGGTGCTGTGGAGTGGCACAGCCACCCCGATCCTCATACAGTGCGAGTACTTTCCCTGGTACACCACGGTCACATACAGAGGCCTGGTGAGGACAAAAAGCAAAGCAAACACCCATAAGGGACAACGTGTGAAAGTGCCTATGTGCAGTCATGTATGAATCTGTCTGTTAAGAAATAATTATGCATGAGTAACATCAGTACAGGTCTATCCAGTTCGCAAATCATAGTGTCCCTATGTACAGCCAGTATCCAGGCGCAGATGATGCGCAGTCATGAGTAATAATATAAAAAACAGGGTAAATCCTTGCACACTGGTCGATTTTGATTCACTGAAATGGTCAGTTTATAATGGTGAACAACGCATTTCACTGCCGCTTCATCAGGCCTATACAATCCATATTACACAAATGGTGTTGATTGGAAACAAGAGAATATTTCTATGGTTCTGGTGTAGGCCCTATACAGTAATAGCCAGTAATAGGAATAGCAAATGATATGCACATGCATGGATCAAATATGTTATTCTGGTGTCTATATACTCACCTGGTGTGTGGTAGAGGAATAGGCAATGAGATGCACATGAATGGATCAAAAGTGTTGCTCTGCTTCTGGCAGTGAGGACAGGTAAGTGAAGACCTGGCAGGGAGGAGATATGGACGTTTTTTTTATCAGAGTGCGCTTAACTCCAAACTGTTTTTACAAAAAGTCTTGTGAGTGAACAGATTTGTACATTTCTTGTAGAAAAGACACACTCTTGGCTGGCATTCTTGTTTTTTATTTTATTTTAGTGTGTTAGTATTGCAGACAGATGTTTTAGAAGGCTTAGGCTGAAACGTCTGTCTGTCATGCTAACCCACTAAAATAAAAAACGAGAATTACAGTTGAGATTGAGGCTTTTCTACAAGCAGGTAGAATACAGGAGATACACGAGGCCAGTTAACCATAATGATGACTAACTCCACAAAACACTGGAGATGCCAACAAATAACTTTGGATGGTGAATGGGTAATATCACAAGGACATAGTCCCCAAAAGGTAGCAGCAAAGCAAAACTATCCTCCACTGACTGACACTCTCCTCTACCCTTTTAACAGTTTTAAGCCTTTCTTAACGTTTTTGTTGCTCAGCTTCTCTACAGCTCACCTCCCTTTGGGATAAATAAAAGTACTCCATTACTGTTTGTTTATGGCCTCTTCTGTAAGTCTCTATAATCAAAAGCATCTGCTAAGTGTATTGTAATGTGGCAAGTATCAATCTGGTACTGGTCAAACGGGTGTGATAAGTTTTGTCTGCAGCTGGGAACGACATTTACTGGGAAGTGGGAATGGGAACAGGCTGCACTTACTAACAAGCCTGAACAGGCCCTAAAGCCGCTGGCAGAACAGCATCCGCACTCAACTTTAACAGCAACGAACAAGGCCCCACAGGCTTAATGCCCGAGTCTTTTGAGGTACAATATGTTTTAGGACTGCATTTTTTTCAGTAGCCTACTATTTATTACTGACACTTATTTTCTGTCGAAAGAATGGTGCTATATTATACACACATACGCACACGTATGGCTAATTTTCCAAAACAATCATGCCAACACAATCAAATAATAATCATATATAATTATGAATATCCTAATACTATCAAATAAATGACCGAATCAGTTTATGTACTGTAATTGCCAGAATCTAAATTGAAATAATTAACCTTTCCACTGTGGGGCAGCACCGAGACAGTAAGTCCACATAAAGAACACTATGCACTTTACTGAAAGCATCAATACAATGGAGGATTAGAAACACCTTCCGCACAACAGAAAACATTGAGCCCAGCGGCAGGCTGTGAAAGCCACAACAACATACCGGTACTGGGCCTGAAAGAGCTCCTGTACAAAAGAGCCCGTTGACAGGGAGGGGGATGGCCCCTCGACTGTGTCGTCGTGTTCTTCTACTGGAGGCTGCAGAACATGTAAAAAAAAAAAAAACCCACATGTGAAAACCAATGCATACCTCATCCCACTTACACACTTGCTGTAGGGAAACGATGGAATCAGTGTTAGAGACAGAAAATATGGCCAAGCCATTGACTTAGTTACAGAGAAAGAAAATGCTGCCTCCAGTTGAGGGTAGAAAGTGGCTTTTTTCTGGCCTTCCCTTGGTAGTCCAAGACCATTTGTAATTTCAACTGTATAAATAATTACATATCAAATATAGAGGTATGGTGAGGTGTTGTGGCACACTGTGTGGAGCACTAGTACAGTACACATGTACAGCACAGGCCAAAAGTGTGGACTCACCTTCTGATTTCTGCATTCTCTTTATTTTTGTGGATTTTCATTGTGTATTTTCATGCAGGGCATCAAAACTGTGCTTGAACACATGGATAATATCGTGCTTACCAAAAAATATAATTCTAGCTGTTGTCCAACAGCAATGTCAGCTGTCTATCTACCTGACGTCAACACGGCACAACTGATGGCCCCACACATTTCAATAAGCTTATTTTTGTCTATTTTCAAATAAAAAGGCCCAGTCAGTCATGTCAATCCTAATTGAACATTTAAGTCCTCCAATAACTCACTAGAATTGTAGAACTAGAATTTTGAGACCTAAAACCTAGTTTTAAACACTTGCCAATACAAGCATGATTTTGCAGACATTTTCTTGATCTGATATTGAGTCATAGCCAGTTACTTGGAGAGGTCAAACCTGTGTTGGGGGGAATCTGTGGCAAGGTTTTTCACTTTTACTTTTACTTTTTGTATCACTGATTCACCTAGATAACCAGCTATGCTGACCAAGTGACCCATTATCACATCAAGAAAATCTCTCTTGTATTGCTTGTATCAATTAAAATTGACTCGACTGACTGGGTATTTTTACTTGAAAGTAGACAGAAAAATAAGCTTGTTGAAACATGAGGGGCCCTCAGTTTTGCTGTGTTGACGTCACTGTTTGTCATATTTTTATATTTTTTTAATAATTGTTTTTATTTTTTATATATTTCATTTTTTTGTTACGCACAAAATTATACATGTGTTCATTCACAGTTTTGATGCCCTCCTTGAAAATGTACTAAGTTCTGTAAATAGCCACAAAAATAAGGAGAATGAATTAAATGAGAAGCCGGTGAGTCCACACTTTTGGCCTGTACTGTATTTGGGGAGTGGGGACCCAGGTTCGAGTCCTGCCTAAGTCATTTCACAGCCCCGCCCCATCTCTCTCTCCCATGACTTCCATTTAGCATCTTTATTATCCTATCACAATAAAGGCAATAAAAAACCCAAAATATACATTAAAAAAGCCATTGAGGTACTGTGTATAGAGATTGGCTGTACCTTGATGGGAGGGCCACTGTTGGGCTGAGCAGTGTTGTTGAGGTCCTCGTGCACTCGGTCCAGAAGCCACAGTAGGAACTCCTGAGCATCGTGCTGGGCACTGCCCCGGTACTGCATGGCATTCCTGGACACCGCATTCTGCCAAGGGGGGAGGGAAATCAGTTGTTACAATGACAAGAACAACAAAAACAACAACACTGATAAAACAACAACAGCTTGGTACTGCACCTGTACCCAGGGCCAGATTAATGCACAGGCTAGATATGGCTGCAACCCAGAGGGTGCCCACCTGCCAGGGGGGCCCTGACTGGTCGAAAGTGGGGGAAAAATTAATCTTAAGGCACTGGGTGCAGTGTAAAAAAACAAGTCCATTGTGTGTAGGAAGTAAAGCACAGGTACGCTCCATTAACTTACAAAGTCAAGGCTGCATTTTACAAATTCAATTTTAGGTAAATTTGAAGTAATGTGTGCAATAAAAACATTCACGTTGAGGAAATCTAATAAAGCTAATGGGATGCAAGTCATGCATGCAATAAGCATGTATTGGATTACAGTGCAGAGCTCCCTACAGCAGCATGGCAAGACAGACTTACTCTTGGGTTAATGGTGTGAGTGTCAATTTGACTTTGTTGATCAGGTAGTGAACTAGAAAAAGACCCTGCCAAAACATCTCAGATTTGTCTGAATGTGGTAACACTATCTACAAACTCACTCACAAAAATTATGGCATTATTATAGGACCTAATGAAGAAGTGTTTCCCACAGAACTTTCAGTATTCAAGGTGAGGGGGTAGCCAGTATCAGAGACATGACTATCATTTTTGGAAAGGCTATGTTGTGTTGTAGCGTTTATATGAAATAAGTGTACGACATGAAACACCATAAAACTGCATTTTTTTAAGAGACGCAACATTAGAAATGACATTCCCAACACAATATCTTTTCAGGGCATCTAGTCTAGGTGCTGTTGTCAAGGTGCCCACCTTAATGGATTGCTGGGGGAAACCGTCTGAAGAATGAATCTCAGGTGCAGGTTACACATGTGGATAGTTTCTTTTAAAATTGTATCCGCTTACATGTAAACACGGCGTGTGGATAAAAATAAAAAAGCCATTGCGTTTTGGCCCCCTAAATGGGATATCTTTAATACAGCAGTTTAGAAATGCACATTCTAAAACTCTGTGCAAACAAGAAGCCAAAACCAATGTGTTAAACAGCTTCTAAACTGCCTTGGGCTACTATGGTTCACGTGTCATGAACAAAACTGCAGCTCCCTGGCTGGGATAAAAAGTTTGCCCTTTTATGGCAGAGGAGACATAGCTTGACTAACAAAAATAACAATCAGCTACATTTAAAGGATACTGTTAAACAGCTGAGGTTTGTAATGAAGAAGTGCTCTGACCAATTATTACCCAAGCATGCCCTGGACAGTTCATGATTATAGGCCCTACCTCTTTTTCAAAACTGCCTAAGGTAGGCCACAAATATTAGCCTCTATTTTGCAACCTGATAATGACCAATAAAATGAGGAGGCATTCCTTGACATAACTGACATACTGTGCTAAGAAGAAACACAACAATTTCAAAGCGAGTTGTCAAATGCATCTGACCTGACCTCTGTGATGTAAGCACCATGTGTGAACAGCAACCCCCTTCGTTTGATCAATAGCTGCAATAATATCTTTATACAGAGGTCATGCAATGGCAACAAATGGCTACTGTGTGCCTGCCCTCTACACACTCTTCAGTCGATATTTTTCTTATTTTACACATTTGAGCATAACAATGTGTTGTCGGCTCATTTCTACAAAAGTTTTCAAGAATGCAACACTGTAAAAGAAACATTCTATCAATAGAAGGCCTAACAGCTGTATCTTAGAACTGCTTCATGTAAAATGCTGATATTTGGCATGCAGTCCAGATAATCCAATTAAACAATTTCCTATTCAATTTAATCAAGTTTAAATCAGCAATTGCTAATGCAATGTTGGTGAGTCTTTATCATCAGCATTTATCTAAGTACCCCCATCCCACCTACTTCAAAAATGCTAGGAGGTGCTGCTTTTACCTTGATGCATATCGGCCACATGCTATATCCCTAATTTATAAATTATTCAGTAGGCAAACAAATTTATTTTGGGGTGATTTTGGCAGACATTGTTCCTTTTGTCCACTACATTAATTGTAGCTTCACTTGTCTGGAATTATGTTTTAAAATATCAGGCCCAAAAACATAGGCATAAGGTAGTAGTGGCATCCTTCACCTCATCCTTGAGAATAGCCTAGATTTGTCATCCTTTTGTGACACATTTAGTACTAGCGGTAGCGTGATTATGTTTTTGCATTAGGGCACTTAAAATAGATGCATAGGGATATGCACAACTCGTGAACTTACTTTGAACGCACGACTGTGCTGGGGCGTGTATTCAAATGTCCACAGGGCTCGCACCAATCCAGACAGCTGCTGTGTCACCTCGCATCTGTCCTGAGAACTTTTCCTCTGCATGAGAACGCCATTTGTCTTCGGCTTGTCGACTTGTCCATCTGATTCATCTCCGCGGTACTGTTCCAAGGCCAGGTACTCAGCGAAGAGTTCAGTGTTGCTGAGGCACTGCAGAATAGCGTTCATAAAGCAGGTGTTCCCATGGTTCTTTAGGCCAGACACACCTGGAACTTTGTCCTGGCCAGGGAAACATCCACTGTCGCTGTAGTCCCAAGCAATCGACCCCTTATCCTCTGTTTTATACGAGGCGAATCCTCCATCATCCTTTTCTCCTTCTGGAGGTTGTAGCTCCGAGCCAAAATGAGATAGTGTTGTAAGGGTTTTTAAAAGTCTGCTCATAAAACTGCCCACCGAGCGGGTAGAACCTCGTCGGAAAAGCTTCTTGCTGAAGCCCGACTTCTTGTCTTTGCTTGACACTTTACTGAACATGATTCCGCGTAAGGTCATCAAGTCAATTCTGTATCATTCGAGCGACACACCCAAGAAGGTCGCGCATATGGTGATACAGCTAAATGAACCTGTCACCCGTCAAAGGCGACAGAATGAATATTGCCATTGCCATCATCCAGCTGTGCTGACATTTTAAGAAACTGACTATTATCGCATGACTACAGTCTGCTAGCGTCACTAGCGCGCTAGCGTGTTTACAGTATGGCTGAACAACAGTCGGAAAGCGCTACAGTTTTCCAGTTTGCATTAGGATTCATGGAAGACTTAAGGTTATTGGTAATTAACAATTCATTTAACGGGTTTTACGTATCTGACTGACCTGGACAATATATGTCAGTGAGCTATTAGGCCCCAATAACATTCACTATTACATTTTTTACAGTGACCTATAGAGTTCATGACATAAAGTCATACACAGAAACAACTTCTGAGTCTGTAGTAGAGAAATTGTGCAAACGTATCAAGTACACTTGATGCATTTCAGACATTTGTCTGTAATAGGTTTCGCTACTGTAACTAGGCTACTGATGGTAACCGCAGCTAGCAAACATTAGCTTTACCATGCCTAATCGCTCCACCCCTAGCTGGACAGCGTTGCCTTTACCTGTCGAAAAATCATTGTGTCTTTACTTCAGAACATCAATCTCCCATGTTGGTATTTTTCGATATCCGAATCCAAGTCTTGTTTGTTTGCCAGTGTCATAGACTTTGAAATGCTGCCTGGCCATTATACGCGAGTTTCGTCATCATGAAACAGCATAGCTATTCTTGGTGTTTATGGAGACACCCCAGAGGATGTGGAGTGTACTGCAAGTCTGCATGGTTGACGATGATGCGGTGGGTGAACCCAATGACTGTAAACAGCATGGTAAACAGTTTTTGGGATGAACCCAACACTTCCATAGAAGTTGAACATGGGTGTACATCTCTGTTATTCTACTCTCTGCTACTACTGTATTTCTTTTGACTATTACTATGCACACGCGCCCTCAAAATTAAGTTTAGAAGCAGGATGTCTCACATTCCAGCTCGGACAGTGGACCCTGGACCACAGCCTCTTCGTGTGTTTGGATACGTTGCTAGGTGACATTTTGCGAATCGGCTTTATGCAGTGAAGTTGCAGTGCTAATGTGCTGAAAACAAAACAATAAGATGTCTGATGAAAATGAGGGCCAACAAGGCCCTAAAAGCACCTTTTCGACTTACATGGCAGAGGGTGATCAACTTTACCACAAAGGAGAGTACTTGAAAGCAATCGAGAGTTACACCACGGTAAGGAAGTCTCTCACCACCTGGAAAAACAGAAACATGTTAATGTTGATATAGTTCGACTTTTCCAATTCCAGTTGGGAACTCGTTTTGTTTTGGATTTTAAATGTATGAAAATGCATAGATTTGAAATCCTTACTGTGAATTTGGTATATCAAAATAGGCTTGTTTTTGGTCAGGAAAAATATTAATTAGACTAAAGTGACAGCGCAGGCTTACTGCTTATAAGTTGACAAAACTGCCTTGGTACTGATGATGTAGGTCAGTCAGTGTAACTGGATGAGCTGCTTTGATTAGCAACCTTGCATCTTTAAAAAGTTTGAACCTCTGGGTTAACTAAATATATGTCCTGTCTAATGCAAAACTAAGTTGAAGGTTATCCTCAACATTAGAGCATAAGCAGATCAGTTGGTTGACAACAGTAGGGCTACTAATAAAAACATCCTCTAGTCCAGACTAGGCATATTATGGGTCAAGATAAAGTTCAGAGAGAGAGAGAGAGAGAGAGAGAGAGAGAGAGAGAGAGAGAGAGAGAGAGAGAGAGAGAGAGAGAGAGAGAGAGAGAGAATCCACATCATGCCTGTCCTCCCTAATAGCAAGTCTTTTAATAGACACATTTCAACTGCCATTGAGTTTGTTACTAGTATACTGCCAAAGGTTAATTACTGTTGCTGCTCTGGCAGGCATTGATTTTGCAGCCTGATGACAAGAACTGCCTCGTGGCTAGATCCAGATGTTACGTGAAGATTGGAGACCCAGAGAACGCATTGCGAGATGCAGAGAATTCCCTCAGGGAAGACAAAGAATTTTTCAAAGTGAGTTTTGCATTATCTTATGTCTCTTCTGTAAGAAACCTCTGGTCATCGTCCTGTTGTGCAAAATGTCATTTTTTCCCTCATCATTTGTGCCATTTTTACTGGATGTGGACTTAATGGCGTTAACAATGTGCATGTGTTGTGTTGCTATGTGTTCTGACCCCAAAGGGATTGTACCAGAAAGCAGAAGCTCTATATACGATGGGGGACTTTGAGTTCTCACTGGTCTTTTATCACAGAGGGCACAAGCTGAGACCTGAACTGCAGGGCTTCAGACTGGGCATTCAGAAGGCACAAGAGGCAATCAACAACTCAGTGGGGAGTGAGTATCAGAAGCAGAGTCCACTTCATAGACTAAAAACACTTACCTGTATATGAGTGATTCTACGATTCCCCTACGCTTTTGGCAAAAGCAAAATGTCAATTATCAGTATTTTTTTCAACTAAATGACCTAGATGTTTACATAGTGTATATATTTAAGTTTCCAAACAAACAAATTGCCAAGCTTAATCTTAAGTCATTTGATAAATACTCTAATGAAAGCAAACATTTGCTTAATTATTTTGTCAGCAGTGTTATGGACAAATACTATGTCATTTCAAACATATATAAAAATACTACAGAGTTGAAACAATATATGTTTGAAAGTGCTTATGTCCCTTAGCAGTAATGTTGTCATTAATCTGTGCAACTGATATAGAAAATGTGATTGTTGAGCTTCATAAGTAGGATTTTATGAGTCACTGTGATACAGACTGACACATTTTTCATCATAAATCCCTGTAACGTCTGATTTGAATATAGTCACCCTCCTTACACAAGACTTCCTTCTCCAGAGATAATCCCTAGTGTATGTTCATAGGATTTTTCCAAGACATAAGGGATCAATAGCGCAAAAACACTTTCAAAACAGTCAACGGTGTTACTCAACTGTGTTACGGTCAACAGTGCAGGGGAACAAGTCGGCACTTTTTTAGGAGAAAAAACAGAGCAGACAAACCCATCTCCCTAGAACACAAATTATTTTATTTGTTTGTCTGTCAATATGGATATAAATTGGCAAAAACATACTCCTCCTCAACTATCAGTGTTGCCAGATTGGGCTGGTTCCCGCCCAATTGGGCTGCTTAGGATGGCCGTGTGCAGGTAAAAATGGCATCTATCAGAAAAACCTTCCCACTGCCATATAAATCAATAGAATTGGGCGGGTTTCTAGGGCGGATTTTGATCATTTTTTTGGGCTGGAAATCATCAGCCTCATCTGGCAACCCTGACTGTCATACTTAATTGTAACACCATTGACGGTAACACCGTTGACATTTCAGCCATTTTTATGGTGTTGTGCTAACTGAGGACCTCAGAAGTTCCACCACAACACCTTAATCAATTCATGTATCTGTATGCTTTATCTGTGTTTTTCTACATGTGATTTCTAATTCAGATTCTTATGAATATGTTGATAACACAGTTGACAGGCAATTTTCCCGCTATGAGAACATGAAAAAGAATGGATTAAATTATGGAAGGATGGAGCTCAAAATTTACCAAAACGTCTTCCCGTATCCTGCCAAAGAGGTTATGACATCACGTGATGTTATTCGTAAGGCCTAAGACCAAACCATTACTGATTTATGGAGGAGGTTTCAGACCGTGACACGGTTAACACAGTTTTCGTGGACACACACAAAATGGCAAATTTCATGTATAATGGAAAGGACAGTGGTCTTTCTGACAGTTTTGTCATATTGTCATGATTACTGTGAATCGGCATTTGCAATCGTCTTGGACAAAACAAGTTTCTTTACATGCTAATATGAAGACTGAATCTGACATTTGGAAAACGGGAAGGCATGAAAACGCCCAAAACTAGTATTAAATATTCATTCTTGCTGAGGGAAATAATGCTATGTCTACACTTTCTGTATTATATGAAAGATAAATGTTTTCTAATGTCCAAAACATCATTGGATGCAGTTAATAGTTAGTGGAATTGCCAAATAAAATCCACGGACTTAAAAGTGTAGGCGAATTAGAGAATCACTCATATGCACAAGGAATTTGACTACGGCAGATAGTAGTTCTCTACTCGTGTCATATAACATTTAGTATTGTCTAAAAAAACCCCACAATAACATAAACAGTAGCCTATAGATTCAAATTAATGTAGACTTTTATTACACATGTATGGTATAAATCACTGTTCTTGTTCTTGGTGTTCTTCTTCATTATGTCTTCATTAATTAGGTCCATCCTCTGTTAAACTTGAGAACAAAGGTGACCTTTCTGCTTGGAAACCTGATGAGGTAACTAACTCAGTATGCATCCGTTCTCTCATATTTCATCATTACATTATCAACCAAAAAAACTTATTTGAAACACATGTTCCAGTATGTACACAAGTGTAAATTCACACTACTGATTCTGACCACCTACATGTACTGTACATAACAGAATCATCCATATGTTTTTTTTAATTGATTGATCATGAATTCCTTTTATTCCATTTTGAAAATCTATGTATAAAACCACTGTTGTCATAGACAAACTCTGTGGATACGTTCCAAATAGAAGGTAGCTTCCCTCGTTGCCTAGTTGACTCCCTTACTGACTAGAGAGCTGCCTACTAAGATATGAGAACGTTGGGGAGGCAGCTCCAAATTCGACATATCAAAATTAGAATGAACAGGAGCTGCCTTCCCAATGTTCTCATGCAGTATCTAACTAGGCAACTGTATATTCCGAGTCATCGAGGCAACAAGGCAAGATACCCTCCATTTAAAAAAATATCCACAATGTGCTCTGCATATGTTCTTGCTTTTTTTCGCCTTTGCTAATTGCGGCCCTGGGTATGTATCTATTTAAATGTGTGAATGCAGATGAAGAAGTCGCTAGCAAAGGGCCCGATCGCTCCTTACAAGGAGCGCAGACTGCAGACGCAGAAGACCCCCAAGACGGAGCGGACTGCCAAGCAGCTGCTGGGAGAGCTGTACAGTGACAGGGAGTACCTGGAGAAGCTGCTCAGAGATGACGGTAGGTCTTGCACTGAAAAGAAATAATAACGGTCTGCAACACTGATCTAGGCACTCAAAAGTTTAATCACATGAAACACATCGCATGGAATCACATAGACTTCATGTATTTATTTTCCTACCGTATGTCCTCAATGATTCTCTTTAATGCTTGTCTCCTCACTCAAACTTAGGTGCTGTTTCCACGTAGCAGGATATTTTTATATGTGGGTATTTTTTTTCTCCTGTTTAGGTGGAAAAACAACATGGGGATAAAAATAAAAACTCAATTGTAACAGGTGCATTTTAGCACTGGGACATTTTTAAAGCAGGATTTTTGATATGTGGGTTTTAAAAATCTGCTTACGTGGAAACGGAGGGTCAAAACCAATGTAACCAGGAGAGAAAAAATATCCATATTTAAAAGTATCCTGCTTCGTGGAAACGGCTTAGTGAAAGGCAGGACTAGTGGTGGTGCATTTTAGGGACCTCATTCACTTTTATTTTTCCTCAACGCTTCTTCTTTGTCGTCAGACCTGGTGAAACACATGATCTCACCCATTTACTTTAATACGGTATTTTGACAACGCTTCTCTTTTGTTATGCTTTGCTCCTCAGACCTGGTGAAAGGGAGGACCTCATCCATTTAGTTTTATGTTTCACCAGTGTTTCTCTTCTCTTCTCTTCTCTTCTCTGCATGTTCATCAGACCTGATGAGAGGCAAGACCTCATTCCTTTAGTTTCATATTTCGCCAATGCTTCTCTTCTCTTGTCTTCTCTTGTCTTTTCTTCTCTTCTCTTCTCTTCTCTTCTCTTCTCTTCTCTTCTCTTCTCTTCTCTTCTCTTCTCTTCTCTTCTCTTCTCTTCTCGTCCTGTCTCCTCAGACCTGGCGAAAGGCAGGACGAGTGGCGGTGAGCGTCTGCAGGACATCATCCTGACCTGCATCTCCTACTTGGACACGCGCACCGAGTTCTGGCAGCAGCAGAAGCCCATCTACGCTCACCAGCGTGACCGCAAGCTCATGCAGCAGCAGCGGAAGCAGGCGCGGCCCGTCTCTGACAACACCCCGCAGGTCATCACCAACATGGACCAGATCGAGAACGGTAGGCTTGGGGAGCGCACGTTGCAGTGATTCTCAACCTTTGTTGAACAAATGCCCCCTTGATCACCACCCCTGGGGACTGTAGAGCCCCTGTTGAGAATCACTGGACTAGTGTACTGGAAAATATGTAATGTCTGTCATTTCTGATTAATGAAGTAATATTCTTTTATTCATTATTTCATACTTTTATTTCAGTATTTTATTTTGTGTTAAAATGAGTACAATAAAATGCCAATGTGTCAGTGACCTACTTGTACCAAACTCTGGAGACAGAAAGGCAGTAGTGCACTTTACTTATGCTCTTATTTAAGATTTACTTATTAATTACTTTGAGGTTTTTAATATATACATATATATTTTTAAGGGGCTTTCCAACTTAATTTAGACAGGACAGTGAAGAGTGGGACAGGAATTGAGTGGGAGAGAGAGAGAGACGGAGGAGGATCGAGAAATGAGCCTGGGTTGGGAATTGAAGCCGGGTCGCCCGGGAAGAAGTTCAGTGCTCAGCCGATTAAGCCATGGCTGAGCTATTACTTGAACTTTTGAGTCAGTTATTTATCTCAAACTTGAAAATTCAGGATGTATCGCCAATCTCAAATATTTTTTCTCTTTTTTGTGTTCTGAAGGCAATCCTCAAGAAACCCTGAAGAAGGCCAGTGAAGCGCTGAAGGTAGTGCAGAAGTGGACGGAGGTTCCCAATAAGGCAGAAGTGCTGGGAAACCTCCACAGCCTCATAGGTAATCACATCTCAGAGTATGATTAATTATATTGCAGGCAACCTAATGGTTTAAAAGCAGTGGGTTGCAGGTTTGTATCCCACCCTTATCCCACACCTCCATCCATGGCTGAAGTGCTTGAGCTGGTCATCTAATGGCTCGAGGGACTGTAACCATATACCCTGTAAATAAGTGTATGAAGTCTTTGGATAAAAATGACAGCTAAGTGTAATGTTGTTAAACGTTATAATATACACCATGGACCTTGTATGACTTTTGAAGTAAGACAATGTCCCTTTTATAAGTTTGTTGTTATTACAATGTCATTGACCAAGTCGGTGTGTTTTGCTACAGACTCCTGTGTAAGACAAGTCGTGTAGTACTAAGATCAATTACTAAGTAATGGGTTTTCAACAAATAGTAAGGCTGATGGAATGGTGCACACTATGAGTTTACATTATATCATAATTATATCCAGTATATGCTATATTTCTTAATTCCTATTAACATTATAATTATGATGATCTATAAATGCCATTCACATCTACTTTAGATATTAAATGTTCCACGTTTCTTCTTCCTGCTAAGGTAATGCCCTCATTGACCTTGGAGATATGGACAAGGCCCTGGTCCACCATTATAAAGACTTGGAGCTAGCAAAGCAGAGGTACAGATTGTACAGTTAATGAAATGAAAAGCTTTGTTGCATGACAACGTATATCCAGTTTTGAACATTGTGGGTAATTGACATGTTTGTACTGGGCATTGCATTGCAATGCAAAATGCATTTTATATAGGTAGGCTTGAAAATTATATGTTCTCAAAATATTTGAATGGTAAGAATTCACATTTAGATGATAGGCCGTCTGAACAGTCATTTTTAATTTAAAAATGCATAAGAAAATAAAAATGCTGCTCACATCATTTTGCAACGAAATTCTTCAAAATACTCTTTGAACTATTACTACAATGTAAATAGCTTCATAACTATTGCATTCTTGCAATAATTCACAAATCATATTGGAGTGAGTGGTACACAGAACATTAGGATGTTATAGTTTAACTATTGTGTTTTCCAGATCATCTTCAGTAATCAAGATTCATCATGTCATCTGTTAAATTACATGCCATCTGTTTTATTACATTATAAATATGCTGTTACCAGCATTGCCATATGACCAAGCCCTAATGTATTTCTACAGGTTCTGTGTAATGTTGTAGAAGTGTAGTAGCTATGATGGTTAACTCTTTTCAGGGATTTAATTATAGCGTTCCACTGGCCAAACAGGAGACTACTGTTACCCAAACCTGCCAAAATTAGGGTTACCATAGGAAATCTCTGGAAAGATTTCCATTTCTTTGTAACCCTAATTATCATCAGTGGTGTCTTTGCAGATATTGCTCTAATCAGTTGTCACATGAAATTATTTATTTTCTTATCAGTAATCAGCTAGATCCCAAATCAAGAGCGCTGGACAACATCGGCCGTGTCTACGCTCGTATTGGCAATTTCCAGAAGGCGATAGAGGCGTAAGTGAAGCTTTATTTTGACTCTCACGTTTCTTTATTTTATTTTATTTTGTTTTATTTTATTTTTTGAGGGGGGGGGTCAACTTTATTTGGACAGGACAGTGAAGAGTGGGACAGGAAATGAGTGGGAGAGAGAGACAGGGAAGGATTGAGAAATGAGACGGGGAAGAATTGAGAAATGAGCTCGGTTCGGGAATCGAACCCGGGTCCTCTGTGTAACAGTGAAGTGCCCTACCGTATGAGCCACAGCAGGGTCACTCACAGTTCTTCATTTTTTGCAGTACTTTATGCTTGCTTAAAAGGTACTGCGTTGATGCTGACTATGTGTTGATGTGAAATAAGATAAAGGAACATATTGCCGTCTTTCTCTGTATTCATGACACATATTCTCCTGTATTCATATTCATGGTTGGCTGACAAAAAAACTACATTGATACAGTATTCAAAGTCAGCATGTACGTACATGGATTATGGATTGTATTTTGAGAAAGTTTTGATCCACAAAAATGACAATGTGACTCAAAGAAGGACTGTGTGTGTGTGTGTGTGTGTGTGTGTGTGTGTGTGTGTGTGTGTGTGTGTGTGTGTGTGTGTGTGTGTGTGTGTGTGTGTGTGTGTGTGTGTGTGTGTGTCCACTTTTGTCTGTCTATTGTGTGTCTGTTTAATCAGAATGGGCACCAAGGACAAACACACACAAACTCTCTCACACACACACTCTCTCTCTCTCTCTCTCTCTCTCTCTCTCTCTCTCTCTCTCTCTCTCTCTCTCTCTCTCTCTCTCTCTCTCACACACACACTCACACACACACACACACACACACACACACACACACACACACACACACACACACACACACACACACACACACACACACACACACACACACACACACAAGTTGGCCAGGTTGCCATCTCTGATTGCTGTTGTGTTTGTGATCAGCTGGGAGGAGAAGGTCCCGCTAGTCCAGGACGGCCTGGAGAGCGCCTGGCTGTTCCACGAGATCGGCCGCTGCTACCTGGAGCTGAAGCAGCACGAGAAGGCGCAGGAGTACGGCACCCAGTCCCTCAACGCCGCCACCAACATCTGTGACGACAAGTGGCAGCTCAACGCCAATGTGCTCATCGCACAGGCTGAATGTAAGGGCAAACCTTTTTTTTTTTTTTTTGAAGAGTTTGGCTTTTAAGATTAAGACAGGGTGGTTTGACAGTGTGTGTGTGTGTGTGTGTGTGAGAGAGAGAGAGAGAGAGAGAGAGAGAGAGAGAGAGAGAGGTGGGGGAGGAATGGGAAACGTCCTCAGATCCGAATCGAATCGAACCCAGATCCTTGAAGGAGCAGCACAGTGCCTTAGCCGTTTGAGCTATGGCCAAGGCCAGAATACGCCATTTTAAAACATATTGCCAAGCAGAGGCACCTGTTTCCATGCTAACCCAGCAGGTGACTTTATTGAGTATCTGCTCTGACTGGCCTTAGTGATCATTATATTCAGTTGATTCAGAGCTGGTCACGTTGCCTCACATTTGTGAAAGGGTTTTTACTTATTGACTGTGGGGAGTGGGTGACACCTCTGTAACTCAGCCTGCGGCTTCGTGCCTGCGGCGAATCACACCCGTGAAGGTATCCCAGACCAACCTCACTCCCACTCATGTCATATGATAGCATATTATCATGTCACACTTCAGTCTGTGATATGAAGGTACTGTATGTAGACCAGGTGATTCTCAACCTTTTTTGAACAAAGGACCTCATCATGCAACCTGGCCGCGCCCTCCTAGTGACGCAACACCTTCAGCGTTGCTACTAGTCAGGTCAAGAGCAATGCAAGTGCTTTCTGAGCTCCCGAAACATCGGGAACTCCTCCCACTTTGTAGGGAAGCAAACAACCATTTGCAAACCAAGGGAGGCGGGTCAAACATGCCGTTTGGGAAATGTTTATTTAGTATTATTTAGTCTCGAAGAGATTTGAAAGTCGATGATAATCAGGCTACTCATCATGAGCCTCCTAACACCCCCCTTGGTATTAAAAAATAAAATGGGCTGATGCTCCCCAATGGCAACTGAGCCCCCCCCCCCCCCCCACCCCCTCTTAGCTGTAGCCTTCTCAACGCCCTCCTAGGGCTCCCTAACACTCCCAGGGGGACTGTGGAGCCCCCGTTGAGAAACACTAATGTAGACCCTTGCACTGATTCTGTGACAATAGATACCATAACCATAATATAACTGCTGTCTTTCCTTGATTGTAGTGGAACTGGGAAACTTTGACTATTGCATTGGTCATTTTGAGGATGCGCTTGATAAAGCAAAAATCCTGCAAGATGACCCAGCAAGGAAGGCAATTCAGAAGGTATTGTGAAATATGTACTTGTTACAAAATATGAGATCTATTTGTCAGAGATGCACCGAAAGGAAAATTTGTGGCAGAAACCGAAACCGAATAATAATTAATCACTTTGCTGAATACCGAAACCGAATATTTCAGTTCAGTTAAGTTATTAAAAGTTAGGTTTTTCATTATTTTAAAATATTGCTTAAATTTACGGCTCAAAATAAAGGTTTAGACATTTTTTTAAAAGAAATTAAGTGTTTATTTGAAATCTTCAAATGTTCGAGTAGAACCGAAATTATTGTCATTATTGCCCATTTTCAATACATTTTCTATTCAGCCTCCGATTCGGCCACTCAATTGACTTTCGGTGCACCTCTACTATTTGCATATTTTGGGGAAATACTGTAAATCTTTACAAGTGTGTGTGTGTGTGTGTGTGTGTGTGTGTGTGTGTGTGTGTGTGTGTGTGTGTGTGTGTGTGTGTGTGTGTGTGTTATTTTAGGCCCTTTGTGAAGCTAAAGAACGTGCAGCCAAATGATCTGATGTCAGGATGGCTGACGGAGCTTCTAAGGATAAGTTCACCTGAAGATAAATTCATCACTGGAACTGACTTAATAAACATACATAATGCACATATGCATTTAAACTGTGTGTTTCCTGCCCATTAATAAACATACATAATGCACATATGCATTTAAACTGTGTGTTTCCTGCCCATTAATAAACATACATAATGCACATATGCATTTAAACTGTGTTTCCTGCCCATTTTATCATTTAATATGAATATGAATGCAACCATCACATACTAGTTCATTTGTGTTGTCAGTGTAACATGCACACATTAAACAATGATACCGTAATATATAATTTTGATTCACATGAAACAATGTTTTCTGAGACTACAGATAGAGGAGAATACATCATCATAACAACAAAAGCACTGGATGGATGGCTGACCACCAGTTGGAAGATAGCCATAGCCCAGCAGAATGGCCCCCTTGTGGTAGTAAGGTGTAACTTCACTTTCCCAACAGGGCCCTGAAGCAAGTGTCTGCTTTGTTTGTTTATTATATAGCCTACTGTATCATATATGAAGTGATGCCGAGGAAATTACCTTGCTTCTTGCTGACAGCTACAGCAATTACCAGACAATTTATTCAACTCATAATACAAACAGCTTCAGTTAAACTGTAGCAAGTGAAATGTAATGAAGTTGACACCGAACCTTTGCTTTTACGCTGCATAATGTTGCAAAATAGAATCTAAAATACATATTGAAAAGTCTGATCACCTATGCGCACAAAACATGTTTTTAAAACTTTCCATTATAATGATTATTAACAGTGTGAATAAGCTCATGGACAGTAAATGATTATACACAGAGTCCCACCCAGAATTGTTTGATGGGCCACAAGATCTTTGTCCCATCTAAATGGGCACGACAGAGTAAACAGTGCAGTCATTTCACTAAGGACTGATTTATAATTCAGGCTAATTTATTTAATGGACCAATTTCTGGCCATTCTAAACTGAATGGATTATAAAGCTCATTTGCCAATCAGCATGAGGGGGAAAAGGAGTGATCAGTGATTTCTTATCTTGGTGTTTCCTGGGAAGTTTCAACATCTTGATCAGCTTAAATGTTTCAGTCAATACTCAAGTCGATGTCATTTTAAACAGTGTGCTTGTCCTAAAACAGAGGCATATAGCCGGGTGATTATCTATTGTGTCTGGAGTAGTGCTGTGCTTGACTGTTTCAGGAAGAGCTGGCAGGATACAGTGTAACCTTGTAGCTGTATAAGCAAACTAGAGTAGCCTCTCTCGTACAGCTATTCTACTTCTCCATAAGGAGCACCACAAACCATCAAGATGAATATTGTCTTATTTGGATATAAGAACTTTAACAATGCTTGACAGTCTTTATAGTCACGATTAAAAAATATTTGTTATTATTATTTGTGTCTTTTGTCACGTCTGTCCTCTCCCTCCCCCCTTTCTCCCCTGTGTTCATTCATTGAAAAGAATTGGGGAAAAAATGTTCACAAAAAATACTTGACTTTATTATTTGTTGTCATTGTAGTGTAGTGGCAGACATAATGCATTCAGCAGGGTTCTCAATCAAGAACATCTAATGAGTATCGAGCATCTGCGCCTCAACACCCACAACTGAAACTCAAGGCTTAACCAACTGTGTTAATGACTAATGACGTGGAGTATCACAACACTCAAAGCAGCTTTGATGCCCCAAGGCTGGAACTGAAGTGCACAGCAGCCTCAAGAGAGCATGAGCAACACCACCGTGTGGTACTAATGGCCTTCAAAAGGGGAAAATCTTCAGCTGCTGATGGTTCCGGCAAAGCAACCCATCACTGACAGGGCCGGATTAATGCACCAGGCTAGATACTGTAAGGCTGCCGCCTGGGGGGCCCCACCTGTCAGGGGGGCCCCCGATCTGCCAAAAGTCAGAAATTGCAGAATTTTGACAAGATGCAATATTGAAAAATGAATCTGTAATGTCGAGTACAGTTTGAAATCTTATTAATACTCCTCTCGTAGGTGGCAGATGTGTTATCCTTAACTCATTGAGTGCCAGCCATTTTGAAATTCAGACCGGGGGGTTGCCAGGCTTTTTTCGACGTTTTAGTGATTTTTCAAGAGCCATAAAAAATTCAGTTCTTTGTCCATGTGAACAACAAACATACCAGATCAACGTGTTAGCCCCCACCCCCCATAAAAAAAACGCAATTGACTTGATATCAACTTTTTGGCACTGTGCCATACATTCTGAAAAGTCTATGGCACTCAAAGAGCTACTAGGTTGTAATTATGATAATGTCTACGCAATTTCGTTGTGAAATTTACCTTCCAGGAGGGTCCACAGTAACCTGTAGCCTATAGGGACCCCAGGCCATCTTAATCCGGCCCTGATCTTTGATATCACATTAGACATTAGATACCAAGATAGGTATTGTGCATCTACACACAGTACCAGCTTTCCGAGCTGTATTGGTGTTGGTTCACAGAAAATAAAATACGTTGAACTACTTGAAACTACTTTGAACTAATATTATTTGCTGCAGAAATACTGTAAGCTGTTTAGGTCTTGCTAAGAACACTTAGACAGATGTGTGCGTGCAAAAACACGCCTACACACACAAACAAACACACACACACTTCTTTATTTGGGTTGACAGATAGAGATTTATCACACAAAGACACAGACACACAAACACACACACACACACACTCTCTCTCTCTCTAAACACAACTAAATGCATCTAAAAGGTCAACAGTCATTTCACTAATTACCTAATTCAGGCTATTTTTTAATAGACCAATTTGTGGCAGTTCTAACCATAATGGATTGCCAAGTCCATTTGCCAGTCCTCTGTCTTGAAGAGGAGATCAGTGATTTCTTATTTGCTGGGTTTCCTCTCAACTTCTTAATTAGGTTAAATGGCTTGCCCATGTCAATATTCAAGTCAATGTCTCATCTCCTTATTTTATCATTTTCACTCTGCTTACACCGCACATCTCTGGGAAGCACTCTGAACATATTTGGCAACAGCAGTATATTTAAACTGGGTACAGCATCATTTGAAGTGTACTACAATATTTTGAAGTGTTGTTTTATTCTTGGGTAATATTTATACAAATTCTTCTCATTTTTAAACCAAAAGAATGATCCAACAACTCGGTGAAGTAAAATCAGCCCATTCGGATTGTTGCCATACCGCTAACCATGCATGGAAACAAGACTCTTGAGAAGAGGCAAGCAGCCAGCTGTCCTGGGCCCTGGGAGAGAGGGGGCCCAGAATCGGGGTCCTCATTACACTGTATGCATTGAGAAAAGGGCCCTTTCAGATGACTTTAGTCCTGGGTTCCGTAAAAAGCAGTCAGCGGCCCTGACCGTTAATAAAGACAGCTCTACCTCATTGGCCATTTGCTTTGCCTCCGATCAGCTGGTAAAAGTTGACTTGTTGCAGCCCTATATATTTAGTGGACAAAATTTAAGCCGCAGGGATGCCTGTTAGATTGCACAGAGTAACTGGTGTGGTACACAAACAATTGACCACTGATGGTTATTGCTTAAGAGCTGTGGGTGAACAGAGGAGCTTCATGTAACAGTGAGTACTATCCAATGATCTCATACTGTCATGTCATATCATGCATGTTGTAAGTATATAGTGGCGATGTTTTATGTAGTCCTTTATAAGACTTGATGTTGTGAAATTAGGCTGTTTTACAATTGCTTCCAGAATCATCTTATTAGGACTTTTATTACTGTGTGCATGTGTGTGTACTTTCTCACATGAACGCCGGACAAATGGCGCCACACGGCAGCCTGCAGAGCTGATATATGAATGTGCACTGTATGTGTGTGTGTGTGTGTATTTTGAAAGCACTTTGAGTCAACCTCCCAGTTTTGATATGGTGCTGCATAAATACATGTTGTATTGTATATTGTAATGTAAAGAAGCAAGTGTGTGGTCTGTGGCTGTCTCAAATGTGACATCTGTATGTCATCTACAGCATCAGCATCATCATGCTGCACTGTACAGGGAGTGGATCCAACCAGAACACGTTGACTACTCTAGGTGGTATGTGCCATGATGTGCTGCATGCCTGTAGCTGCCACATGCCCACTCACGCAGTAACCTTCGCTGAGAGGCTGGCAGGTAAGTGTAACTCAAAAAATGAAGAGAATGTGTCCATGGTATTTCAATGTCATGGTATTTAAGTTGAATGACATACTGTACTTTATTGTTCAATGGACATACAGTATAGTTTATCATTATAGTATATTCATATAAGTGTATGTAGCCCTACTACTACTAGTGTATGTTTTTTAGACTTTTTCCAATGATGTCCAAGTCCCAAGTATTGTTTGGTCTGTTTGGTTCCTGAATTCCTAAAAATCCCCAAATTCCTTTCTGGGCAATACAGGTTTCATTAACTAATTCATTCATCATTCATTCATTCATTGCTCTGTTTTTCATCGTAGACATGCTTCTGGAGGCTCAGTATGGTTCTCGGCACCAGAAGCAGCGGCGTAACCGGACCACCTTCAGCGCAGAGCAGCTGGAGGCTCTGGAGAAGGTCTTCCACAAGACCCACTACCCAGACCTGCTCACGCGGGAGAGACTGGCCATGTGCATCAGCCTCCCTGAGGCACGCGTTCAGGTAACTAATGAATGAATCTGTATTGTCCACAAGTGTGGAAGCTTGTCCTCAGTTTCACCATGTAAAAGTCACATACTAATACTAATACTAATAGTGTACTGTATGTTGACCTACAGTTTGTGTAGTTTCACTCGTTTCATTGACTGCCCTTTTTATTTAAAAAAAAAGTTTGGCTGGGATGGGTGGATGTTTGTTTGGGATAAAATGTGTGTGTTTAAATTCATGAAAAAAATTACATGTAAACATCTTGTTTTTTTTGTGTTTTTTTTTTACTTCTTTTGTGGTTTTCTGAATACAATTTGTAATTTGTTTCACATTGAATTTATACCATATTTTAAAAGGTTTCATTGATTTATGTCTACAACTTCTAAAACATAAAAGATGACAGACAAATCTTTGATGTCACTTTTGTTGTATGCTTGCATGAAAATAAAATTATATTGTCAAGTTTATCCTGTCACAAATGATTAACCAGCCACCTCTCTCCTGTGTGATTAGGTGTGGTTCAAAAATCGCCGTGCCAAATTCCGTAAGAAAAATCGCAGTCACCAGAAAGCACAAGTACAGAGGCAGAAAGAGGCGTCAATGGCAGTTCTAACATCAACCAAAGTGGAGAAGCTGCCTCCCGTGCTAAACTACTTGTCCTTTTCTTCCAAAGTGATTGAGGAACAGCCTCCACTCATTTCATGGGCAGGCCTGAACATAGATCAGAATTTGAGCTCAGCAAAACAGTCTAATGATAATAATAAGTCTTTGGAGGACACCACCAAGTACAAAGGAGGCAAATTCCCAGAGGATGTCCAGTTCACTTCCTCTAAACAACACAGTGCAAAGCCAGGTAACTCAAGCTCTTTCAGCTTGATGATGATGATGATGTAAATCAAAAGAGCAAACTAAAAGGTAATGATACACACAGGGACACTTTTTGAGCCATGTTGCTTGGCAACAACCTGATTGGCTTTCTAATTTTTAACCGGAATAGATTGAAAAAATGTCCTCTGTCTGCTGATCCAGGTTCTCTTGATAGAAGCTTCATAGTTCATACACAGTCCAAATCAAATCTTGTTTATCGTTGCCCTGGAACATTGCTCAAAAAGTTGCCCTGTGCATAATCGCAGTAAGAATCAGAAATGTTATGCAAGAAAAGAGTTCAAATGCAAAACCTCCTAACTCCATTTCTGAAGACCTGCACTTCTATATTTTTAGAGAACCCCGTTGTTGGTTTGGTTTACATTAATGTACTTGATAATACATATAAATAGCTATATTACATAAATAAAATAAAAAATATGCAATTTTGATAGCTTTGTATTAAATAAAAATGAATTAAGATTATTTTCTGAAAAGGCACTTCGGGGGTTTTGCATCTGAACTCTTCGATTGTTCTCCACCCCCCTTCAGATTCCCTGCTGGATGGCAGAATGACCTGTCTGGGCCTCAGCAGTGGCACCTCTCAGATCCACTTTTTCTCCTCTGCACCAGTCAGCCTGCTTTATCAACAGGAAAGAAAACCTCTGCACGACACCACCACCAGTAGCCAGACACAGTGCGTACGCTGCCCTCCGTTCCAAATGGCTGCCTCCGCTCCCGTCCCATACTTGGGAATGAATATAAGCATTCCCGCCTCGAGCCTATCTTCCAAGTCCAGCAGCTCCTACATCCAGTCCCTGTCCCATCATCCTCATCCAGAGCTTTGGAACCCCTCATCCCTCCAGGCAGCAGCAGGTATGCATCCTGATCACAGCATCAGGACCGATAACCACTTTGATTCTTATCAGAACCAATTATAGCACTTATTTTCAAATACCTTTTGGCGGGCTTTTGTAGCCATTATTTAAAGGTGCATTGTGTAGGATGGTGGCCAGAGAAGGCATCCACTGACAGGGGCCCTTAAGAGGGGGGGGGCCCGCAAAATTTGCATCTTTCACAGGGCCCAAAATTTCTCCTCGGGTATCTGATTGCAACTATTTTGCTCATTGCAACTGTGCAGCCATTTGCCAAATTTGATCTTTTTATGGATACATATTAAATAATTAACTAATGTTTACTAGAATTAAGTACAGTGAGTTTTGCAGCTAAAAATGTCTTGAAATTCAAACTGGCGGCCAGTCATAATGAATACTTAGAATTTAATGGTGGTTGTAAATATTTGTGAAAAAGGTGACATTTGTGAATGGGCAGCATGAATTCTGGAAAGAAATGGAACAGCTAAAAAAATATTACAGTGCACCTTTAAAACAGGATGAAGAGAGAGTGTGACAGGATCAGGAAATAGCCTCAAGTAGGACTCGAACCTGGCTCCCCAGTGTAACGGCACACAGCATTGTAGCCCATTGAGCCACCGCACCCCTATACAGGACTGGACTGGCCATCTGGCACAGCGGGCATTTCCCGGTGGGCCCTGCACCCTCCTGGGCCCCTATTTTCAGAAATGCAAATATATATATATATATATATATATATACATATTTTTTCTTATATATATATAATTTCTTTTAGCATTTCTGAAAATAGGGGCCTACGATGGGGGGGGCCCACCGGTGAGTCAGTTCTGTGCCGCTAATTATGAGGAGGCCCCTTTAATCCAAAAGTGCCCGGGCCCCATTTCTCCCCCAGTCCAGCCCTGCCCCTATAGCACTTAAAAAAAATGATTTTAGTTGGTTATGTGTGTTGCCTAAAGACAAACTGCTCCTATGAAATCTGGTTATCTAGATATTGAAGTATTAATATACAGTTTGTGGTTGTAACACTTGCATAATGGACACACGTTTCTGAACTCAACATGATCAGTGTCATAGTGGTGATGACCCACTGCTGAGATGTATGTGTTGTGAATATGTGGTGCCTAGTTTCCCCTTTTTTTCTTTAGCTACCTCGCTTAGTGTTGCCAGTTTGCCATTATTAAATATTCTGTCCGATGATTAGTTCCCTTCTGTGTTTGTATCTTCTCTGGGTGTTTTGTAGGTTTCATGGGCATTTGCTTTTGTTTGTATTTATTATGAATATATTTCAGCAATGGCTGCTATGACAAGTGATTTATACATATAATTTTTTTGGTTCGTATTGTACAATTTATTCTGTCATTTTGTAAGTATGGGTCCCTTGCTTCTTTGTAGAATGGTAACAATGATAGAATAAAAGAAGGGTAGGCCATGAAAAGAGGGTTGTTCATGTATCAGTGGTGTTTTTATTGCTAACAGAGGAGTTGTGAATTCATGTTATACGACTTCAGCCACCACGCTAGAGATTTTGTAGTTATTGTTCCTTTTTTTGCCTTTGAAACACTGTGGTCATCAGTTCATTTGAACTTGTGTGACTCCAGAGCTCCATACACCAACCGTAAGTATCTGTTGAACGCCTGTAAACTTAGATTTAGTTTCAAGTAAACAGCTTACCAATGTCACAGAGTTCACTTCAGTATAGAAAAATGTTGAGAACACTGCGGAACAGGTAGTCCAGTAGAATATCATCAGAAAACAACTGCCAGGATATGATATCACGGTGAATCTGATTCTGAAGTTCTAAGCAAGTCGTCGCAACTTGCAAAAATACATGGGTCCAAAATTGGCTGTGAGATGTGGCAGCACCATCACCCCTAAATTCATGTCTGGAGCGAAATGGAAGGTGTCCTTGAAGAGGGCGGTAAATGGTTGGAGGTCAACGACCTCAGTGCATATCCCCAGTTCCTCTTCAGCGAGCCTCATGGCCTGCTCCACCACACATTGGTTTTGCAGCTGGGAGAGGGTA
Source organism: Engraulis encrasicolus (assembly GCF_034702125.1). NCBI lineage: Eukaryota > Metazoa > Chordata > Actinopteri > Clupeiformes > Engraulidae > Engraulis > Engraulis encrasicolus. The sequence goes on along the minus strand of NC_085858.1, from coordinate 28,842,916 downwards.
CACGTGGCGTACATGACCTCTCCTCCTCTCCTCACCGCCTGCAGCCCTGATCTGTGGAGGGCAAAGATGATGTGTCAGCGCTTCACAAAGAGATAGTGCTACTACATATATCAGAACACGTGAATCGGACATGGAATGTTGATGTATTGAAATGTTGGTCTAATCCTGTTAGATTTTTTTTTTTGCTTCATTTTTATTTCTGAATTACATGTATGAGACATCAATAATAACAAACATGTAAGATGGGGATGGTAAAGGTATGGGTTGTATGTGGAGGAGAGGAGCATATGTGTATATGAAAGTGAAAAGTGAAAGTCCATTGGGAAACTCCAACTCCCATTGTCATTGTGACACAGCACTCCACAGCACACAAGTGAACACTGCACACTGCACACAACGAAATTGCATTCATGCCTCACCCGTGCAAGGGGGCAGCCTTCAGTGGCGCCCCATGGGGAGCAGTGCGGTGGGACGGTACCATGCTCAGGGTACCTCAGTCATGGAGGAGGATGGGGGAGAGCACTGGTTGATTACTCCCCCCACCAACCTGGCGGGTCGGGAGTCGAACCGGCAACCTCTGGGATGCAAGTCTGACGCCCTAACCGCTCACCCATGACTGCCCAGTCATGTATATGTGTGTATGAGGATGTTTATGTGTGAATGGTGAATCACAAAAGATCTGACTAATGCTGATATTGATGGAATTGACCTGTCTGATGTGAAAACAAATATCCCTATGGAACAATAAAGACTCTAATCTAATCTATGATACGTTTAGTTCTGCACTACACAAGACTTCAGTTTTCAACTCGTTTACTTGATGGCACTCAGCAGGCACTACAAGACCTTTACTTACAGTAGCAGCTGAGTCTGACACAGCGGCAAGTTCTGCCTCTCTTTCGTCCTGGAACGGCTGAATATGTTGTTATTCTCTTCCATTAAAGAGTGTCTGTCGGTTGTGCATGGGACATCCACCAAAACCTGTCGGCAGGCACGAGAAAACATTTTTTAAAACAAGTTTGAAAGCGTCCCATTTATTTTCCCATGTTTTTCAATCAAAAGGAACAACATGGAGGACTATGGACAGTTGCAGTTATCTACCATGTTTATAATGTATTTATCATTTATGTTTTTCAATCTGAAAAATGTACTACTGTTTGTTGCCATTTGATGTTTTGCACCTGAGTGCAGTGTGGAATATTCCAAGGGATACAATATGCACCAATGTTAATGAGAGAGGTCATGACTGATGATGCAAACTTACTTTGTCAAAGGTGTTTTCGGGCCCCAGTTCTTGCCATTTGCGGCCGTCAAAACATGTGATGCGCAGCTTGTCCTCCGAACAGAGGTCATCAGGGAGGAAGCTCAAGAGGGTCCTCTGAAGACGAGACATGCGCGACTCCGACCAGTCATTCACCCACAGAAACCCTGAAACGCCACACACACACACACATCACTGTTTTTGGACGCATCATTGAATCCCCACAAACATGCAACAGCAAATGTTTATAATATGACATATTTTTGAGTATTTAGGAAAGAATCAATTCATAGAAATGATTGGTGAATGAATGCAGAATGCCACTTTTCTGCCTTAACTTACTGGTGGCTTGCGCCTGAAGAAGTGCCAAGGTCTTTCCCCCAGGAGCAGCACAGAGATCCAACACTGACTCTCCTTTCTGGACATCTAAAGCCAGGACAGGGAGCAAGGAGGCTGCGTCCATGAGGTAGTAACCCAACAACCCATGACGGTCTTGCCTAAAGGATACACAGAGCGAGAGAAAGACAAAACATTGAGGAGAATGCAATAAATGCTGCCTTCAATTGAACTGAGGCCGATGGTACATACAGTAGGTCCTTATCAATAGGTTAAAAACCACCAATATCCCCACACTCATACAGAGCAGGTGATGTCCAGGGGCAAATGTCACCAAATAGCACATACATGGGCATTATATTAATGAAACCAATAGTCACCTTGCTGCCTTGAAGCGCGATGTATCTCCTTTGGGGAAAACGAAACACCTCACGTTTGGAGTGATGGAGACTTTTGAATGGTGACTGCTGGTGTCGCCAGTAAAGGACCGAGGGGCACCATCACTTGTGATGTCCACACTAGCAGTGACAAAGTCTCGACACCCAACTGACTGTAGTTGAGTGACGGTGTCGTCATATGAGAAATTGTTAAAGAGGGCTCCGTATTTTTGCTCAGAGAGCAAGCTCACACGCACCGAAGGCCACAACTCCCCAAACTGAAGACCATAGGAAGCATCAAAGTTGTGCAGAGCAAGATCACTGGGACTTACTTTAGGCCGTGTCGCTGCCTGAAAGAAAATGCAATCAAATAAAATGGCACAATGGCATGTATGAGTAGCCTATGGCTAAGTGTGAAATCATTTCCAAGCATTCTTTCCACCTTACCCACTTGGTTTTCACACGATGCCTTTTCTGTGTAAATCGTACAAGATCTTCAATGTTCTTGTACAGCAGCCTCGGATTCACTCGAAAACTCATATCGTCTGTGTTAAATCAATGATGATGGCACAGCCTACTTACACATGTTGTCCGAAACATGTGTACAGTGCGCAATGTCAATTTAGTGATGCTAGCTACACTATTTCTCAACTTCCGGTCTACTAAAACAGGTTGAGTAAAAGTCCCCCCCTGTGCATATTATACACAGGCCTACACACCAAAAAACGCTGCATGAGTGCTCTCCACATTTGCTGCAGCCAGAATGAAGCACAAGACAACTCAGACACACACTTTCCTACGTTATATGCAAAAGTAACGTGATGCAAAGCCAAATGTTCAAAAAGTACAATGCCTGGTCTTTTTCATTTTCACTAAACACTTGATCTGAAGAGCTTACAACTTTTTTTTAAAAAGGAAAGCAGTTAGGATGTCAGACTTGTAGCCCAAAGGTTGCCGGTTCGACTCCCGTCCTGCCAGGCTGGTGGAGGGACTAATTAACCAGTGCTCTACCCCATCGTCCTCCATGACTGAGATACCCTGAGCACGGTGCCATCCCGTCTCACTGCTCCCTTGCGGTGCCATTGGGGGCTGTCCCCTTGCACGGGTGAGGCAAAAATGCAATTTTGTTGTGTGCAGTGGAGTGCTGTGTCACAATGACAATGGGAGTTGGAGTTTCCCAATTGGGCTTTCATATATGAATCTGGGCCATCAGATATGCTTGCGGTGCAGTCTTACTTTCTATTATTCATTATCGAGTACAAGAGCCATTAGTAATTTTCTGCAATGGGATCACTTTATGCCAGGGTGTGGCTGCAGGTTTTCAGTTATACAACTGATCACACCCCTATAAACACTTTGTTTTCCCTTCAGTGGTATTGCCACACACAATGAGCCAAGACCAGAGACATTTTTAAAATGTTTATTATAAAAACATGCAGGTGGAGCTACAGTTGCAGATGTCCATCTCGAAAAATAAATAAGTAAAAAATAAAAAAAGTTACAGGGATACGATGATTTGCCAGCCAGCAGCAGAAAGTCTTTTCACAGTTAGAGAATCACTTTGCGTTTCTTCTTGCTCATGAAATCATCCAGGGATGACTAAAAGGAAGAAAGAAAGAAAGGAGCAAAATAGTCAGATGTGCTTTTTGGATAAGATCACCACATTTTATGTTCAGTTTTTCCCTCCTTGCAAGATATTAAAAATCCAGGAGCAGTTAGAGGTCTTTGTAAAGCTTTTTTTTTGTTCGCATGATAGCCATTAATATATGCCTAATGACGGCAAAATGAAGGGACAACTAGGTCCTTAGTACTACTACATCAATAATAAAGGCTGTAGGCCTATTGGCAAAGAACAAGAGATTTGTGACTACATGCCTCAACAAATGAGACTGCTTTACACATGTCTTAGAACTATCTTACACAAACAGTTAGGCATGTAGTTATTGGCCAACATGTGAACCATAAGTGTTGCAGATAGGTTGAATAAGATGCAGTTTATGTATATCATTTTTGAAAATACCTCAGATTTGGTGTCTTTTTTGCAGTCATCTTAAAAATATCCCTTTTACAGAGCTAAAATGCACCCGTCACAATGGTGTTTCTATTTTTAGCCTCATGCCACGTTTATACGCAAACAAACAAAAACATATTCTCATGTCAAAATATCTGCATTCATGTAACCAAGACCTAAGGCCCGCACCTGTGAGAGCATCCTCTCCTTCCTCATCATCTTGTAGAAGTTCAGGACGTCCTGGTTGGCCTTCACCACATGGGGGTCGAAGTCCAGCACCCGCAGCCCCTCCAGACTCCGAGCCCGAGACAGCGCCACGTACGCCTGGCCGCTCTCAAACACGCGCGCCAGGGAGATCTCCACACAGTCCAGAGTCATGCCCTGCCACAACCACAAAACAATGACATGAGATGAGAACCATCATGATACTTAAATATAGTAAGTGTGTGTGTGTGTGTGTGTGTGTGTATGTATAGTATATTCACTTGTCTCACAAAAACAGTATTGTCAGCGTTGTTGATGAATGCATGCGTTTTTGTTATTAACCCCTTTGCTTGGAGCATAACCTGACAGTCATCAAAATTCTTTGTGTTACTTAAGGCTCTCTGTAATGTCAGCAATGTTGTTGTGATGTAGTTGAGTCTTTTCAACAATGAGTGTATGGGTCCGACAGCAGGCCCATCTAAACAAAGAGGCTACTAACAACAAACCATGCACATGTACTAAAAGACCTTCTAAAAAACGCAGTTCTTGTGTTGTGAGCGAGAAAGTGAGCATTCACCTGGCTCTTGTGAATGGAGATGGCCCATGCCAGTTTAAGGGGAAGCTGTTGCCTGGTTACGTACTGCCCTCCATTGGCCTTGAAAACCCAGCGCTCCCTTTTGATCACCTCTGTCACCCCACAGAGGAAGCGCACCCGAGGAAGACCTTTAAAAAAAAAAAATCAAACAAAATTAAAAGGACTCAACATGGGGTTGCTGTGGTGCATCATGTTAATGCATCATACCACGAGTGGGCAAAATGTCCATGGGGATACAGGTTCGAGTCTGGCCTGGGTCATTTGCCAACCCTGCCCCATCTCTCCCCTCACACTACTTTCCAATTATTTGAATTAAGGCATTACAGCTCCCAATTTCTTTTTCTAAGAAGGGCTCAAATTGTGCAGTCAAGATCATTACAATGGTTATAAGGGAAATACAAAACACTGAGGCTATTAACCTCACAAACAATGAGAAGCTTATTCTTTGGATCTGCATACTGTAGGACTGTCTGTGAGTGAAAATACAATACATGATTAAACAGGGATGGGTGATTATTCAAACATGATTCGTGTCTGTGATCAAATTCAAGTTTATTAAGATGCTAATGGGCCAATTTCCTAGATTATAAAATACAGCAACAAGTGCTCAACTGTAGCCAATCAAGATATTGAGTTGATGATCATGACACTGCATGGGAAGGCTCTCAGTCTTGCATAGATTACACATTTCTGTGTTACAGTGTTAGAAAACATGAGCTTTGAGTGTGTATGTGTATTGTGTACATGCATACACAGCTCTTAAAAGGTGCACTGGGTAGGATGGTGGACAGAGTAGGTATTGCAACCATGCTGGTCATTGAAACTGCGCCACCTACTGCCAGATTTGATATTTTCATGACTATTTACAAAGTAATAAACTAATATTTATTAGTAGGACCATGGAGAAGATCCTCCATTTAATGTGAAAAGTGCCATCTTCCCATAATGAATACTTGGGGATCATGGTAGGTATTCATGACAAAGGGAACATCTGTGAATGGGCAGCATGAACTCTGGACATAAACTGCTAAAATTATTAACACAACACAGTGCCCCTTTAAACATGCATAGTACAGTTACAAGGCAACACCATTTAGATTTTTCTGGAAGCAAAATGGTCCTGCATTACTGTATTTTTAGTGCGGAGATTGTAGCGATTTATAACAGAAAACACTACAATCCTCAAAAAAAGGAAGGAAAAGAAATATCCCAGTAGTTTTACAAGGATGGCCAATAGACAATTTGATCTGGAAAACATCTTTGAAACGTTAAATAATTGACCACCATACCATGATTGCCTGATGTAAAGTCCAACACAACCCCTCTGGCTCCATTGACAAGGCCTCGTTGGACATCTAGATTCTTTGTCAGCATGACCTGGAAAACAGGGCACAAAAGGTTTAATCCATATTCAAAATGCCTTTCATCTTGGCCATGTTAATTAAACCATGTTAAATGTGAAATGGATCAATTACAATCTGAAGAGGGAACTCAAATGTGAAGTTTCCTTACATACTAGCTAGCTTTGGTGCACATCAAGACTGATTTGTGTAGTGAAATGAAGATTTAAAGTGTTCCGTGTGTGAATCCAACGGACAGACTCACCTGTGCTCCGACTTTTAATTGCAGCGTAGTCCCGATCTGATTTTGATTGTCCAGCATCTTGAGCAGTGTTGGGTTGCTATCCACAGCATCATACTGGCGAACAGCACCTGTAGGCAGAGGGAGAAGACAGAACAGTGTCTCACAGATGGAAAGGTGTGTAGCTGAAAGATATGCGAGACAGACCATAGCGGTAAGGCACAGTAGAACAGCAGAAATGCCAGTAAAGCAGCAGTGACAACAAGACAATAAGTCAAGGCTGGCTCAAGGCATAGCAGAACAGACGACACTGTGGTGAAACGTCATTTCAAAGCATACAGCGCAGTATGGCAACTACTACTATGAATGGATTTTATTTATTCAGAGCAGCATGTTCCTGCTTTCACAGTGCTGGTCAACTTGAAAAATGGAGGAGACATGCTCGTACTTTCGCCTAATGATTCTCACAGTTTTTAACTGGCTGTTGAATCCTACATAAAACATAACTGAAAGGACAAGACAATTCAGATTTTTCTTTGCTTATTTGCCCAAAAATGTTTCGGGTAGAGCCCTTATTCAGCGTGTAATGGCGATTACATTTTGAAGAAGGGCTATGCCCAAAACGTTCATGGGCAAATAAACAAAGAAAAACAAGTAAGAGTGCCATCCTTCGCTTCCTTCATACAGTACTGGTAAAGACATCAGATAGTGGTTGCAAGCCATATTACTGTACCATACAGAACTATTTCCCTCAACATTTTAGGACGTCAACACTTGGCACGAGAGTTCTCCGCCACCAATTTAGACAAAGGAGGGAAATGCGGAACCAATAATGAGCAATAAAGTCCAAACCTGGGAGCTGCTGCAACTTGTTGACATTGGTGAGCTCCACATCGTCCTTGTGTGTGCAGAGCCGGGTGGCCAAGATGCCATCTTTCTCTATGCTGTGGCTGGCGGTCAGGATCAGCTTGGCCGTGATGTCAGACGTGACTCTGAAAGGGGGAGGGGGGGCAAGGAGTGGTTACATGGAATAGAGTTTCCCATTGTAGAATAGTGAGACAAAATTGAGAAAGCAAAAAACATTTAAAATTGATGTGGTGGCATGGAAATTGTAAAAAAATTTTAAAAAAATGTGTACCTGCCCAGTCGTACGGCCTGTAGCAGTGAGATGAAGGCGTTGTCCGTCTGTCTCCGCACCTCCATCAGTTCCATATTCACATGCATGCACTTCCTCCAGCTCCTCGCCTACATTACCCAGACATCCACACATTATAACAGCACTTTAGAGCCTCTTCATTGGTTCAATATTCATATGGATGCACTTCCTCCACTTTTTGCCTACATTACCCAGACATCCACACATTATAATAGCCCTTTATATCCCCTACCGTCAATGCATTTCACCGGTACACAGTAACAATCATCAACCCCATTCATAAAGTTACACCAATAAAAATAACAACAATACATGTACCCTTAGGTAATGAAATTATGGACATCTTCGAGACACTGATTGCCTTCATTTGTCACAAGTGTTTACATGTATTGCCATTTCAGCAGCTATGGCTACATCATGGCCCCTTAATTTGTCATAAAAGAAACAATTGGGTCATGGTCATGGATTTGGGGCGAATGAAGCACTTGATTGCTAACCTGAAAGCAAAAGGTAGGCTTCTCTTTCCCTTTACACACAGGAGGCAGCTGCAAGAAGTCACCACACACGATCAGCTGAATACCTCCGAATGGCTGTGTGGAACGTCTAATGGACCTGTGGCGACACACGAGGGAGACGGGGGTGGGTTAGGGTGGGGTGACATCAGGTTAAAAGTTAATTAAAGTGATAGTTCACCCATCATCTCTAAACCAGTCATATCAACTTTCATAAATCAGCGTTCGGCAATTTAACCACTCGTATCCCCACAACATTGAACATGTCGATCAGGTCCACATACTGCATTACTTGTGGCAATTAGCTTCTGTGCCATGCACAGTCAGAGCATTTCTGTTATGTTAAAACCGAGTAATCAGCACAAATGTCGATTTAACAGAACATTCAGTTGCAGGTCCAGTAAGCTATAGGATAGCCAGAGTTTCCCACAGCCAGAGTTTCCCACAAGTAGCATTGTGTGCCGGTGCTACAGGAAAATAACATTGGGCCAGTGCAAGTTTCATGACTGAGTGTACTACCTCCATTGACATGCATGTGTGGCTGTTGACCAATCCAACAAATGTGGTGCTTGGTTTTTATTGTTGTGGTGCGGCGCTACAGAATGGGCCATGTATGGTAAATAACACTGATAGCCCTCTCACCTGGCGATGGCCTCCAGCTTATCAAAGAACTGTGCGTCCACCATGGAGACCTCGTCGATGATGAGGTGCTTACAGCTGATCCAGTTCTGGAGCACCCCCGGCCTCTGGGCCAGCTCAATACACTGCTCCAGAGTCCCCGTCCCCGACCCGATGCCTGCCAGCGGCACCAAAAAGAGAGATTAACCGTGTAACCAACTGATTCATCATCATCATACAAATCACTGATGATGGAAAACGCTGATCATGGACCACTTGGTAATGTTTATATCCAAGAAATATACATCAAATAAAAAAAATGGATATACAAAAATATAAAGTATATATATTTTTTAATCAACATACGAGACCAGATGAAGGGTAAAGACAAACTTTTGCATACAACTATTGACAACAATTCAAATGCAAAAGGCACACCCCCATTTCACATATCATTTGGCTAACATTCAAAGCAGTTGGAAGAGGTTGAAAGGAGAGCCATCAAACCTGCGAAGCTGTGCAATGTCGTGCCCCCGATATGGCACGCGGCTACCCCTGTGCTGGCAGTGGCATAAGTGCCTTTGGGTGGGAGAGAGCCAACAATCCTCTTCAACAGAAAAGACTTTCCTGTACCTGAGAAGGTGAAACGTATAGCATTTAATCAAATTGACAACATGCTTCCTAATCAACTTAAAAGATGTATGCAATGTAGAACAGAAAGTGAAATGGACTGTGTGTGTGTGTGTGTGTGTGTGTGTGTGTGTGTGTGTGTGTGTGTGTGTGTGTGTGTGTGTGTGTGTGTGTGTGTGTGTGTGACATGGCCAAATTCAAAATGTTCCCACGCTGCATTGTATACGAAACAAAACAATGCAAATGACCCTTACTGTGTACTGCACCATGCCCAGTATTGAATGAGTGAATACTGAAGAGTTATAAGTCAGTGTAAATGACTAGTCATGTGTACCTGCACTTCCGGTGAAGAAGACATTCTTGCCACTGAGTACAGCACTTAGGACAGCAGACTGCTCACTGCTCAGCTTCCTCCCAGAGCTCAAAGCAAACGTTGGCTTCTTGCTAGGTTGACTTGATGTCTGTGGGAAACAATGGAAAATGTAAGACACAAACCTGATTCTTTCTTCCTCTGCAGTTTGCAGTGCACCATAGTATACACATTTCTGCGATGACAACCCAATGTATTCTATTGGGAAAAGGTACTGGATATAAATTGTGTGCACGGTGTGTCAATGCGCCATCGGTAATAAACAGAGCAATGTGAATTTGAGCAATAAATCAGTGTGATGTTTGAGTCGCACACAACAACAAAAAGTAGCCAGGACTTTGAGCCCACCATTTTCACTACACCAATTCATGACCAATACAGTCTTCAAATGAAATGACCAATCAAAGTCACAAACCTCTATTGAACCTACCATGCCATCCTGTTCTGGCCTGGGCCTCTTCACTTGTTGGTTGCGTTGGTTCATCACATTACTTGAAAGACTGGCAAGAGGGCCACCAGCTTTATTTTTGGCACTTTGGGCTTTTTGTACATCCTTCTGCTGTAAAGGACTAATAGCAACAAAAGTCCGAGAGAGTCCAGCGAGGAGTTTCTCTCGGTCAGTCAAAGGTTTACTTGCCTTCCATGCCAAATGTTTGATGCTCAGAGTCCTTAGAAAAACAACTAGACGATCTGGAGGACAGTCCGATATCAAAACCTGAATATCAGGCAAAATCCTAATAGTGCATTTCCCGTCCTTCATAAAACGGGTAAACCGTTTGATGTCATGAAGTACGAAATTTCGTGGAGTTTTGTCGTGTATTCGCAGAACCATTTCCTGAAATTCATTTCTTTCCAAAGTCACTGTCGTCCGTCGTAGAAATTGGCTGGTTGAGGCGAGACCAGATGAGTTTAGACGCTCAATAGTCACGCTGCACTGGAACTGAATTTCATCGTCCTGTTGCAACATTGTAAACGTTATCTATTCCCTACATACAACAAAATGCGCTATACTTGATGACTGATATCACAAGTTCATCAAGATTTGAATAACCTACGCTAACGCACCCTCAAACGCTGAGTAACCTTGTAGCCTACCACCGGGTACATGCTGTGAAAAAATACCTCCTCGGAAACAGATTTTCGTTAGGAAAAAAGTGCCCGACCTATATTAAAGCCAAACTAAAAGACCTACAGCTTGTCAATAAACAAAGCTAATAGTTTACCGACAAAAGTGGACTGATGCACAGACATCCAGCGCACCACACACAATAATCATCCCAGGTTTGCTTTCAGACTTTCAGCTGGCCCATTTAAATTCGACCAGCCAATCAGCGGCGGTTCTTCACAAACACATTCGGAGCGTTGAGCCAATGGGGTCGCGCTGCGCTTTTAAAGGGACCACAGCGATTGCCGCAAATCATACCAGACAAGCTGGGCCTATTACTCGTGTTTGTAAATGCTCAGCAAGTCATTATTTTAATTGTTTCGTACTGAAACAATTAAAATCGTGACTTACTGAGCATATATATGAAACTCAAGTAATATATCCACATGTAAACATCCCTTTTGTGTGAGCTTCTAACATGTGCCTGTCCAATTTGCAGTGTGTGTGTGTGTGTGTGTGTGTGTGTGTGTGTGTGTGTGTGTGTGTGTGTGTGTGTGTGCGTGCGTGCATTTTCAGTTTTTGCTTAAGTAAAAGGGTATGGATACTTTTTTATATTGAGGTTCACTGGCCAGGGCTCATAATCAGGAAAATAAAGTTAGTTGTCCTCCTCTCTCTATCTCCTACCCTCAAACATAGGTTACTCAGAACTTCAGAAGCAGTATGAAGGGAACATGGTGCACAGCAGCTTTTTTCTTCCTTTCAGCCCAGGTCCAGTGGGCAAGAATATCTTCTGTGTAACAAAAACATGACCACCATATAAAGGCCTATACATTATACATACATTATATGTCTGTATATATACGCAGAGACAATGTCATCATATACCGATATCGATATACCGGTAGAGGCACTGGGCCCTCAGGAGTCAAAAATTGCCCGCGCCCTTTTCAGATCCCAGTCCAGCCCTGGCCTGGTTAACACCAGACCTAATCACAAGTGAGATCTTTCAGATCAAAACGATTGTGTAGAACTAAAGGCAGTATGGGAGTTCCCAGGCTAGGTAAACATCACATTTCTTGACAACAAACTCATTATCTGTTTTTGTCTGTCTGGTTGTGTGTTCGTTTTTGTGTGTTGTCTGCAGTGTTTTAGATGATCTGCAAGGGGCAGCACGCACGCAGACGCACACACACACACACACACACACACACACACACACACACACACACACACACACACACACACACACACACACACACACACCTAGCGCTGGCCAGGTGGCTAGGTTTATCTCCAGGGCCGCTGCTAGGCATAAGCAGAGTGCTTAGGGTAGGCTTATTCAACTGAGGGGCAGCTTTTCAAATTCTCTCCAGTGGGGCCGGCGTAGAATCTGCATAACTACAAGCAGCATAGTGTCTGAGGTTAGGGTGCGAAACAAGCGGGTAGCTTTCCAGACAGAACGGATAGACCTATTCGCTTCTCTATTTCTCAGTAGCCATACTATGGTTTATTTATGACACTGTTTTAGATAAGATATCACTCTCATGTGAATGCATAGTAGAGCTATCCCCAACCTGAAGTGTTAGTTAGTGATTGCAAATCATGCACGACCGCAGATAGCACACATAGGCCCAATTTGTTTCTGGCCTTATGGGGGCCCAGAATCTTGCCACATCTGCCAAGGTGCACATCTGGCCCCAGGGCCTCCATTTGAATAGCCCTGGTTAAGGGCCTCAACCACTTTGCCCCGAACCTCCTAAACTGACAAAATGATTAAATTGCATTACAAAACGTATAGCCTATGTATTAGTTATCCAAAGGCCTGTCATTTAAAAACGATCTGCCTCCTTTCCCACCTGACTCTATTGCTGGATCTCAAATGGTGCACTTGTGCACTTCAGTTGTCATGTTTCAGTGCGTATGTTGTTTTAGTTACGCACTGAAACATAGTGCGTGCCCGAAGTACACAAGTGTGCCATTTGAGATCCAGCATATGTACGCCTATGCCTACTTATTAAAGAGTTCAGTCAGGGCAACCAAAGAAAGTAGAATTGGATAAGAACTATCACTCGGGGAGAAATGCATTGGTCACGGTGTAGTACGTGGGCGTAGCTTACGTACACGATGCGCATGGTCAGTGGGTGCGACACCATGATGGATAAAAATTGTGATTCCCCAAAATCCGGAAACTCCGAAAAGAGGATATCCGGTTGTCAGTGTTCAGTGTGTGGTCAAATTAACTGCAGCTGTCAGTCTGCAGCAATTGCAGGGGACAATTAAGGACAGCTAACAAGCATTCACGGCATCCTGTGACTTTTCCACACTCCAACCCTGGCAGTAGTGGCCAAAGAAACTCAAGAGAAAGAACAATCTCTTGGCGGGGAATGCATTGGGCACGGTGTAGTACGGGGGCGTTGCCTGAGGACACGACTGGATGGAAAATTAACTCCCTTGCGCATGGTCATTGGTCAGTGGGTGCGATGGATGCTATTTTCGTACTCCCTTGCACATGGTCAGTGGGGGCGACACCATGATGGATAATGGGGCACCTAAGTCACGCCCTCTACTTCCTGGTTCATGGGGCAGGGGGAGTCAAAAAATAATTACTGGGCTTGAAAATGAGTGTTTTTTTGGCACCAATCCAAACCTTGGACCTCCACCTATGCACCACAAATCCAAAATCCATTTTCAAGCCCAGTAATAATGTTTTGACTCCCTCTGCCCCATGAACCAGGAAGTAGAGGGCGTGACTTAGGTGCCCCATTTGTGGCCAAGTAATGGCAGCTGTTGGTCAGCAGTAATTGCTGGGGGTAATTAAGGACAGCTGACAGACATTCACGCTGTCCTATGACCTGTTCCACAGTGAATAACATTTCCGTACTCCCCTCGCCATCATTTCCTACTACGCTGTTATGACGTGAGTAAGCCCTCTTGTCTCAAGCCTCTTTGGTAGTGGCATTGCACTTTGCTTCGATGCCTCAGGTATTGACCATAGAGGAAATGTGACTCCCCTTGCGGCCAAGCCATACTACGCTGTTATGACATCATTGAACCCTCTTATCTATACTCTCCTTGGCGCAACTGTGGTGGTACACACTTTTTTGGGGCCAGCTTTTGGCCATTTTTTGTTCCGTTGTGTTGGGCAGAGGTAAAAAAAATCTGGACTGACAGTGAAAACTCCTGTTGGACCCATGGTTTGAAGGGTGGAACAGGTCACAGGACACGGTCAGCTGTCCTTAATTATCCCCCGCAATTAATGCTGAACAACAGCTGCAGTTCATTTTACCACAAACTGAACACTGACAACCGGATATCCTCCTTCGACCGAGTTTACGGAGTCACAATTTTTATCCATCATGGTGTCGCACCTACTGACCATGTGCACTGTGTCCTTAAGCTACTACACCGTGGCCAATGCATTTTCAATGGAGTGGTACTCCTATCCAATCTAAATTCTTAGGTTTTTACTTTCTGTACCTGGATTTTCCACCTTTGGTGTTGGGCACCCTAGATCTACAGTAAATCAACAATACTCGGAAACATACAATGCGGGGAACTTAGAACCCTTTTTTCAAAAAAGGGTTCTATGTTCCCCGCTGCTTCCAAGTAGACTGCTGCCGCATGGCAAAGCGCAGGTTGTTGTTGCACTTCTGACAGGTTAGGTTTAGGGATAGTTTTGGTCAGGGCACAAATTTACAAGGGCACAATTTGAAAACTCGGAAACATACAATGCGGGGAGCATAGAACCCTTTTTTAGAAAAAGGGTCCCAAGTTCCCCGGTCCCATACAAAGACAGGGGAACATAGGACCCGGGGAACATAGGACCCGGGGAACATAGGACCCGGGGAACATAGGTACGCTCCCGTCTGGCTCTTTCAGTGGGAGCGTACGTATGTTCCTTGGGTCCTATATTCCTATGTTCCCCTGTCTTTGTATGGGACCAGGGAACTAGGACCCTTTTCTATGTTCCCCGCATTGTATCTAACCCTTCCCAAAATCGTACCTAAACCTAACCTGTCAGTAATGCAATGTTTCTGAGTTTTCAAATTTGTGCCCTGACCAAAACTATCCCTAAACCTAACCTGTCAGAGGTGCAATAACTTGTGCTTTACCATGGCAGCAGTGTACTTGGAAGCAGCGGGGAACATAGAATCCTTTTTCGAAAAACCCTGACAGGACAACAGGCCTAATTTTCCCAGCCACAGACTCTCTATGTGCATTTCAATCATTATTTTCATCACTTTCCTTTGGATATTGCAAGGTGGCCAACTTTATTTTCATTATTTTCAGTTCAGTTAACCTTTGTAAACATTTTGTAAGGGAACAGAGCAGAATAGTATACTGAAAATAGGTACTCTTTCATGAATATCACTTTATAATACTGTGTAATAATGCATGAAAACAATTCATTTTGGAAAATGGCGGCCATATTAAATTCTGGGCAAAAGTTGAGGTGGCCCCATGTTTTCATTTCTTCTAACAGTTCCTTCTGGTCAGTAATCCACAGAGAAAAGACGAACGCCTAATTGTTCCACCTGATGACCTGCCTAAATAATGAAGATTGGCCAACAGGCTATTCAGGCAGGGAGGAGAACCCCCCCCCCCCCCCCCCACCCCACACACACACACACACACACACACAATAAAAGCAGAAATATTCTAGTAATCTAAACTCTCTGATAAAAGTTACAAAGTATCTGTTTGAACCAATGATTTGAACAAAGTTAAATAGCGCCATCATGCGGTACAATACTGTCAACTTCCCGGAAGCACTGGAATTCAAAGAATGTAAATTGTTACAGCGAGCGCGTACGGTGCCATTGAGAAGTTACGAACACTTTTTGGTTGCCTCGGATATCCCGACGGTAAGGATTCAAAGTGCTACATTGTGCATTGCAATTGTATACAGCTGTCATCTGTGTTGAAGATGCTATCAAACTTGTTGGACAAAAGCCGCGTATATTTTGATAAACCGACTTAGATGTAGGCTTCGTTGCCGACCTGAATTGTAGATACGGTAGTCACTCAATGCAAAATCCAATCATTCGCTAAAAGATGCTACCTCAAACTTTAACACCATTAACTGACCACCATTGTATAATCTTTCGCTGTGAGTCTATTGTGTGTCGAATTCTGACTAACGACGATGAAGTTAATCCTTCAAATGTGGTTGTTGGGGGTACTATTCATTGTCGGTGGCTAGCTAACTTTTTAGGCTAACGTGATTTCAGGTAGATAACATACACGTATTGGTGCCAATCCACTGAATGTTTTGATTGTTTAAGAAGTAAAATGTGGGCATAGAAATTATGTGAAAGCAAGAAACTTACGATACACTTAGCTGAGGAAATGATCCGATTTTGATTTACGGCGATGTTGACGACACAAAACCGATAACGAAATGGATTGCAAATCGATTGCTGGGATTTGCATATGCTAGTTGGGTACATCGATATACTCCAAGTCTATTGCTCTATTGGAAATGACAACAATTCGACCAGGTTGTCATTCATATTTGATACATTTTCAACGACATCGTGTTAAGGGCGTAACCTCCTTGCAGTGTAGCAGAAGAGGTAGCTGGCTAACAAGGCCACAGTATGTTAGCCAATGAAGATTCAGCGTGACATTTAGCACATGTTTAGTGATGGGGTGTGTTAATAGATGCAATCAACCCATTGCAATGTCGTAAGGAATCGTTCAGTCTGGTTAGCATCTTTCTAATTGTATTTTGAGTACTTTGAGTGATGCATTCGTCGACACACATCTGGCTCTCGACAGGAAGTGACAATTCAGACAGATATCCGATGTAGCAGAACATCCTTGCTTGTCTAAACGTAATCTGGCGATAACATTATGCCCTGTTGAAATGGAACGTTGTTTCCCAACTAGCTGCTACAGTTGTTGCAGTTGTGTGTTTTGATAGAATCCCAGGGTTGTCACACAGTTACTGCAATAGTGCAGTGCAATGTGAGCAAACTTTTCCACATCAAGATGGTTAGGCCCAGTGGGGAGGAAAGGTCCATCAGTTTTTCGTCTGCCGTGCATCCGGTTCGGTTGCAATAAATCAGACGAGTTGACAAGGCCTCTACAGGCCCTACAGATGTCAGACATATTGTGATGTACTGTGCATTTTCTGACATCTCGGCAAGAATAGGTCTATGTGCTGTTTCCCAGGACTTAAGTGCCATCATGGTGCAACTGTTCATGCCAAAGTTTTATGTAGTTGTAATGCCAATATGTGAATTAATTTCTTTACCTTATGCATCTGCTACTGGTGCTGTGGTACTCTGAATCAACCTAGTTGCCAGTGTTTGCCACGTTACGGGGCATGTACTTTAGATGAACCTGTCAATCAGCTCTGGGGGGAAAGTGTAATCTTGTGCAAATAGGAATGGAATGCCAATATTTCCCATTGTTTAATATTAAGTGTTTTAATGTCCTTTTTTAAACTGCATTCATCTGAGCATATGAGCAAAAAAAAATACCTGTATACATTGCTTCAAATTTTGGTTTGGTGTGAATATAAACCAAAGGCCTTTTTAGAGCTTAAGTTTTGTCCTCTGCATTGACAGTTTAATGAGGATGCATGTATTTGGCTAATTTAACATTTTCGGCTTTATCGAGAAGACACTTAAGTAGCAAAATCACAGCTTTCAAAGTTCCAAGAACGGCTTGAACAGCACAGAGTTGCTGTTGTAGAATGCACCCATCTGTAAATGTCAAATAATACAAGTTAAGTTTATGCTATCATTTAACTCTCAGTACTGTCATGAATTTCAGCTCACAAACAGTTAAAGCACCAAGGCACTGGAACTGGCCTTGGAATACTAAGTAAGCTCTATTCATGTGCTGGTGTCGGACACCATTTCCATGCCTCTTTTGTCAATCAGGTGTAGAAGACCCTTAGCCAAGCAGGCAATTAGCCTGTAGGAAGGGCATGGTGGTGGGATACTGATAGGGGTAGCAACATCATTGTTTTGGACGGATTAAAAATTGGAAAATTAAACTGGACCACCAAATATACAGTAACACGTGTTTGCAGACTTCATGCAGAACCAAACTAAGATCAATGTTCGCTAAAACACTAGTATAACCTTCTTCACATTGCCTCAACGTCGTGCCTTCTCATTGCACAGGCACATTTTGCTGTCATTTCCTTTCAAGTTCTCTGGAAGGCTGTGAGGCACAGGGGCCTTTGTGGGGCAGATGTTCGCAATGTCAACGCTAAGATTCCATCTGACAATGTCATAGATATGTGTACTGTACAATACAGTACAACATGTATTGATATAGCGCAGTCTTACTGTGCAAACTTACTGTACATGTCTCTATGTCACTTCTGATGCGTTTTCCTTTCCTGCCCTGCTCTCGGCAGCTGAACTGACACAGACTTCCTGTCTTCTCCGAACCATAAAAGGTTCATGCTCACATCACATGGCCGCATTCACAATGCCATCGCCACTCAGGGCTACATCATCTCTCACCGTCTATCTATAATCTGGATAGCAAACCGGTTATTTTGGTTGGAAAATAAGTTAGAAACTCTGAACACTTTTCATAAAAGTCACACGGACTGCCAGTAGAGGTGAATAAGTTTCCATTTTGTTGAAATTTGGTGTTAATTTATTCAGCGTTAAACACGCACGCAATGAAGGCAAATTATCCAAATGTCTACCGTTGTCATTCAGGCTCGAGCACTCTAAAAATCTGTTCTGAAAAGACAACTATGTAATCTGCATGGGAAAATGGTTAGGCCTACTAGATTCATAAACTTGGAAGTCTCTGAAATGCTCCTGGAAGTCAGCAAGAGTGCTAGTAGAGATACTATGCGTGTCCAACTTGCTGTCTATTTTGGCATATTGTGTTATGAGATGATGAGCAAAATGTTACTAAAATGTGCTGCTGGTTCTAAGAGTCGTTTTTACAGTACACACACACACACACAAGTAAGACTGAGTGTCTGTGTGGATGTTTCGCTGTCTTTTCCCAGACATCTGTGTGAACAGGAAATCAAAATCAGCAGTCTATGCTGTCTCAAAGCCTTTAGGATATAATCACAGTGCCTATATATAGGCTTATTCAAGATCTCACATTTGTATACGTAACAGGAAAGGTTTTCCAAACAGAAATGGATCATATGATATGAAGAGCTTTGGCAGCAAAAGAAGTTTGAGATAAGATAACTGAAGACCCTTTGTCATATACTTGGAATATCCACTATGCTGCTGTATATGAAACATTTAGGGGTTGTAACCAGCCTCTTTTTTTCCTCAAAGTTGGAAGTCAAATATTCAGAATAGCAGAGAACAAAATGGCCAAATGGCATTCTAAAACCACAGTGATTCAGTGCTTGGTCAGGCCATGACTTTAAGGGTCATTTCACGTGAAATCAGACACTTTGGGACCCGACCGACCCGGATTTCAATCATACTTGGTGTGCCTTTTTAGTAGCAAAGTAGCACCCCAGAACTGCATTGGTTTGAATCTGACACTAATATTAAGGGAGAAACAGACTAGGAAAGGTTCACATGTGAGGGTAGGACACTATACATTCAGCCTTGAATATATCAGTCAGTGTTAGTCACAAAAAGATGCCTGTGGTATTGTTTGAAAGCTCTTTTCTGGCTCTACATATTACACAATCAGCTTGGAATACAACAACTCTCAGAATATGAATTATGATAAATTGAAAAATTAAAAATTGAATATCTAAAAAAACTATATTTTAAAATGGCCAGTTCCTCGTCCAAACGTAGCCGGCAATGTCATTAGCAACACCTCAAATGCTGGTGTTCGGTTCTTTATTCATTTCAGAGAGAATTTGACTCACAAATATGGCATCATACAGACCACTTACTAATAATATGGTAATACCATAGTAGCATCACATGACAAAACAAAAACAAAACAAAAATGGTCAGTTTCCATGGTCCCAGGTTTCAGAAACTAAGGCAGATGTCCATTTATACACGGGTGGGAGACGTGACGCCTTGTTTTTTCGTAACATTGGTTAAAAACCTACAAAACTGTTATTTTCCTTTAAAAAACAAATGTCAATGAAAGAAGATGTGGTACATTATGTTTCATATTAGTCTTGGATGAGAAGAAACATTTTTGTTAAGATTTATGTAAAGGTTTATATGTCAAATTTCCTGCGGTGTGACTGTAACATTAATGAAACAATATATAATAATATATATATAAATTAACCAACAACATTTTGAATAATGTATGAAGCATTTGGCATGATTGCATAAATCTTAACTTTATATTAAGATATGTGAATGTGAAAAAAACTCAAGACAGTAATATTAACTACAAGTTCAATTTCGTAACACAAATTGCGTCCTGTGGGGTGACATGTATGTCAATGTTTGTGAATGGGCAGCTGCAAGGCCAACTACAAGGGTCTTAAAGACTGGCTCCTAACCAGTCAGTACCTCAGTTATTGGAGAGTGCTGTGGAAGTTTAAGGTGACTCTTAACCTCTTAATATGTCTTCATATTGCAATCTTTCTGTCACGCAATGCTTAGGTTCATTTTATGGTGTCCTGTGGTGTGACTGCTCTTATAGAAGGAAAAAAAAGTTTTTTTTATTAATGAAAACACATATTAAGATTAAACGCAATATCATTATCAAGTTAGCATGAGCTCAGATGTCAGTCATGTATACAAAAGGATTAAAATGGCCATCATGCAGTGAATTCCCTGTGGTGTGACTCCATTTTCCTGCGGTGTGACATGCCTATGCTATGTGTTGATGCAGGACACATTTTCCCAAAAATTGCAAAAAATAAGGTGAAATTCCACAGACCACTAAGTGCTTTATTTTTTTCTATTTTTTTCCAGTTTTTATCCATCATTTTTTTCAGGAATTTGAAAAACTTTCTTTTTTTTTGCGTTACGCCCTTAAACGTCAACCACCCACACACCAAATGATGATATGTGAATGTTTGAACATTCCTTCTCTGTGTACCTGTGTCATCTTCCCTTTACCGTACTTTAAAGAGATAATCAATGGCTACACTCTCATTTTGTACTCTACCAGTGCATTTGAAGCAGCAGCTGTGTCTTTTGTAGATAATGTATAAGTATGTCCCGTTGCAGTTAGGTTCCACTACCAGAAGCACATCCTGATGATCCATGACAAGTCTATCTGGTCTGAAGGGAAAAGTGAAGGATGGAGATGGTCCATGAGGATGCAGGAAGTTCAGTTTCACCTCTCCAGTGCTCAGCATACATTCCTCAACACCAGTTGCCATTAGGGGTGCAACGGATCAGAAATCTCACGGTTCGGATCGTTCCTCGGATCAGAGCCCACGGATCGGATCATTTTTCGGATCAGCAAAAAAAAAAAAAAAATCATTATTATTTTATTTTTTTAATTGATAACACAAATAAACATAAGCTGTGTCTTTGTTAGGGGTGGGCATAGATAATTTTTTGAATGTAGATTAATCTCATTGCAATTATGAAATTAATCTAGATTGATATCAAAATGTCTAATTGAGAATATGCACACTACCAAAATAATGGCTTAAAGTCTTGTGACCTACTGACAGATGGTGCATAGACCAGAACTCATGTCCTTAATTGTATCAATCTTTTATTGAAACACAATTGCCTCAGCGGTTCAGCATTTCTGAGAGAGAGAGAGAGAGAGAGAGAGAGAGAGAGAGAGAGAGAGAGAGAGAGAGAGAGAGAGAGAGAGAGAGAGAGAGAGAGAGAGGAGAGAGAGAGAATCGGCATTGACTGTTAAAAAGGGCAGCGGCTGCTTTAAGAAGGCGGAGACTCTGCAGGGACATCAGAGCGCACAGAAAGTCTAACCAGATGATTTAACCTGCTCGCTGTCCTGAGAATGTCAGGAGTCACAACACAAAATGAATTCAGTTTGCCAAAGTTTTATATCACACGCGACAATCGCGGTACGTTACATGAGCATATCTCACTGCGTCGCAAATGCGCTGAACTCAACCGATCGCAACACAAACTTAGCGAGAGTAGTTCTAGACATTGACAGTTCTAGTTTGACAGTCAGTCTTCAAAATGCATGTACAGTAGGCTATCGCACGGAATGTTTAGCAACTATGGCACAGGCAAGATTTCGGGAACAGTTTGTGTTGTTGTTTGTGTTCCATGCAGTGCGTGAGGTAGACGTCCCAAACGACTAGATTGAACATGCGCACAATTTCATAAATCGATCCACTGACCATGTGTGTGCCGAACCGAAATGATTGGTCCGAACGGACCACGGATCAATGATGATCCGTTGCGCCACTAGTTGCCATCATATACAGCTACAACATACCCTTTGATGCTTGAAAATGTAACACATTCCTTTACTGAGCTCACTCTTTCAACTCCTTCTCTGAATGCGGAAAATGGCCTAATGTCCATTGACAATGGGCAGAAGCTGTGTAGTTTTTGAGTACCTGGAATAGTTCTTGCAGATTCAAACCTCTTCAACAGGTTCTCAGCTTCATGATGGTGCATCTCTCTCAAGAACATCCATTGCCAGTTTGCCACAACAGAGATGCACCATCATGAAGCTGAGAACCTGTTGAAAAGGTTGGAATCTGCAAGAACTATTGCAGGTACTCAAAAACTACACAGCTTCTGCCCATTGTCAATGGACACAGTGGAAGTTAGGCCATTTTCAGCATTCAGAGAAGGCAGAGTTGAAAGAGTGAGCTCAGTAAAGGAATGTGTTACACTTTCAAGCATCAAAGGGTATGTTGTAGCTGTATATGATGGCAACTGGTGGCTAGCATGTGTTGAGGAATGTATGCCGAGCACTGGAGAGGTGAAACTGAACTTCTTGCATCCTCATGGACCATCTCCATCCTTCACTTTTCCCTTCAGACCAGATAGACTTGTCATGGATCATCAGGATGTGCTTCTGGTAGTGGAACCTATAACTGCAACGGGACGTACTTATACATTATCTACAAAAGACACAGCTGCTGCTTCAAATGCACTGGTAGAGTACAAAATGAGAGTGTAGCCATTGATTATCTCTTTAAAGTACGGTAAAGGGAAGATGACACAGGTACACAGAGAAGGAATGTTCAAACATTCACATATCATCATTTGGTGTGTATAAATGGACATCTGCCTTAGTTTCTGAAACCTGGGACCATGGAAACTGACCATTTTTGTTTTGTTTTTGTTTTGTCATGTGATGCTACTATGGTATTACCATATTATTAGTAAGTGGTCTGTATGATGCCATATTTGTGAGTCAAATTCTCTCTGAAATGAATAAAGAACCGAACACCAGCATTTGAGGTGTTGCTAATGACATTGCCGGCTACGTTTGGACAAGGAACTGGCCATTTTAAAATATAGTTTTTTTAGATATTCAATTTTTAATTTTTCAATTTATCATAATTCATATTCTGAGAGTTGTTGTATTCCAAGCTGATTGTGTAATATGTAGAGCCAGAAAAGAGCTTTCAAACAATACCACAGGCATCTTTTTGTGACTACATTCAGCCTTGAATATATCAGTCAGTGTTATAGTGTCCTACCCTCACATGTGAACCTTTCCTAGTCTGTTTCTCCCTTAATATTAGTGTCAGATTCAAACCAATGCAGTTCTGGGGTGCTACCTTGCTACTAAAAAGGCACACCAAGTATGATTGAAATCCGGGTCGGTCGGGTCCCAAAGTGTCTGATTTCACGTGAAATTACCCTTAAGTAGAAACACTGTAGTTTTCAAAATCTTCAAAAGTCATTCTGCTTCTGTCAGTAATGTTTTTTTCTTTGCTAATATGTGGTTTCATGTTATGGAGCTGATGATCAACATACCACATGCTTTACTAAAATTTGCTAAGATTTGATGTAATAAGTTTTATTTTTCTTCTTTTGCAGGGTGTCTCTGACCATGTCTCAGGTAGATAAACTCAAGGTAAAAATCTGTGCATATCCAAAAGCAGTGTCAGAAATGCTGCTTAAATATTTGCCCTTTACTGATATACTGTATTTATTATTTTCATAGCAAGGGCAGTTCACCAACCCAGAAACGCCTGGTTATGTTGGATTCGCAAATCTCCCCAACCAAGTCCATCGAAAATCAGTGAAGAAAGGCTTCGAGTTCACGCTCATGGTCGTTGGTAAGCTGGCATTTTCCTACCATCAGATCGTTTGTGTCAAATGTTTCTGTTGTATAGCAGCTGTTGAGCAAGTGATTTTCTTTGGTAATAGCGTCATGGCGGAAACACTGGGGCTACAGTGGGTGTGTTCAGAGACTTACTGTACAGTATTTGCAGTAACCGTTCGGTGCAGTAACAGCGCCAACACTGAAACTGGGGTAAACGGCTTCAAAGCATAGATCAGTGTTTCCCAACTTTTTTTGACTCGCCTAAGCCTTTTTGGTGTACGATGAGTACCCCCTATCCCATGCTCTCTATGTATATTCCTTTATACCAGTATGACTATACTCCATTCAATTGTCATTATCACATTTTCCCGTGTACCCCTAGTGGTACACGTACCCCTGGTTGGGAAACACTGGCATAGATGATCGGTCGGATATTGCAGTTTCTGCAAATTTGACATAGCAATATCTCTAAAACTGGACACATTTGGAAAAGGCTTTGTCGCAAGGTGAAGGAGGTGTTATGAAAACCATTTTTAGTTTTATCACAATTTTGACAAAATATATAGTTAGTGCACTTTGCCTTTGTAGGGCAGAGTCAACCTCCACTATAATCAACAGAACTGGTTACACCAGACACAGCAGCGCAGTGAGCATTAAAAAAAAAACCCATTCCTTTCAACATATCATTTGACAGCGCTTGACTTAACGAAACGCAACGTAACACACCACCACATCCAGTGTAGCCCTGGCCTAAGCCCCTGCTGGCTAGTGGTAATGACTAAATGCACGCCTCTCTTGCCTCCTTCAGGGGAGTCTGGGCTGGGGAAGTCGACGTTGATCAACAGCCTCTTTCTGACTGACCTGTACCCTGAGAGGATCATCCCGGGGGCAGCAGGTGAGAGCTGTGGGCTACTTTTAGCGCCTCGCCATGTCAACAGACCTACCTGGCGACTTGGCTACTTTTATAGGCTTGCCATGTTGACAAACTTACCAGGCTACTTGGCCCCTTTCAGAGCTGTGCTTCTCAAGCTGTGCTTCTCAAGCTGTGAGTAGGCCAGGACATTAGGGTGATACTACTACTACTACTACTACTACTACTACTACTACTTTTGGAATCATGTCATCAAACGTACCATGTTGCAATTTGTAGAACCATGTCAGCAAACCTACCTGGATATTTTGGTACTGCTTTTAGAGCCATGCCATTTCACCAGACGTGTAAGGCTATTTGCCTACCTCTAGAGCCATGTCAAAATGACCATGCTGTTTGGGTACTTTTGGAACCATGGCATTACACTTACCAGGCTATTTGGCTACCCTAGGCTAGGCCGCACTTCTCAACTTGTGGGCAGGCCAGGTAAGGTTGATGTCATGGTGGAATACAAAAACAGAACTGGAATTGTTCCTGTTCTGTATTGCATACCAGGGTTGTTTGAGAGCCTACATGTAAGCCTACAGTTTCAGTTTCTGTAAGAGTTTTGCCATTACCAACACTCAAAACTTTGTTTGCTGTTTTATTCCACAAACCGAATGATCCACGTTACATTTTGAATACCATAGCCAGATTTGTCCTCATACCCGAGAAATGTTCATGACATCAGTAACACTCTTGACTGATTTCTTTCTTTCTAGAAAAGATTGAGCGTACGGTACAGATTGAGGCGTCCACAGTTGAAATTGAGGAGCGCGGTGTGAAGCTCCGTCTGACTGTGGTCGACACGCCTGGCTACGGAGATGCCATCAACAGCCAGGACTGGTGCGTAACTCCCATTTTTATTTGATCTTTATTTTTACCGTTTTGCTTCAATTATGATCAGATGGTGGAAGAGTAAGATAGGAAATGAGTAGAGGAGAGAGATGGGTCTGGGTTGTGTAATTCCCAGGCTGGACTCGACCCTGGATCCCAACATGCAGCTGCCTGATGTGGAATGGGTGCATTAGCTCAGAGCGTCACAGAAACCCCTGTAACTGTTTTTTCCCGTATGTGGTGTTCACGGCTCTAAATTAACACTCGCCAACTGGCCAAATGCTAGCTGGTGGAAAAGACCACCTTACTAGTCACTTTGACCCATTAGTTAGTGTGTGTTTGGCTAATGCACCTGCGAGGCATTTTGGCTGGTGATGGAAAAAATAATTTTAGATAATTTAGAGCCCTGATGGTGTTTATTAGCAGCGCTTAGTGTATGCGGGCATGGAGAGGGCTCAAGCTTGGTGACATATTTGAAGTTTACCCATAGTGTACTGTGAAGGACTCTGCAAGGCCTAAACATAAACATAATGACAAATACAATAGGCCCTGCAGTGGCCAAACGGTAGGGTACTCTCCTGCCATGCGGCTGACCCGGGTTCGATTCCCGGCCCGGGTCCTTTGCCGACCCCTCCCCGTCTCTCTGGGGGGGGGAGAGATGACAAAAGCAATAGTAGTTTGTATGATGCTGTAAACTGTAAATATCTTGATTTAAGATATATAATTGTTGCACTGTGTTATGTATGAATAATAAAGTTAAAAATGACTTGCAATGTTTCAATTAGGACCCTATGCATGAATGTTGTATGTACAAGCTAACATGTTAGTAAGAACATTTCATTACTGTCCTGATGATGTGAAAGTAAGCTTGTTTCGCGCCTACTGTAGCCCTATGTATGCAGCTCCATTATGGATCAACTATAAAAAAAGAGACAATGCGTAAACTCCAAGTAGCATATAATGACTGCCTGAGGATATTGCTGAAAAAGCCCAGGAGTTGCAGTGCTAGTAAACTATTTTGTGACTCAGGACTATGTACTTTACAGGCTCTCCTGAGGAACCTAATGTTTAAGTTCATGTGCCGTTTGGATAAGTCTGAAAACTGCATTATAATGATGCTCACAAGTGCCAGATATAGCTCTGTCCGTTACCAATCATATATGTGGAAACATTGGTATAGCTGCCTTTTAAGACTGTCATGACATAGTTTGTATATGCTTTGGCATCATTGCTGTTTTTTTTTTAAATTATTATTATTTCTTCTTTTTCCTGCACATTCTATTTCTATGTATATGTTGTGTGTCTGCCTATTGGGCCCTGAGCCTGTAATAAAGTTTATATATATCCCTCACCTTGCCAGTGCATCACAGTGGGACAAATATCACTGTTGGGTGTTTGCACAAAATCAATGTTTAAATACTAAGCTGCAGTGTGCTCCAGTTTCTATCTTCAAGGTGTTCAAATGGGTGCATTGTTTGTGTTCTTGTGCAGCTTCAGCACCATTATTGCCTACATCGACGACCAGTTCGAGCGCTACCTGCATGACGAGAGCGGCCTGAACCGCCGACACATCGTTGACAACCGCGTCCACTGCTGCTTCTACTTCATCTCCCCCCTGGGACACGGGTATGTTGGATATTGGATATGGGGTATGGGGTATGGGGTATGTTGGATATTGGATATTGGATATTGGGTATTGGGTATGGGGTATGTTGGGTATGGGGTATGTTGGATGTTGGGTATGGGGTATATGGGGTATGTTGGATATTGGGTATGGGGTATGTTGGGTATGGGGTATGTTGGATGTTGGGTATGGGGTATGGGGTATGTTGGATATTGGGTATGGGGTATGTTGGGTATGGGGTATGTTGGGTATGGGGTATGTTGGGTATGGGGTATGTTGGATGTTGGGTATGGGGTATGTTGGGTATGGGGTATGTTGGATGTTGGATGTTGGGTATGGGGTATGTTGGATATGGGGTATGTTGTGGATTGGACATGGGTATGTTGGATATGGGGTGTGTTGTGTATTCGGCATGGGTGTGTTATTTTCTATTAGCCGCGGGTATGTTGTATATTATAAGTTTAGGCAGAGGACGCGCTCAACTTCTTGGAAAAATGAAAGTCTTTGGGTGCGCGATAAAGTGGATCAACTTAAGGAAGAAAAATCCGCACTCACAAACTGCGTCTCATTATTTATTTGTATTACCACCATGTCCAAAAAGCAAACGCGTTTCGGCTATCAAGCCTTCATCAGCCACAGCCACAGCCATTTATATTACCACCATGTCCAAAAAGCAAACGTGTTTCGTCTATCAAGCCTTCATCAGTGGCTGATGAAGGCTTGATAGCCGAAACGCGTTTGCTTTTTGGACATGGTGGTAATATAAATAAATAATGAGACGCAGTTTGTGAGTGCGGATTTTTCTTCCTTATGTTGTATATTATACACAGATACATGTATGTTATTCTGTATTAGCCACAAGTGTTGTATGTTGTCCATGGGTATGTTCTATATTGGCCATGGGCAGTGCTGTAGTCTACTTTTTTGTGGTGGTATACTGGATATTTGAGCATTTTTTGAGTTGGGTATACTGTATATATTTTTGCTATTCTTAAATAATGGATCAATCAATTTTAAGTGGGTATACTGAAGTCCCTGACATTTTGAAGTGGGTATACTGCGTATACCTGCGTTCTACGTAAACTACACCACTGGCCATGGGTCTGTTGTATTGGGCACGGGTATGTTATTGTGTATTGTCTATGGGTATGTTCTATATTGTACATGGGTATGTTTATTGTTTTTTGTTTTAGTTTGATTTAGTTTTGTTTTTTATTGTATAGTATGCATATGTTGCTTTGTGTTGCAGTTAGCCTACATACAAATTTTAATGTGTGTAGGCTTTACGTTGTGCCTGTGCACAATATAGGAACAACAAAATGCATTTCACTATTCTGTGTTTTATTACCATTCAAGCCATATTGGCAATAAAAGTGAGGACGGAGCATAAAAAATATTGTTATTATTATTATTTCATGGTTTTCTTTTTCTCCTATATTTCCAAATTAAAATGTTGCTTTTCTCTCCGCAGTCTGAAACCTCTTGATGTGCAGTTCATGAAGGCCATCCATAACAAAGTGAACGTGGTGCCTGTCATCGCCAAGGCTGACACCCTTACACTCAGGGAGCGGGAGAGGCTCAAGAGAAGGGTAAGGGCTTTTGACGCAGATTTTCATTCATGCGTTACCGGAATCCTCTTCGTTTTGCAAAGGCCTACATACCTCAGAAGTATTTTGTTAGCAAGTGCAGCTTTTCAAAGTATCATCGTTTGCAGATGAAGACCTGAATCCTCTTTGAAAATTCACCTTCATTATTTACTGTGCTCACTGATGTGATAATCTTACCGTTTTAGCTTAGACTTAAAGTGGCTCAGTTTCAACCGGAAAGTTTGTCAGAAAATAAAAAGGACAGATGTGCTATACCATTCTCGAAGCTTTGGGTGGACAACTTTGCAGTTTCTTCACTGAGTTTCTTGTGTGTGTTTTCCAGATTCTTGATGAGATTGACGAGCATGGCATTAAAATCTACCACCTGCCTGATGCTGAGTCTGACGAGGATGAGGACTTCAAGGAACAGACCAGGATTCTCAAGGTCAGGGGGTGATTCTCAAAGTCAAGGGTGACCAGATTCTGGGCCTTATGGACCCAGTTTAACAAAGGAAAACATTCGCACATTCGTCTCAATGGGTGCTTGACTAGCAACGTCAAATAATGGCAAAAATAAAGTTGGACACACCGAGCTCCCGTGTCACATTGAAATAATAGAAACGGTAGCTCGGTGTGGCGGACTTTATTTTTGCTATTATTACCTTATGGAGCCAGCTGTCTTCTGCTGGCTGCTTACCCTGACTTTTGCACACCATTAGCGGTAACCTCTACATTTCATCATGTCGATGACCATCTCCACGGCGTGTGTCTCCTCAGGCCAGTATCCCGTTCGCAGTGGTGGGCTCCAACCAGCAGATCGAGGCCAAGGGGAAGAAGGTGCGGGGGCGGCTGTACCCCTGGGGGGTCGTGGAGGTGGAGAACCCGGAGCACAACGACTTCCTCAAGCTGCGCACCATGCTCATGTAAGCCTTTACAGTACCGATAAACAACATGCTCATGCAAGGCTTTACAGTACCGAGAAACAACATGCTCATGCAAGGCTTTACCCTCTCGTGATGCCTCTATTGATATCCTCAAGCTGCACACCATGCTCATGGTATGCCTTTACAGCAGTGGTTCTCAAACTTTTTTGAACAAATGCCCCCTTGACCTCATCATAAGTCTGCCAACGCCCCTTAATATTTCAAAATAATATGGACTAATGCCCCCCCAATTGCAACTAAGCACCCCCTTAATCAGCTGTCTCCTTCTCAACACCCCCCGAGGGCTCCCTAATGTCCCCTGGCGGGCTGTAGAGAAACGTTGAGAAACACTACATAACAGTATCAATAAACACCATGCTCATGTGAGCTTTTCCCCTCTACCATTGATATCCTCAAGCTGTGCACCATGCTCATGTAATGATTAGCGTTACCTTTGATGAATACTTGTTGCATCAGTTCGTAGTGTCCATTTACTAGTTTATGTGTAGTTTGTGTAAATGTCCATTCCATCCTTCTTTTTGTATGTACTGACAATGTCTTGTGTAATACCGTTGTCTTAATGCATGTCTATAGCAGTATTATGTATTACATGTTAAGTCTGTAATGAAGTCTGTTTTATTAGAAAATATCTCTGTTTACATGATGTTTATTGTACTGACAAAGCTGTGTTGTATATCCTGTGTAGTACTCAAATGCCGGATCTGCACTACGAGGATTTGATTAGAAGTCATCTCTGACATTTTTATTGTTCTGACAAAGCTGTCTTGTATATTCCATGTTCTGTAGCGCTCACATGCAGGATCTGCTCTATGAGGACTTTATTAGAAAGTGATCTCTGCTATTTTTACTTTTTTCAATGTTGTTTATGATGTGTAGTACTCACACACACAGGTCTGCTAGTTTTTTCCGCTTATTCTTTTATCATTGTAATATATTTTTCCTGTGTTGTATATCCCGTGTAGTACGCACACACACACACGTCTGCTATATCTCTCTGCTTATTATTTTATTATTATTGTAATATATTTTCCCTGTGTTGTATATCCCGTCTAGCACTCACATGCAGGACCTTCAGGAGGTGACTCAGGATCTGCACTATGAGAACTTCCGCTCGGAGAGGCTGAAGCGCGGCGGCAGGTTGTCCTCTCATGGTTATGTTCTGCCTCTCTCGCCTGCGTACGTACGCTTCCTCTGCAAACTCTCTGCATGCCTTTCTCTGCCTTCCCTATGGTTAGCTCATAGTAATACGAAAGGAACAGTCCACCATTTTTTAGAAATATGTTTTTTACACATTTTACACCTCCCCTTGAGTTAAATAGTCCTACCTTTTTTTGTGTTCTTCCAGCTGTTCTCTGTGTCTGGTGATACTGTATTACTTCTTAGCGTGCATCACTGAACGTAATGGGACCAGTGGCTACCTTTTAGTGTCTGGTACCATCCTGTTCAGTGAAACATGCTAAAGTGATCACCAGAAACAGAAAAGGGCTGGAAGAACAGAAGGGAGGTATAACTTAACTATGTGTATTTAAATTGAGGGGAGGTGTAAAATTAGCACATTTCCAAAATGGAACGTTCCATAGAATAGTAATGAAGATAAGTTGTAAATGATACAGTTTATAAATGATACATAAATTATACAAGGAAATCATGAATAAGCTTAGCATGGACTACGAATTACAGAGTGATTTGTGTTGCAAGTGATGGAAGCAAAACATCATATCTCAAGTGGTTGGTATTCCAGAATGCTGTGACTCATTTGAAATGATGCTGTGCCACCAGGGTATGTACACCTAGTCTACGAAAGTACGAGAGTCTTAATGACAGGACATCTAGTGGGTTTAAATGATTGTAGTCTCGTGTTTAAAGAAAACTCTTCACTAATGTTTGAAATAAAATCCTTTACACATCTTACCACATTTACAGCAGGTGTGTCGGCTCAAGATATGGTAATTCAAAAGCCCTTTTTAAGACATTTCATACTTACTTTTTTTTGTTTTTTTCCCATATACAAACACACTTGTCACAAAAAACATTATTCTACTATGGGAAGGTATTTTTTTAAAAAATTCTGACTGGTCTCTAAAGTCGTCCTCTCCTGTTCTTTTCCCTGCTCCTAATGCGCGCCACTAAATTTCTGTCTCACCACTGTACACCGCTAAACTACTGTCTCACAGCTGCACACAACTAAATGTCTGTCCCTCGGCTGCACAACTAAATTCACAACTCCCTTTGCCTTGTTCCTTCATGCTCACTGCTTGCTAAATGTCACTCAATGTTGCTTTGCTAACGAAATCGTACAGTCTGTCAAATAAGTGTGATTCTGTGCTTAGGGACTTGATGTCTTCTTATTTATGAGCTTGGGGGAAGGATTATTATTTCAATGCCTAATTTCATTGTATTATATTGGTAAGTTTGGTCTCAAGGAGATGTTAACAAGTTGAAGTCTTAAACAATACACAGCATTTGAGGAATGATAACTTTAACACATTATGATGTTCTTTGTTGTTGACTTGGAGTGGTGGGGCTGGTAGGGCAAGAATGTGATGTGAAGTGAAAAAGAATAACGTCCGCAAACACTGCTTGTCTTCTGTGAAAATTGAATGGCAAGAGCGCAACGTTTCGACCTTCAAGATGATGAAGACCTGAAGGTTGAAACGTTGCGCTCTTGCCATTACATTTTCACAGAAGACAAGCAGTGTTTGCGTACTTTTTTTTTCACTTGGATTATTGCCTTTATTGTCCTGCACCTGGCCCATTGGGTGGGATGTTCACACATCTACTCCTCTGAACAAGAATGTGATTTTACCAACACCAACACTTATCGCTGGTTGGTTTGGTAAAGACTCTACTGAAGTCAACCATGTGAACAGAAACACATATACCTTAGACCCTCCATATGAAAATGCAGTAAATGGAGCACAAGGAACCAAGTTAGAATGTAGAAGGCCAACAGCTGTACAGTAATGTTCCCTTGCTGACCTGAGCTGTGTGCCATGTGGGTGGTGTGGCCGTGTGGTTGTTCACAGGAAGGAACAGCCAGTGCCGGAGGAAATGGACAAGGACATGATCTTACAGGAGAAGGAGGCTGAGGTACGCAACCCTGACTTTTGAAAATTTCCATATGGGGCACCCAAGTCACGTCCTTCTACTTCCGGTCCATGGGGCTGTTACTCGCAACATTTTGAATGGGAGTGAATGGAGAGAGTGGAGCTAAATCCTGATTCCGTTTCGCATGTGCTCTGGATCTCGCATATGATGGTAGTGAATGTTAAAGGTTTTGATTGCCGTTGTAAGGCCACTCATTTTCGGCAGGCAAGAAAGGTTATTTTAGTTCCTGTGCAAAACTGGGTAAGAGACTACAAGGTGCACAACCAGCCCTACTGCTGTACCGCGGCTGAAGTGGCTGCACGTCAGACATGCGATTTATGTTGTGTAGTCCAAATAATTACATATTTTTGCACGCACGCAACTCAAAAGCGCTTGACGAGTGAAGTCGACCATCACAACATTGGTAATCATTGATTCTGACGGTACAACATCCAGGGGGGAATGCTAGATGGGTCGGAAAATAGGTTTGATCAGTCTATTACAGCCCAGTCAAAATGTTTAACTTAAAATTTTAACTCTCAGCCCATGAGCTGCCCGGAAGGGGCAGAGACTTAGGTACAATGAAGAGGTGGTAATCCCATAGAGTTAAAGACACATATTTGATGCAACCAACGCTGCATTCAGCTGTTTGGAATGAACATTCTAAACAGCTAAATGAGAAGGAGGCTGAGGTACGCACCCATGACCGTTGGAAATGTCCATATTACTTAGCACAGAGCAAATGAAGAGGTGTGAATCCATATAAACGAAGTAAAAAAAACCTTGCTACAGATTTGATGTAGGCAGTTCTGAATTCAGCTGTGTGATGAGTCTCATTTAGCTGTCTAGAATGCACTTTCCCAAAGTCTGCTGTGTTTAAGGAAAATTTGACGGGCTTTCTACTTTCTGAACCCAAGAGTGTAATCTCTGATCAAATGCATATAATTAGGAATGAGCTGTAGTGTGACAGTATTGAAAACAACTGAACATGTTTTTGGAATTGCTGTGTAAGTGGCTGATGAATTGTCCACCCCCCTGTGCTGTGTTGTAGCTGCGCCGTATGCAGGAGATGATCGCCAAGATGCAGGCCCAGATGCAGAAACAAGGAGACGGAGAGGGAGATCACGCCTGAGGGACTCGCCACTAACAGGCAAGTGGCCATTCTGTTGAAAACCCAGTGTTAACCATGTACTGACCATTCTGTGGTGCTACACCACAGCATGAAGGCTGAGCACCACCATCCTTTCAGTAGAAAACCAGTGTTTCCCATATAGCCCTAGTGAACACTCCACAGAATGAAAACCTAATGCCACACAAAGATAAATAGCTGCACATATGTACATGTCAGTGGGGGTGCACGCATAACACTTTCACTGGCCAAATGTTCTTTTGCCCAGGTAATCACACACAATCCTACTTGTTCTGAGGGAAACACTGAAACAGTAGGATTTTATTGTCACCATCTACTCCGAAAATGACAAATTAGACCTAACTGGTATAAAAAATTAACAAAATTGTTCAAACTGCTTAAGGTAAATATGCATGGATACTGTAGCCGTTCTTAATAGTGCACTGTGTGATATTTTTAGTAGCTTATTTCCAGAAATTATGTTGCCTATTCACAATAGGCACGGCTAGGGCCCACTTGAAAAAGAGACAACTGCCTCAATATGATTACCCTAGTAAAATAAAGGATAAACTTACCACCATCAAAGTATAAGTAGTTATTATGACTGGGAAAATCTCACTTTTCATACATAAGGTCGATCATCTCCATGTCTGCCATTTAGAATTTTAAGAAATAGACATGGCTGCAAAACTTACTGTACTTTTGTCATACTTGACAAAATACTTGTCTATTATTTAGTAAATATTCATGAAAAGATTACATTTGGCAATAGGCAGCCCCATTTCAATGAGCAGCACAGTTGCTATACCTTCTCTGGCCCCAATCCTACAGTGCACCTTTGAATATCTCTGCCATCTTCTCCCCAGGTCCAGAACTGCCAGTTGGTTTGGGATGGAAGGAAAGACCACAGAAGTGCAAAGACGTGCAAGAAGAAGTGAAAAGATTGCCATGGTTTTAAGATTTTTTTTATAACAGTATTTGTTTTTTTATTATTATTATCAAGGCACCATTACATTGTTTGTCTAACTATAATCCAAATGAAAAGCGAGTGTTTTTCTCTTTTGTTTTCTCTTCTTTTTGCTTTTTTTATGTTGCTGCAAAGAGCCAAATATTTTTATGTGTGCACATATATAACCTATACTTTTTGTCATCCCCATTGAAGTAACCAGTTGTATTTTCTTACTGTAATTCCAACACACTGCCACCGATTATATCGGTGAACTGACCAGATGTTTTCCTTTTGGTCAGTCATTTAAAGGAAGGGCGGTTTGTAGCTATTGCAATATTTCAAGTAGGGGAATTGGGAGGAGTAATTGGTTATGAGAGAAGCTTATGAATATGCATGTTGGTATTGACCTTGAAACTGTGCCTCAGTGAACACCCAGCTGTTGTCTGCCTGATACATCTTATTGTTTCAGACCAAAATGTGACATAACATTTGAAGGAGGAGGTAGCTCTGATACTTAACAAAGCTACCCAGTATTTTGTGCCCCTCTTTTTTTATTATCCTATGTGGTCTGTTACAAAATGCTGTGTAATTGTCTAGTATTAAGCGGTATAGATTTTTAATGTCGGTTTTCATTTTTTTATAAGTCATGAGTTCACAGTGCTTTGATGGTTAACCAAGGTAACATTCCAGTGTCCCCCCTTTCTTCTCATGACATTTATAATAAACCAATAAAGATATTTTTATTGTGCATTTGTCTATGTTTGTATTTCATTTGTTAATCAGCAAGAGGCTTACAGGCCAACAAATGTGTGTGCACTCTAGATCGTATCTGACACTGACGGGCAATATTAAGTATGGACAAAGTGCTTTGGTTGCCTTCATTCGGGATGAGGCGAAAATACAAGGCGGCGTTTAAAATAGAGTAAATAAAAAGCCTCACAAGTTAACATGCATTTGTTGGGAGTTTCGTATGTGTTGTCTGGACACCACACTGATTGAACTGAACAGAAACGCCTGAAGGGATGAGTCGGTTGAATTCTACAAAACGGCTAAGGAGGATGTTTCAAATACTTGATCTGAATTAATAATGATTGAAGGTGTGAATGGTGATGGCGTCTCGTGTGGCCTGCTCGTGTCCATATCTTAAGCTATGCTGCTCCAGTTCTCCTTTCTTCTATCAGGGATATTGGCTGATGTGGTACAGACTGCATAGTCATGTGCACAGCCTTGGAAGACTGAAGCTGCTACTGCCCTCTAGAGGTCTGTTGGGGGGCATGCGTCCTCATCAGGAACAGTCCCAAGGTCGGAGCTGAACATGATCAGCATGGATGTACTTTTAGGTGTGGATGGTGGCGGTGACATGTCCATACTCCTTTTGAGATGAAGTTAGCTTATCCCCACCACCTTTTCCAAAAATAGTATAGAATGAATAATTGACCCAGACAATTTACCATAATGTCCCCACCACTTTCAAAGCCAAATATACACCTTTGATGATCAGGGTTGCTGCTAGAAATAAGCAGAGTATGCAGAGTGCTTAGGGCACTAACAAGTGCTTAGGGCACTAACAACCACCTTTCTCCAAAAATGTGGGCCTCTTAAATTGAGTGACTAAGAAACGTCATGAAGTTTAAAGAAAGTTACTTAACAAAACATATTTATTAGGCTTTTTATTAATCTATAACATTTATTACATTTATTTTACATTTATTTAGTTACATTTTACATTTATAACAACTAAACATTTTCCAGCACCAAGTAAATGTAGTAAACCTAGTAAATCTAAATCTAACTTTTAGCTGTGCTATGCATTTCTTATACATTATTATTATTATTATTATTATTGTTATTGTTATTATTATTACTACTATTTATTTATTTAATTATGAGGGCGGCCTCCTGCCCAGTTATGGTTAGGGCCCCCAAAACCTTAGCAGTGGCCCTGTCTGAATTACTGGGAATGCAGCAGTTAGAACTGTTGGAAATTTGATGCATTCTATTATCTGATAGAGGAAGACGTGATGTAGTAAATTGGACTGTGCTTATAGATGAGCTACTACTTTAATCCTTATAGCGTCCAGATGTATTTTCCCCAAATGGCTGCTTCAGGGCGGTTAGCCATTGGCCTTCCTCACTATGCCAGCTGCTCTAAATACTGTATAATGCCATAAATGGCCTACTGTCAGTGAGTCCACATTATTATCACAGTCTAGTAGCTTTTGTTTGTTTTTCTTTTTTGCTTGCTACGTAAAAAAAAGAATCCATCACAGGATATGACTGATGTGAAAGGTAAGCCAATGTTGATTTTATTATTAATAATAATAATTTTATTATTTTGGCCTAAACAAATCATCTAATTGCAAAAGACTTGCGTCATGTGTAGACCATAGTTATTTTTTCTTCTTCCTATTATTATTATTATTATTATTATTATTATTATTATTATTATTATTATTATGTTGCGTATATAACATGCATTTAATAACTTTAACAAACTATACATTATTACTATTATTATTATTATATTTATATCAAGCATTTAATATTCATATCATTAGTCATTCTTGCTTAGCCTTGTAGGCTATATTTAGAAGAGATTAGGCTGTCCCAGGTAGATGCGCACTTGCTGTAAGCCTTCCCATTCACAGAAAGGCTAACTCGTTTAAACGAGGATCAACCTAAATCTCTCTTATGTCATTCAGGTGGACTGCCTGCCTGTTAGACTGAAGACGTCTTACTCAGAAGATCAGGAACTCTCGCTCGTGGCTCGACCTCTCTTACTTTTCTCTTTTTAATTTTGTATTCTTTTACTTCAATGACTATCAAGCCTATTCACAGGCATCCTGAAAGATCACTGGATGTCTACAAATCAAGAAAGCCATCATGTGTCGCAGTTGGTCATGGATTGTGGTTGCCTCTCCATTAGGGCAACCAATTCTTCTTTTCGATTGGACTTAAAAACTTTTTCTTTCACAATGAAAACCAGTGGGGGTTTTTCTTGTGTTGTCTGAGGCTGTCTGCATCTTCCACTGAGGCTTAACCAAGTCAAGTGTGTCTTTGGAAGATGTCACCTCTTCATTTTGAGGAACTTGACCAAACTCGAACAATTGTGTTTCAGTCCAAGGCCATTTGTATAGAGTACATCTATGCAAGACTGGCTGAAGAAGAGTTAATCTTGCCAGTTACGGAATATGAACATCTCAAGTCCAGTGGAACCCCTGAAGAAGTCTTCGCTGTGCTGCTGAAGTTGAGTAAGTCTGACACACACACACACAAGCACACCCACCTATAGACCAAATGTTGTTTAAATTGAAGACAATTACTTTTTGTAATGGACCAGTTTCAATTGCGATATGAAATAACCTGATAGGACAGGGAAACCAGGGAAAATCTGTTGGGTGATGTGTTTGTCTAACCAGTTTAAAGGCCAGTCAGATATTAAACCTGAGCATGGCTGTCTGCTTTATCGACAGGTGATGAAATGGAAAGCCTGTGCCCATACATGTACCGTGACATAGCAAAGCAGATGAACATTCAGTTAGACGTGGAGAATGTGGTGGCAGACGCATTTTTCACTCTTGCAATGGACATAACAGCCTCAGGTAAGACCCCACAGAAGCTGAAAGTGTGTGCATGTGTGTATGAATGATTGTTGTGTTTCCATGTCATAAAATTACTAAATCTCATTTAGGGCTGAGTAACAATTGTCACTGTTCAAAAACCCAAATCAAACCAAGTCAACACATCAGGTCAAAGTAGAGTCGTGAGAAGAAAGTGCCTCAGAGAGTGTTAATCTCTGTCAGGTGTGATGCTGACCATCAGCCGCAAGAGCAAATCCAGGACAGGCTGTACTCACAGCGTCTCCAAACCAGGCCAGACAACAGAGAGATCAGGGGAGACACGACTTACTTGCGTCTTTGAGGAGTTTCCATTGTCCAGGTCATGTTATTCAATTAGTTTAGATGTAGGTTAAATTAACTGGACCTCTTGGAACTTGATAGCTCCCCAAGTAGGTTCATCAGTTCTGCTGGATGTAAGCCTACTACGAATGCTCGTTGTTCATCGCAGGCATGGCTGAAGTAAACTTGTCTGACATTAGGCATGCACTACGGTGCATTCAATTTTTTATATTAAGTAGGTTGAACAAATTGAAGGTTGTGAGGTAGAGTAAAGGCTAGTATTTTTTGTGATCTACAAAACAAATACAACCAAACAAGCATCCCATGTGGATATTCTAACAGCAAGTGAATGTTTTGCCATT
The DNA here is from genome assembly GCF_034702125.1 of Engraulis encrasicolus. Lineage (NCBI taxonomy): Eukaryota > Metazoa > Chordata > Actinopteri > Clupeiformes > Engraulidae > Engraulis > Engraulis encrasicolus. Next base: position 28,803,729 of record NC_085858.1, on the reverse strand, counting down.
AAAATGACTTCTGGTGGTCAATGAACACACTCACTAGCTAAACTGGACTACCAGGGATGTCAAAGGGTGAGACTCAAGAAAAAACATGGTGATCTTAAAACATGTGCTACAAACCACTCTTACAAACATTGGTCATAAGGTAAGCGTCTAACAGTGTTGGTAGTTGTGTCGAACCGGAAAAAATGCAGCGTCACCGGGTCAAGGCCAAGGGTAGCATGAGCAATACAACAGCATATTAAAATGGGCAGGAGTGCTCCTTTAATTACTGACCATAGACCTTAACTATGTTCATTACTGTAGCTGTGTCAGCAGTGAAATCTGCTGTCAAATTGGACACATTTAGTAGTTGTGTTGACAGTCTGTGGCTTCCTATGACATCTCTCTCTCTCTCTCTCTCTCTCTCTCTCTCTCTCTCTCTCTCTCTCTCTCTCTCTCTCTCTCTCTCTCTCTCTCTCTCTCTCTCTCTCTCTCTCTCATTGTGTTCACTTCAGGTGAACAAAGCACACAACAGTTCTTTCCTATGCCTGACCCAAAGCCTTGCATTGCAGTTCACATCGGAGAAAAAGTCTTACCGGCAGCATACATTACCTCATCACCTAGAACAGGGGTGTCAAACTCAAATTGACTGAGGGCCAAAATCAAACTCTAGAACAAAGTCGCGAACACACACACACACACACACTCTTTCACATCATATATAGTATTTCAAATGTATCTGCAAATATTATGACCCACCATAATGTTCAAGTCTTGTACTCTATACATTAATGGTGCATGTGTGGGCCAACTGTAATACACATTTCAAACGTGGGCCGAATAAACTGGTTTATTGCAGGCCAATTTTGGCCCCCGGGCCTGAGTTATACATTTCTGACCTAGACCAAGCTTGTGCCAGTGCTGTACGATCTTGAACCTGCTCACCCAGCCCGTGGTCTCATTAGACCATGTTCTTTGATAATCTTTTAAGCTCATTGTCTTTGATGGACGAGTATTTACTTTGGCCAATGACCCAACACCTAATCATTGTCGATACGCATGGTATTAACCACTTGGTAGAAGTTTGCCCAGCCCTCCTGTTTTAAACATGGCAGCATGACATGCTGCAAACAGTTCATTTTTTTACCCATATTTTTTTCAAATGTTTTTTTTTTTAAATGGGTTTCTGGGGTTGTAAATGGGTTTGGAATGTACTAAACCAGAGCCATGGCCTTCAGTATAACCTGGCATGATGGTACTGTACTGTCAGAGACGATTGATAATGTAAAGATTGTTCGTACAGCTTTTTTTCCCCAGGAATCCATGTGACTTAAGGTTCTAAACTGCAATCCTATGGCAGCCATCTTATGGCAGTCCCTTTAGGAGACCAGAAGAATGAATGGAGTTCAATAGAAAATCACATCCAATAAGGAGACCAGACCTGATCCCACTTTGCTGCACTGGTGGCACGTGGCACATATCTCGGTTACCATATTGAAACTCATTGGGTCATGTCTCTGCAGGCGTGACGTGGGGTAAAGTGGTGGCCATCTACGCACTGGCCGGGGCTCTGGCGGTGGACTGCGTCTACCAGGGTCAGACAGCCATGATCTACGCCATCGTGGACAGCATGGGAGTCTTCACCTACAAGTACCTGTCTCCATGGCTCCTACACCGAGGCGGATGGGTGAGTCAGTGGTGGGCCTATTCATGTTGTGGGTGTAGTGCACTAGAACTAAAAGGTGCTATGTACCAGTGCACCAGCTATGCTTATTCAATATATATAGAAATGATATGCATGGTCCTGCGCTGACGACCCGGGTTCGATTCCGGCCTGGGTCATTTGCCGATCCTTCCCCGTCTCTCTCTCCCCACTTATTTCCTGTCTCTCCTCCACTATCCTGACAGAAATAAAGGCGAAAAAAAACCTTTTAAGGTATAAATAAGAAATGATATGCATATGAAATGTATATAAGAATTATATGCATATGAAATGTAATGGTATTTCCCTGATTATTAAGTGTGAAAACTTTATTTATACAACACTCAGTTCATATTTTATGTTTCGAGGTTGTGTTCCCCTCCTGTCCCTATCACTACATGTACTGTATACTGTAGGGCCTTGTGAGAAGGAGAATTCTTCCACCTTCTCACTATGCTACACTGGCAAGACTTCTCTCCTAAAATGCGTTTAATATTTTGTGAACTGGTATTGACATGGGACATTGTGTTATGTTGAACTGAACTTTCTTCAATGTGCATCGCGGAGCACACACATGCACACACGCATCCACACACTCGCACTGGCCCGCACGCACGTCAAAGTCTCACTGTGAGGCGGAAGCGTGCACCGCTTCAGCACGACAATTTCCATCTGTGACTTTGGGGAGAAGATTGTTTGGCGGGATGTTTAAATGTATTTTATTTTCATTTGGCAACTGTATATTTTGTGTCTGATCTTGGGATTGTGGGATATGTGCAGAGGGCAACTGTTTTTGTTACGTTAATTGCATTGCGTTAACCTGCAGCTGATTCTGAGACGGTCTAGATGTGTGGACCAATTGAGATGTTGATTGAATAATTGTTTGCCCGTATTGAAGGGTGTACTAAAATCCAGTGTTAGTTGGGGTTTGGGAGAGTTAGGAACAGAGAAGCAGCTGTGATTACTGGCAGAAGCTGACTTCGAAATGTGCCATGTAAAACCTGCTGTGAACCAGAGTAAGCAGAGTTTGTATCGAGTATCGCTGTTTGGAACCACTGTAGTTTATTTTTCATGATTGAGTCGCCTTCAGTGTATGATTATTTTCTGTTGCCCTCGTGCACGTTTTCTTTCTGTCGTGGTGAGAATAAAAATGGCCTTATATTTTTGATACATCCGAGTTCCAACTGGCGTTACTTCAACCCTTCAACCACCAACACTCCAACCGCAAACGTTATCCTGGCAGGAGAAGCATCCGCTACTCCACAGGCCTATGTATACTGTAGTGTCTGGGTCGGTCCTTATAGGTTTACGGATGTCAGCTAGTAGAGTATGGCCAGAGAGAGTAGAGAGAGAGAGAGGTTCCATTGGCCCATTGTTTCCGGGTTCTATTATTGCAAGGGGAAGGGGGGGAAATCCCCCTTTAGGCAAACCTAGGCAGACCTAAGGACTGTTCTATTCAATGCTAGGAGCATTATGACACGCCCCTTTAGGCAGACCGGAACCTGGTCATGTTAGGTGCCCAATGCCCATTCTGCCCTACAATTTCAGAACGCAGTATAATTCAAAATGCCAAACTGAGAAAAAAGGCTTTAAAGTTTCCTTTCTGTCCACGCGACTGTGTTGGAGGTAAAGTGGTGATGACACTTCCATATAATACTTTTTTATGGTGAAAATTTATGCACGCAAGAAAAAAGCAAAAAAAACAACATTCTCATTACTTTTTAGCTGAAAAATCATTATACTGCGCTCTGTTGTGGTATTACTGTCTACACCAAAACCACGGTGTCAATGGAGAAGTGCAGTATAATTCGCATTATACTGCGTTCTTGCGTAGTAACACGTAACCTCCTAAAACCAAAAAGCGCAGTATAATCAGTTTTTTGCGTTTTTTTCCGAAACGGGACCAAGTTGGGCCAAAAAATGTTAACACAAGAAAAAGAAGGTATTTTAAAGCCAATTTCCGGTCTAAACCCATTTTCGACCATTTTCAAGATACTGCGTTCTGATATTGTAGGGCAGAATAGAAACCTATTATGTTGGCATATCTCTATATACTTAAAGAATCTCTGGTATGGCTGCTATGCCTGCCATGCCAGGCTGCTTTGGCTGCTATGCCCGAACTGGTGCGTTGACTGGTAGGTTGTGGTTCACAGACGACTTGTTCCACTGGTGCCATAGACCCAGGATGGGAGTGAGGTTTATGGGGGTGAGTGTGACGGATGTCAGCTCATAGAGCTCAGCGGTAGAATGTAAGTAAACCTCCCTCCCAAAGCCTCATACAGTATCGTTAGTGCTGAGCTATCGGACTGGTCCTTTAGTTCAGTAGTATCGTGCTGTGTCTCCCATGCCGAGACTGGAGCGTTGACTGGTAGGTCGCAGGTTCGAACACCAAGTGTAGAGCTAGTGCAGATGACCTCAGTTACACTGGCACTCTAGGCAATGGTATTCATAGTCATGTAAGCTCTCATTTTAACCAGATGTGATCACACTTGTACATTTTGGTGGCCCTACCGTGGATCTAACGGTAGGGCACTGGCCTGCTACACCGGCGACCCGGGTTTGATTCTGACCCGGGTCATCTCGATCCTTCCCTCATCTCTCTCCCCACTCGTTTCCTGTCTCTCTCGCACTATACTAACTACTAAATATAGTCATAAAAGACCAAAAAAACATTTGGTTGAATGACATGAATCACTGCCTATTTCAGATGGACATTATGAACTGCATCGACAAGCCTGTCCCAGATCTTCAGGCCTACTGGATAAGCAACATCACCAGCACCTGGAGAAACGTTTGGCAGATACTGGTCATTAGACTCACCAAGGCATGGTGACACAGAATTGGTATATGGAGGTACATTTTGTTTTACTGTTTTCTACTATTGTTTTCTGTTTATTAGTTATTCAGATGGCTGATTTGTCATGCTCTGACGTTTATGCTTCTTTCCTGTCACGCTTTTCAGAGCTAAGGTCAGAGAAGGTCACCAAGGAGATATCTGATGCCTCCTCTTCCCAACATGCAATCCTGACAGACAAAGATTTCTGTTCCACTCCACCTGACGATCTGTTACCATGCTACCACCATCCAAAACACACACTATGATGCGTTCATGTGGAGAAAAGATATTGTTCTGAAGGAAGAAGAAAGGAGGACCATGTTAACCACATCCAATCTCACATTTAGTCTGGTTTATCAGGCTAGGACCATGTAACTTAAAATGATTAAGTTACACAGAGGACAAAGTTACACAGAGCTCTGAACTAAAATCCCTTCTTCAACTGTACGATGGACTGATGCTGGTCATTTTGTCTGTCTTTCTGCAATGTAGCATGTTCATACATGTGATTTTCCCTGAGTGCTCGGGGAACGGAAAATGCATGTTGAAAACATTCCCCTTGGAAACTCTGGATCACAGAGGAGCGGAGTATTTTGGCCTTTATCAGCCACAGCTCTGCATGCAACATGTCCCTCGACAGTATTCCATTTATGTGGTATTTTCTATTCATCCATACTAAGATAATTTAGGTTGTTTTGTATTAATACAAAATAATCTACATAAACTCATATTGTCATAATATACAGTACAATCATTCACTGTCTGGGATACATATTCACTGAGAATGTATTAGGCAACCATTGTCTAAATTGAAAGTGTTCATGACACATAATTTATTTTCTGAATGAAAGGGAATTTAACTTTTTTAAAGCTTTTTTTTTTTACTGGAAAAAGATTTACATAACAAAAATTGACTAGATCAACCAGACCAACACAGGTGCAGTACCCTTATGTGTGTACTCTGTGTAGGAATGACGTGCACTTCACTAAGTGATTTCTATAAATAGCTCATGGATTACACAGTTCATAATGCCACCCTCTACACAGGTGGTTATTTACGGTGTTGTTTACTGCTGTTTGGGTCTGTTTGAAGTTGTGGAATGAATGGTTATCATCAATAAAATAACACATTTTTAAGATAAATGAAATGATAATGTATTGGTATTTACACATGCCTGTCTGTGTGGAGTAATGCACAGCAACATCAGCCTCAGCTGCCTGGGTGGGTCTGTATGGTGACAAGTCAGGATGACACAAAGCTGTTTTGAATGAAAACAGGTTGCACTTTTGGTGGAAAGGGGGTATCACAATAAGGTGAAAATAGTGGACACAACACTATTTTTCAACCCAACCAGACAGCTGCAGCAAAATCATCAACAGAACTGGTAAAAGTGTGGCGAGGACGGGGGACATGATCTGGAATAAGGCCCGGCTAGCTGGGTGGCCTGCTGTGACATGGAAGAAGCACCATTTGCTGTCACAGAGAGCTTTTGGACTTGTCGTAAGAGTACAGTGAATTGCGTTAAAATTCGCAGTTGACTCCTTATAATTGCATTCGTAAAAAGACATGACAGAAGAAGTCACCTTAAGTTTTTTTTTTTTTTTTTACTTTTTCAATGACTGAATAAGAGATATTTCTATATTAACATACAATGGAGTTTGTCTGAGGTCTCCCTGATAGAGATCCATTAACCCAGTGTTTCTCAAAGTGGGGCGGAAGCTGCCCTAGGGGGGCGCGGAGGTATTGGAGGGGGGGTGCGTGAAGTCAGAAGATTTTTATTTTTAATACTTTTCTGCTTTGCCATTAAGTCAAGACATTCACTTTACAATCACAATATATTTATGAACTTATTCACTAATATTTAGAGAACATCATAGGCCATATACGTGTATATAAGGCTCTTATAAACTTTACGAAGGCCTATTTATTTGTATTTTCGTAACCACTTTGCTCGAGGGGGGCGCAGACAGACACCCTTCCTCTGAAGGGGGGAATGGCACGAAAAGTGTGAGAATCACTGCATTAACCACTGACTGAAGTGGGAGACAGTGGGTGCATCCCAATATGTGTCCTTGCCTCCTCCACTTGTGCTTGTCTCCTCGTCCCGCCTCCTGGCCCCTCCTCCTCTGGAGAAAACGATAAAGTTTCCCAGCTGTCAGCCTCGCCACAACAACTTTTGAGGGACTGTTTTTCATTCACCATCCCAATTGCAAATGAGAAAAAGACTTTACAATTGAGCTTTTGCAAGATATTGAAATATAATGCTGTTGTCAGTGATGTCATCATGACGAGAAGCAAGTGGAGGAGGCAAGTGGAGGAGGCAAGGTCACATTTTGGGATGCACACAGTCTGTTTAATCACTGCATCAGAGATCAATGGCCTTCAGCGTTATTTGAAGTGCAGCGCCATCTGGTGAAAACTTTAGACCAATGCCACAAAGTTAATAAGCATAAAGCTGATGATGTTTGTTTTCTTTTAATCATAGTGATATGTTATTGGAAATCTCTAGGACATAGATGATTCGATTTGTATGGTAAGTCTGTCCATCATTCTTTCTCATGGATATTTATTTCGGGAAAAAATGAGTTTAATGGAAGGGCTTTTATTTTGATTGCATCGCGTGAAGTGTACACAACAATCCCACGTGTAGATCCCTCCCGGAAGTCCATTCACTGCATGTTTACCATGCTGGTCAGACAGCAATGAAAAGCTGTTGGAAGAGCTTTAAAACCTTTTAAAACACAAGATTGTCAGTCGCAAGGTTACTTGATCTGGACATGCTAATTTCCGCAACTGCACTGTGTACTTTATGCGATAGATTGTAATATATCTTGCCTTCTTTGCGAGCAAACGCTTGCCAGTGCTTGGCACTGTTTTCTTGGTGCCCTCTTTCTTAAGTGGTTAGAAATTACACTTTAATTTGCACAACTTTAAGTTTAAAATGGGTGGCACAGACCTAAAACGTGACCCAGACACTATATATTTAGAGATCGTATGTGAAAACAAGCAATACTCCTTACCTTTGCACACATCTATCACTTTATTTCTTCTTTCCTACTGCGAGAGCACATCTTTTCGTGCCATCCTTCTGTGCCCGGAATCAGGTGAGCAGTGGAAATGGTTAGGTGACTTGCCATCAACCCTCGCAGCAGAGCAGCTACAGTTGCCAGACCCTCCGGCGTTAGTCAGGGCTTGTAGGTTGCCAGCAGTGTTGGAGGCCGATGGGAGGTTTTGTAGAGCAGGGTTGGCAGTGGTGATGAGGAACATTGTGCAGAAGACCAGCAAAGACAGCCCTGGAGACCTGAACATTTCTTCTTTGCTGGGATTCAAGAACACCTGCCTCAAAGCCTGTGCAGAGGTAAGACTGCCATTTGACAGGAAGGAATATAATCTGGTTACTCTGAGCGACTTAGTCTTTTGTGATGTGTGCCATCCAATGGTGCCATCCCCTCTAGATATGGTAAACATACCAGATCAGCATGTGTGCTGTTCTCCAGTTAGTCCCTGAAAAAAAGATGGATATAGGTTGTCAGGGCCTTAAATGTATGCTGTGTAATATTTTTTAGTGGTTTATGTCTAGAATTCATGCTGCCCATTCACAAATGTTACCTTTTTCATACAACCACCTAGCCTGGTAAACCAGCGCCATACATTTAGGCTGGTTTATCAGGCTAACAACCACCATCAAATNTTCATTATGGGAAAATTGCACTTTTCATACATGAAAAAGGTATCATCCATTGTCCGGCACTTGGAATTTTCAGAAATACACATTTTTAGCTGAAAACCTTACTGTACTTTGGTCATATTAGTAAATATTACTTTATTATTTAGTAAATATTCATGAAAAGATCAAATTTGTAATAGACAGCACAGTCCCAATGAGCAGCATAGTTTGCAACACCCACCCTGGCCACCTGACCATCCCTACACAATGCAGAGTCATATAGAGAACAGAGTTACGCGATTGGAGGACCAGGAATTAAATTGCAGCCCCGCCTTTCAACGAGATAAGGTTGTGCCTAAAGCAGCTGTCTTCCCATAGACTCAACATAGAACCACCACATTAACAGCCAAAAATAAGGACTAACGAACTATACTGCGGGGTAATCACCACAAATATGTAAACTATCAACTGTCTCGGTGGTGATAATCACAACACTTTTAGCACCTGTGATGTTTATCTGAAGTTATTACTACGAACAGCAAGTCTTGTCATATTCCCTGCATTGCATCGCATTGCATTTGCTGTGTGCTACGCCCACTACTAGGAACTAACATTCGCAACGCTGAGCAGTACTGAGAAGCTAAAACAGCTAATTTTGCTAATGAGGAAGTCGGCCCTAGCACACAGCGGAGATCGCCTGACTCTGTTCTCTGTATGGCTCTCACACAGTGCACCTTTAAGTGTCATAACCCATACGTTGTAGTGTAGTGTTTCTCAACGGGGGCGCTACTGCTCCCCTGGGGGCGTTGAGAAGGATACAGCTGAGTGGGGCGGGGTTCCCATTGGGGGGCATTAGTCTATTTTATTTTTCAATACTAAGTGGGCAGTGGCAGGTTTATGATAAGGTCAAGGGGGCGTTGGGAGGCTTATGATGAGGTCATGGGGGCATTTGTTCAGAAAAAGGTTGAGAAACACAGTTCTAGTGTTTTGATTGCCCTCATGCTGATCCAGTTCATTTTTATTGAGCCGTTATCTGTTGCGATCTCTCTACTTGTCTGCTTCCAGGTCAGTCGGTGGACGCGTCTGTGTGAGCTTGAGATCCCCTGTGCGGTGGAGGAACACCTGGGCAGCCCTGCACAGTACTCTATCCCCCCTGCCGTATTGCTCCTGGAGAAGAGGCTAGGAGAGCCAGTCAAGGTCCACAATGACGACAAGCTACGCAGGCAGAAGCTTCAACAGCAGACGACAAGTCAGTCCGCATTACAGGAGGACGATGGCTCTGGTGGTGCTGTTGGCTCAGGAGTTGAACTCGACGCTGCTATGGCCAAACTGACCACAGATGGAACTACTGACGCTGATTTGAAGAAGCCTGCTGACATCAGGAGGGTGAAGACAACACAGCTGCCAGAGCTGGAGCATCAGTTTGCTGAGGGGCTCTACTTCACGCTCACAGACGTGGTCCTGCTACCCTGCATTCATCAGTACCTGGTAAGGCATGTGCTTCATTTCATGTGAAATTGGATTCTCGGGGGGCCTAATCGCCACATATTTTAATTTTGGGTTCCCAAAGTGTCTGATTTCACGTGGAACGACCAATGTTTTTACTTTTCAGGAATGTTTTATAACCTGGAGATACTTCATACTGCATTGAATTGTTTTTCCGTTTCAATGCTACTTGCTTGGGCATACGATCAGTATCAAAACCCCACCTACGTAATAAATATTAACTCAATGTATTAAATAATGGGTATGTGTGTTTGTGTGTATATAAAAAACGAAACTTCTAAAGTGGGTATGCACAAATCAGGCTGTGGTGGTCATTAATAGCCATGTAATAACATGATCATATCTATTCTATATTCTCACCAGAGTTCCCTCCAGGAGCACTCTCCTCATGCATTGGCGAGTATTCCCCTCCTCTTGCGCTGGTACTCTCGAGTGCAGGACGTGCCTGGCGTCCGCAAAGCTGCTGAACGCTGTGGGATGACTCTGTTCATGCCTCAGCCCTCCCCGTCTGGTGCGGTGCTACCTGAGCTCGCGACACCTGCTGAGGAACTGGAGCCAGAGAGTGCCCAGCCAGAGAAGACGCCCTTCGTTGGAGGACCAAGGCCCACGCTCACTAAACTCAAGGTACACAACAAAACCACTTGATAAAATAAAATGTTATGAAGTAACAAAAGATATCTCCTCTATTAGAAGTAGGTTGTGATGTGCCTAGCCCCTGCTATGTAAAATAACACTTGAGTTGTAAGCCTTGACCGTGAAGTCCACTCATCAACAATTGTATTTTTTAACACACCAATAGTTATTTAAAATGCATACTTCCCTACTAAGCTGTTCATGCAAATGCCATCCAACTGAATAGTTACCAAAGACTCAGAGTGCTCACAGACTCAGGATGCATGTGGGTGTGTGTGTGTGTGTTTGCATTTTTTTGTCACAGGACAGTGGCATTGAAGCAGTGTTCTCTCCCCATCCATGCCCAGACTGGACTGTCCCATGGGAAGATCTGCCAACTGCCGTGAACCCCAGCACAGGTCAGTCATGTAGTGCTGATGTACAATACGTTATGACTATGCAGTGGTGTTTTCTTGGCCTCTACAAAATAATGATGTGTCCAATTACATTTGAAATTGTCACATTTTTTTTCATGTAAGTTGCGAAGTAAGTTTCTATTTCTGTGGAAAGTGTTAATATATGTAGTTGTGTTTCATAGGAAAGATGTCAGACACTCGTGCCATACGCAAATGCCAGCAGCTCAACAACCTTGTTGCCATGGTAACTCAGCTGGTTCACCCGGGAGACACTGTAGTGGACTTCTGCAGTGGTGGGGTAAGAGCACCTTTTTTTTATTTTTTTATTTAACCTTTATTTAACCAGGAAAAATAAACCCGTTGAGATTAAGAACCTCTTTTACAAGGGTGTCCTGGCCAAGTGGCGGCTCAAGTTACAAAATTAAAATTACACAGTTGCATTAAAATAACAAATCAAGTAAAATAACACGTCAATTGAAACAGTTACAGATACCTTATGATATCACAACCAGGTTCTGTAGCTCCTTGATTGTATTTCCATGTTATTAGTGTAATGATCTATCTAAAAGTAATGTAATCATCTTTTCTGTTTGTGTCTTTGCTTTTAGGGTCATGTGGGGATTGTACTTGCACACATGCATCCTCAGTGTCAGGTGGGACCTTCTTTACTGAACTCAGAAAAAAAAATGTAGTATAGTATGAAGTGATAATATACCAAACATAGAGGCACAGAATATGTGGTTAATGACACACTGCAATATGATAACCAACATTTTACTTTCTTTGACCTGGCAGTATACAAGGATACAAGGATGTTTATTTGCCATATACATAGAGAGACTTTCGTGTCACATATACTGAAATGAATGGCCGGTGCAAAACGTGTGTGTGTGTGTGTGTGCGTGTGTGTGCGTGTGTGTGTGTGTGTGTGTGTGTGTGTGTGTGTGTGTGTGTGTGTGTGTGTGTGTGTGTGTGTGTGTGTGTGTGTGTGTGTGTGTGTGTGTGTGTGTTGTGCGTGTTCAGTCAACTCAATTAGGAGGAATTTAGTAAAGAAATGGAATGAGGAAAGAAGCTCCTTCTCAGTCTCTCTGTAAAGGCTTTGTTAATTTTGCTGATCATTTGGCTGTACCATAATTAATAATGCTGGATCACTGTTTTTGTTTTAATTAGGTTATCCTGGTGGAGAATAAGGAGGAGTCTCTTGTCAGAGCCAGGGAAAGATGCACTACATTAAATCTTACAAACATCGGCTTCATTCAGGCCAACCTGGATTACTACATTGGATCGTTCCAAATAGGGGTAAGGAGTCAGTGCCGTTTCATAAACCTTATGCAGATAGAAGTCAAGACCAAGGGTGCATGACCACTAACAGTGTATTAAACATAGTGTGATTGGTGTAACTCTTGAGTGGTTTGATGAAATACATCAACTTCTCTTTGATATTGTTGGCAGAGGTTTCACCCTCGCATATTACTATTAATAATAATAGTCAGGTGAGCAAAAATCTGGTCTTCAGTGTAGGATACATTAATGCCTCTTTTCCTTTACCGGTTTTCTGGTAGGCCTACAGCTCCACACCGCAGGACTCGCCACCACTTAGGCACGCCACTTAGGCACGACACAGCTCAATCGTAAAGCAAATAGTGGCGGCTGAGTCGCGCTGTGTCGAGCTGTAGGTCTACCAGAAAACCGGCAGTGGAAAACAGGCATAAGTTGAAAACTTCACACCAGCAGACAAAATCAATAACAATTGGACCATGCTGATGCTGTGCTTCCAAAATGTAATCGTAGTGATTCCATAATACACTGGTGGGCTTATGTTGTACTTTCAGGTTGCACTGCACGCGTGCGGAGTTGCCACAGACATGGTTCTGGAGCGCTGTCTTCAAGCTGGAGCTGCGTTCGTCATCAGTCCCTGTTGCTATGGTTTCATCCAAAACACACAGAAGTTCACTTTTCCTCGCAGGTCTGTTTCTCTTCTTTATGCCTTTTCCACAAGGCTGGCAGTTAAAGAATACAACTCAAACTAATCCATTGATTAAAAATGTGTAAATAAAGATTAAATAATGAAAAGTGATACAACTCAACTGACCTAAACAAATTTTGTTTCTCTATAAATGCAGCCAAATGTTCTCGAAGGTACTGGAATACAAGGTAATAATATTTGAAACCATTGCTTTTAAGGTGCACTGTGCAGTGTCTGAACAATTGCACACAGGCCCCAGGGCAAAACACTGATAGGACCCCTCAAACAACTTGCCACGGTCACAATAGGGCCCCCATTACCAATACAGGAGGGCCCTGGGGCACAGGGGCATATGCCCTGCTTGCCCCTCCTACAGCTCCGCCCCTGGCATTGTGTAATATTTTTAGTAGTTTATTTCCAGAATTCATGCTGGCCATTCATAAATGTTACCTTCTTCATTAATACTTACCACCACCATACAATTATAATTATTCATTATAGCTGGGAAAATTCCCCTTTTCACCCATGAAAAAGGGGATCTTCTCCATTGTCCGCCATTTTGACTTTCCAAAAGTAGACATTTTTAACTGCAAAACTGACTGTGCTTTGGTCATACTATCAACTATTAGTTCATTGTTTAGTAAATATTCATGAAAAGATACAATTTGGCAGTAGACAGCACAGTTTCAATGAGCAGCATAGTTGCAATACCTACTTTGGCCACCATCTTACACAGTGCACCTTTAAAATGTTGCCACATTACACATAACATGTATCATGAAGTCTATGGGTGTGAATGAGAGCTCTCATCTGGTGTGAGTCTAAACAGCTTGTCTATTTCAACAGGAGCACATGATCTTGTGTCGGTTTGCAGACCAGACAGCAGTCCAGCTTCCAGAGGATCGACGCAAAATTGGTAAGCTTAAATTGTTTGTCAGTTTCAGAAATGTTAACTATGAAATACATTTATTGACTGCTTAATGACCTCCTTTAGTCTGTGGTTATTCCCACTCACAGAAGTAATGGTAGTTTAAAAAGCTCATTCAAGCTCCAGAAAGAAAGTCATGTTACGTTAACTATTTCTTAGCTTGTTAATTCAGCCCTGTAGTTTAAAGGTGCATTGTGTAATATTTTTAGCAGTTTCTTTCCAGAATTTATGCTGCCCATTCCCAACTGTTACCTTTTTAGGAATATGTATCTCCACCATTCAATTGTAAAAAAAAACGTTATGACTGGGGAAATTGCACTTTTCATACATGAAATGGTGGATCTTCCCCATGTCCACCATTTTGAATTTCCAATACTTTAGGGTACAAGTAAATATTAGTTCATTATATAGTGAATTTTCCAGAAAAGACCAAATTTGGCACTAGGCAGCACAGTTTCAATGACCATTATCGTTGCAATACCTACTCTGGCCATCATCCTACACAGTGTATATTTAAACCTGAGGTAGAATTTAGATATAGATGTAAAAAATACTTTGGTCTATTTTCTTTCTAAACTGACACTGCGTTGTATTTTGCCAACCTTCTTCTCCCAGGGAAGAGCTGCATGGGGCTGGTAGACCTGGACAGGAGCCAGGCCGCGGAGACGCGAGGCTACTCGGTCAGGGTGATGACCATGGAGCCGGAGAGCTGCTCTCCCAAGAACAACATGTTGGTCGGACAGCCAAGACCCAGACACATCATTTGATATGTGATATGTTTGGTATTTTATTAAGATCCCCATTAGCTGATATCAGCTAATGTAGATCTGACTTATCAGCTACTCTTCCTGGGGTCCACACAGAACATAAAACAAACAAGACATTAATATACAAGACAACATAGACAGCAACAAGACCTCAGCACAGCATATCATTAATGGCTTACTGTCAAGCTGATATCTTGTGGACATGGACTATGCCAGAGTTTTATTTCTTTTTATCAATGTTAGGGATTAACAAAGAGTGGACATGTACAATGAGTGAAATGCCCTTATGTATATTTGTTTTTATGCCTTTATTTGCCTTATAAAAACTTTTAGCAATAAAAACAGATTTTTCATTTTCATTTTTTCATATACAGTGAGTCCCAGAAGTATTCGATCCCTTGCTGATTTTGTTGGTTTGCCTACTAACAAAGACATGATCAGTCAATAAATGTTATGATAATGTGCATTCTAATATGGAGAGACAGAATATCAAAAAGAAAATCCAGAAATTAACATAAGAGAATATATGTTAATTTATTTCCATTTCATCAAGCAAAATAAGTATTTGATCCCCTTCCAACTGATAACAGTTCCGGGCCCACAGACCAGATGGGTACTTCCGATCAACTTGTCATCTTAATTGAAGACACCTGTACATACTAACATGCATAAAAGACACATTGAATCAGCAGAATCAGTCCGTAGTATGAGTGAATCAGTCACACTCCAACCTCACCAGCGTGGGAAAGACCAAAGAGCGGCCAAATGATATCAGGGACAAGATTTTAGACCTGAACAAAGATTAAATGGGCTGCAACGCCACAAGAAACAGACTGGGTGTTAATGACCCAACTGTTGATGCATTTCTTCCAAAATGTGAGGAATACAAAATGACTATCCACCAGCCTGTCTGGGGTTCTATACAAGATTTGACCTTTTGTATGGATTTGATTATCATGAGAACAGAAAGAAAGCACCCTAGACCTGTACAGGATGAACTAGGCAATGATATCTAAGCTACTGGGACCAAAATCACTGAGAAAACTACTGGTAGCACTTAATGCCACAGAGGTTTAAAATCCTGTAGTGCACACATGGTACCTCTACTTCAGAAGGAACCTGTGCAGTCCCACCTGAGGTTTGTCAACGGACATCAGACTGGTTTAGGATATGATAAGGAGGTGCTGTAGTCAGATGAAACCAAAATCAAGCTGTTTGGCATTAACACAATTCAATGTGTTTTGAGAAAGAGAACTGCTGTCTATGATCCCAAGAACACCCCCCTTACCATCATGCATGAAAGTGGTATCATTATGGTTTGAGGGGGTGTGTCTGACCAAGGCACAGGACAACTTCACATCGTCAACGAATGGATGGAGGGAGACATGTAATGTGCAATCCTGAGTGCAAACGTCCTTCCCTCCACCACTACACTGAAGGTGGGCCATTTTTGGATCTCCCAACATGACAATAATACACAACATACAGTCAAAGCAACGAAGGAGTGGCTCAATAAGAAGCATATCGTGAAGTGGCATAGACAGTCTCCAAATATTAACCCTATAGTAATTCTATGGAGAGAACTGAACCTCCCATTTGCCAAGCTACAGCCACAAACTATTAATGTTTTAGAGATAATCTGCAAAGAAAAATGGGCAAACATATGTTCTACTATATGCACAAACATTGTCATCAACTAAAAGAAGCATCTGACCTCAGTGCTAGACAACTAGGGCTTTGTCACAAAGCACTTTATCTTCTTTAGCTAGAGGGGTCAAATACTTATTTGCCTACATTAAATACAAATAAATTAAAATATATTATTTTAAGTTATTTTCTGGAATTTCTTTTTGATATTCTGTCTCTCCATGTTTGAATACATATTATCATAAATGTATAGACTGATCATGTCTTTATTAGTGAGCAAAACGGCAAAATCAGCAAGGGATCAAATACTTGGACTCACTGTAGGCCTATATATATAATCCCTCTGAAGCAATACAATGTATTCCATTACACTACAGCTCTTACGATTTGCAGACATCCTAACTGGAATGCCAATTGTGCACTCCTAAATAGGCTACATTGATGACCAATTGGCAACAATTTCACCGGAGGCGTTGTTGTTAGATATTTGCTTTGTTGACTGAGCCTACACGTCTATCGCAGGTTGTGGTAATAAAAAGAGACCGTTGCGGAAGAAGCGCGAGGTCTGTGCGCATATCGCAAAACACGGAAGCTGTAGCCTATCGCACTATGAGCTTTTCCATTGTTAGAAGTGGCAATTTGAGTGACCAACAATGGTGCAATTCACTCTCACACATGAAAGACGGAGAGCGTCGTCAGCGTTTGGATAAAGGTAGGGTAAATTGAACATATGGCAATTGGTAACTTCGGCTTCGCTGTTGGTCGCTGAGTATGTGATAACGCCAGGGATGCCTTGTCCCCTGGACGCAAATACTGGAGAAGCGGTCACTTCAAATATGTAGGGTAGGCTATGTAATTGTTTACCTGTATAAAAGTAAAAGGGAGTTCATGTGTAGGCATAGGCTTAACTTGTGGCAGAAAAAATGTAACTTTTTTGGAAGGGTGGCGTCATAGCCTTTCTACCTCTATAAACCCTCTCTGGTGGCCTTACGTGTTAAAGGCTATTTTCACTTTTGTTGTTGGTTGTGAACGGATCATTTCGTCGGATCGGTACATTCCCTGTCCCTCAGTAAAAAGTTATCTTTCAAGGTGTTTTTATTTGTTAATTATACACCCTTCTCCAAAAGAGTTGTCGCCTATCCATCTGTTAATAACAGCTAATAACCTGACTTTCAATTAATCACTTGGCTTCAGAAGTCACTCATATCCAAGGATGGATTACTGCAAGGGCCTACCGGGCCCAGGCCCAGGGGCCCAAGAGTCCAGAGGGCCCTGAAGCCCAATCCTCTAAATTTCCATTCTCATGTTGAGTAAAATCACAGTTTTAACAACTCTATTTTCACATATTTTCAGGGGAAAAACACCTGAATGCCCAACAATATAGGGTCTCTAACATCTGGAGGGGGCCAGACAACATCTTGTTGTCTGGCCCAGGGGCCCATGGAGTCATGATCCGTCCCTGCTCATATCAAAGCTACAACCCTCCCGAATGAAAATGTATGTAGGCCTACAAAAATAAATGCCATACACCAAAGAAAGATTGACCCTTTATTTAACACAGACAGGGCAGATTTTCACAAGACAAAAGTTTTGTCGCCTGTCGAACATAATGTGAAAATGAGCAGATAAGTCACTTCAAAACACTTCAAATACGCAGATTGGGTGTCATAATTAATCACCGAATCACTCTCACCTCTCTAGAAAATCAACTTTGGCCTTATGTGTATGTTTAGGGTCATTGTAATCATGGAAAGCAACACAATGAAAAACAATGACGATCAATGAGAGATGGTGACATATTCGCTATTCGTAGAGCAATACATGTTTAACTTCATGATTTAATCAATGATAAAAGCCCAAACACCTGCAGCATGCATGCAGGTCCGTGTACTTTTTCGTTCATTCATTATTCTATTTTGGAATGAAATATGAAATTCAAAAAAGGGTGCAACTTCTTGTTTTGATTAAAGCAATACAAGCAGAAATGGCTGTATTTTGTTTTCTGCATGTGTTACTTCATACCATAATAGCATTATAAAAAATGACAAAAGTTTTGATCGTTTTTCAATTTGTGATATTTGGCTATTCGTTTATTGAATTTCATTTGACTGACCCCTCCCCCTCTGTTTACCCGGAAGGAAAGTTTGCCGTCTGAAACGCATCAGAAAAGGTCTAGCTACCAAACGACACACAGAACAGTAGCTGGAGCCAGAGACACAACAGAAAAATAATAGAATGATGCGATGTACAGGCTAGTAGGCCTATGCGCAGCACGCGTGATGGTTAGGCTTGTAGGTCTATTTGAGCGTGCGTCCGCCTTATAAAATAGAGATGAAGTTCCCTTTATGTTATGGACTCAACATTATAGCCTAAATAAAGGCTAAAGTCTCTGGAATCAATAACCTATTATACCCTTTCACAAGTAGTAATATGCATTAGGAAGCAAACGGTCCAAAGCAGTGTTCTCCCGCAAACTGGCAAGTGTACTGAGCTGAAGCGCGCGCTCTCCATACCAAGTTTTACGCATGTTGAATACACATTTCACTTTGGTGTATTTGGAGCATTAGTGATATTGTTGGAAAGCAATATGTCCGGGTAAAAGGCTGGAGATGAACTGGGAAACTGATGCTGATCGTAAGAACTGTCAATGTTCTCAATGACAGTTGGTCTACCCCTTCCCATCGAAGATATCTCTCCTGGTCGCACAGCTGCACTTCTGTTGGATTAGAACGCTATAATAGGCTATATGGCCAAATACAATCAAGTCTTAAGACCAGGCCTAAGCACATGAAATGTCGTTGCGAAGGTTAAATTGGTTGATAAGTTTAAGTAAAAAAATAGACAGTAAATCATTCTTCCCCCTCTGGGACGCCCTACTCAATGGTGGTGGGGCGTATGCACATGCTTGTGGCGCTTGCTTGATATGGATAGCCTACGCAACCATCTCATGACACAAATTCCTCGCACAGTCATCACAGATCGACCACATCTTTGAAGTGTAGCAACGTTCTGAATATTGCATCAACAATGCCTGCAAAGTCCGTTTGCCTCCAAAGAAACCATGTAATGAAGGCTCAACCAGCCTTCCAGGATTTACTCTCAGGTCACCCGAATTGAATAAACAAAAGACGCAATTCAGAAGGACGTTTTTCTTTATTGCTTTTCTCTCTTTTCTAAGATTCAACGTTTCATTTTCAGTACCTACAAAATATCAAAATATGGCGCTTGGTTCCATTTCACAAGTGATATTCAAGCGTAAATCATCATAAACAAGTCCTTATTCCTTTCTCGTGTGATATCCAAAATAGAATAATGAATGAACGAAAATATACACGGACCCATGCAGCTCCTCATAAAAGCTGTATCTGTACCATGTTTGACTGCCCTGTCTGTGTTCATTAAAGGGTCAATCTTTCTTTGGTGCATGAAATTTATTTTTGTACATACATTTTCATTCGGGAGGGTTGTAGCTTTCATATGAGTGACTTCTGAAGCCAAGTGATTAATTAAAAGTCAGGTTATTAGCTGTTATTCCAAACAGATGGATAGGCGACAACTCTTTTGGAGACGGGTGTAGAGAAATAACATTATTTTCACATTTTTATGTTGTTTTAGTAACATACAGTCTTATTTAGCATGAAATTTTGTTATTTTATTGGAATTTTGGGGGTGGTGACTTTTACAGTGTCCTTCCTGTTACCACTTTTTAACCCCTTTATTTAAAAGATATGGTTTCTATATTGATTATCACCAAATTCGCAAGTAATCTTCTTTCAAACTATATGATGTCTGCTCTTGTGAGCCGTCAGTAACAGGAATGAAATTTCAAGCTGATTTGGTCCTAGCTGCTTTGGTATCATGCCTCTTTTATCATAAACAGCATTCTTCCAGTCAGTAAAGCCCTTTGTAATGCAGCTTAAGTTGACCCTTTTACTTAAATACAGCAGAGGCAAGTGGCACAATAACCTGCATCCTCAGATGGCAATTACAGTGCCCTCCATAATTATTGACACCCCTGGTTGAGATGTGTTTTTTAGCTTCCAATTTTTTTTTTTTTTTTTTCTAAATAATATGGGACCTTAATAGAAAAAAGAGAAAAATACAACCTTCAATACAAGTGCATTTATTCAGTGGGGAAAAAATCCCACATAAAGAAATAATTATTTGACATCAAATAATGTGTGTCACAATTATTAGCACCCCTGGTGTTAATATTTTGTACAACCCCCTTTTGCCAACAAAACAGCACCTAATCTTCTCCTATAATGTTTCACAAGAAGGGAAAAGACAGAAAGAGGGATCTTCAGCCATTCCTCTTTGCAGAATCTCTCTAAATCATCCAGAGACCTGGGTCCTCTCCTCTTCAGCTCACCCCACAGGTTCTCAATGGGGTTGAGGTCAGAGGACTGAGATGGCCATGGGAGGAGCTTGATTTTGTGTCTGGTGAACCATTTCTGTGTAGATTTGGCCATATGTTTAGAGTCATTGTCTTGCTGAAAGACCCAGTGACGACCCAGCTTCAGCTTTCGAGCAGAGGGCAACAGATTTTGATTTAAAATGTCCTGGTATTTCAAAGCATTCATGATGCCATGCACCCTAACAAGGTTCCCAGGGCCTTTGGAAGCGAAACAGCCCCACAGCATCACTGACCCACCCCCATACTTCACAGTGGGTATGAGGTGCTTTTCAGCATGCGCATCTTTCGTGGTACGCCAGACCCACTTAGAGTGTTTGTTGCCAAAAAGCTCAATCTTGGTCTCATCTGACCAAAGCACACGGTCCCAGTTGAAGCCCCAATACCGCTTGGCGAACTCCAGACGCTTGCGTTTATGATTGTGAGTGAGGAAAGGTTTTCTCTGTGCATGCCTCCCAAACAGCTTGTTGGCGTGTAGACAGCGCCTGATGGTTGATTTGGAGACTTTGTGACCCCAGGATGCTACCATTTGTTGTAATTCTGTAACAGTGAGCTTTGGAGATCTTTTGATTTCTCTTACCATACTCCTCACTGTGCGTGGTGGCAAAATAAACTTGGGTCCTCGTCCAGGCTTGTTTACCACTGTTCCAGTTGTTTTGAACTTCTTAATTATTCCTCTCACAGTGGATATGGGCAGCTGCAGTTGAGTGGCAATCTTCTTGTAGCCTCTGCCTGACCTGTGAAGGTCGACGCACATCTGCCTCACTTGTATGCTGTGTTCCTTTGTCTTTCCCATGTTTAAGAGTGGATAAGAGAAATGGCCTCGGTGTCACGTCATATTTATACCCTAGGGAAACAGGAAGTGATGAATTACTAATTAAATGTTCCTACATACTCTGGTAAACTTTGTAAACTACTGTAGAAATGACAGAAATGCTTCAATTATATTTATTTCCTGGGAATTGTTAAGGGTGCCAATAAATGTGGAACAGGTGATTTAATGAAAAATAATTATTTTTTAGTCAGGGATTTTTTTATTTTCTTACAATTCATTTGAGTTGAAGGCTACATTTTCCTACAATTTTCAGTGTGACAGTATTCTTCTGCAATAAACACTGAATTTATTTTAAGGCTTTTAACACATCTCAACCAGGGGTGCCAATAATTATGGAGGGCACTGTATCTCAGCCATTCATATTTTTTTCTCCCACTGAGAATAGTATTTCAGCTGTTTTCCTCCAAAAGTACAGTGGGGACAGCTATCCCTGGTGCAAACCTTTGGAGTAGGCTACACTTTTTTCTCGTCATCTGGAAGGGCATGACCATTAATGTCTTAGTTTTTTCTACCCAACCCTGTTTTAAACATTCATGTGCAGCAGCTGCAGTTGGTCTTTTCCACTACAATGACGACTTGTTACAAATAATGACACAAATGGCTTTATAACGTTGTCAAAGACATCATAGTCTACTTATTCTGCATGAGCTTTAGGTCCTCATCTTGTGAAACGGTTGGCTTTCTGTTGATAGCGACGTCTCAAGCATCCAGCGCTGCGTTGGCTTGATGGTCACGTTCGCAGCGGTGCTTTATTGCGCATTTTTCTAACCAGAATCCATCGTAATTTAGTGTTGCTCAATGTGCCGTCATGAACTCGGCCAATGACTTGCGATGTCTGCTGAGTTGCGTTCTCTCCCAGAAGTCGCACCTCTCGCGCTATTAATTAATCTTGTTCACTCGCAAAAACAGAACACAAAGGCAAAAATAGAGCACATAGCACATGGATGTTAACTACAGTTTGCAAAGGATGTTTCCCAGAGGTTTTGAGTTTTGTATGTTTATTTCATTTGGGCATAAAAAAAACCTCTGACGGAATTACCGAGGTCCAGACCTCTGTAGCCTCAAACGTGCCTATGGCCATGGCTACGTGAGATTATAGCTGATAGTAGGGCCTATTTTGAGGTAGACTTTTTTTGTGTTGCAAATGGCGCACTAGTGTCAGTGCGCTGGTGTTAAGTGCACAGTGCACATAAAATTGTAATTTCAGTGCATTGAATTTTCAGTGTGAGCGCCATCTGCATTGAAAACTGAAACGCGTGTCATTTTAGTGTGGGAGGTTTCATGGATAAATTGGACCACCCTGGTGGCCAGTCTTCGTTAATTGCACGTTGCATCAGTAAGAGCAGAGTGTGAAGGTTCAGTTAACAGGGTAAAAGCATGCTTTTGCTCAAAATATTGCAATGCATATGTAACAGAGGCCAGCTAGCAGAGTGTGGTGTGGAACGTTAGTAAATCTTCCCCTCGAAACCTCAATACAGTGCGTTAGTGTTAAGCTATCGGATCGGGCCTTTAGCTCAGCGGTCTCGAACTGTGCCTCCCATTGCCAAACAGATGCATTAATGAGGTGGTGAGTTTGCGGCCCCGAGGGGGACGAACTGTGTGGAAACACTTTTTTTATTGAAAGAAAAGTCTGATACAAATGTAATAGGAATCAAACATTCAACCAACATTTATACATCCATAAATACAGAGAGAATATCTGCAGATATTGTAAATGTATAATGACACACAAACATAGAATATGAACAGGAACATAGCGGCGGTTACGAATATTGAAAATAGCACATTTTAAACGAGTATGAACAGCTTTAGGACAAATAGAGTGATCAATCGATGACAAATAATGTTTCAAGTCTTTCTTAAAAATGTGTATGTGTAAGAGTGAAGTGTGGGTCACCAGGTCAACAAACAAGAACAGCTGACAGCAACGCATCAAGGATATCTAGGCTTTCATAACTCCCATGCACTGTTTCTGCCATTGACTTCAATGTTAGACACGTCATGGCAGTGATTAAGTATTGAACATTGCATGTTATGTAGAAAGTATGAAATTTCAACTGATTTGATGTGACACGAATTTTGCTGAAGAAAATTGTGATTTTATTACAATATTCTAATAATGCGAATTCCCCAATTCATTTTTTTTTTAGCCGGAATGCCAAAATATGTAAAAATAAAAAAATGAAAAACTATTCTAATAAAGTGGCCTTTACCTGTATGTATGTAGATGACCTTGTGGCCTTTAGTCCAAGCAGTGCAGGGCTGCAATAGCTTCTTAATGTATATTCTGCCTATGGTATACAATTTGACATAAAATGTAATTCCAGCAAAAGCGCTGTTCTAATATGTGGAACTAAACAGGATAAAAGCCTCAAATTTTCGTACTGTCTAATAAATCTCTTGAATTTTGCAAAGAAATACCTAGGTCAGTGGATTACACAGATCATATGAATGGTGATGATGATGACATACAGACAGTGTTCTAAGATGTCTGTATGTCATCATCATCATCATTCATTAGAATCTAAGGGCTTCTGCACACCGGCTCCGACAAAGTGCGGCGCACTTTTGCTTCCGACAGAATTCGGGCCCCCAAACCAAATTTCACATGAACATAGCATTGGTAGTCAATGGGCGGCGCCGACAAAATAGAACTTGTCTCTAATTGCTATCCGACATCGGAGAATGTCCGCGGACATCGGCGCCAGTGTGCGTGGTTCTATTGAAAACAATGGAATCGAACTTTTGCGGAGCAGTGCGCAGGCGCAGCACTTTGTCGGAGCCGGTGTGCGGAAGCCCTAAGTTGTATGCACAGGCAAACACTAAAGGCTGTGAATTCTGTTCCAGTCCATTCCAAGGCATAGTCTACTGTACACTCTACACTGCTCACCTCTGGTCCGCCCATAAAAACGCCAGCATGCGAAAAGAGAGAATACTGGATAAGTGTCTGTATATATTTAAATTTAGTTTATTTTGGTGTTATTATCACTGATGTGTAGTTTATGTTTGTTTGCCCTAGTCTGTCTTCTGGTGCTATCTTGTGCTATTTTGTGCTATCTCTCTTGTGTGAATTTTGACATGTATCTGGCAAATAAACACAATTGAATTTAATATAATCAATGAAAGTTTTTGAAAACATTTAAAAACATTTTTGATGGATTTATGTAAATTAACTTTTCCATGATATTCTATTTTTTGTTGTTGAAAGGAGCTGTACATACACACTTCTAGCTTTTATTGTGAAAACTTGTTTTGTCTTTTTTCAGGTGTAAGATTGTGGAGGATGACTTGAGTACCTACTGTAAGTAGTGCCAACAACATGGCCTACACAAAACATTCAGCGGTGGACTATGTAAGAAATGCACGACTACTACTTATTGAGCACCTCAAGAATCAATCACTCATTGTTGACAAACTTCAACAGTTAAAGGTATTCAATTTTGAGAATGGCAGAGCTATCATGTCAGAAAAGAATCCCTCTGACCAGACCAGGCATATTGTAGATTTTGTCACCAACAAGGGTGAAGAAGCAAGCTATTTATTGCTCAGGATTCTAGATAGTGAGCGGGGCAGAACATTACCAAAAGATGCCACTCCTGACTTGCATCAATGGATCAGTTGTTTCTCCTTCAGACAGGATCCTGAAATGGAGCCCACAGGTGAGAAATCAATAACAAATGCTGGTGTGATCAATAGTTGTTTTCCCTGCATATAATGTGTGGAGCCTTAATGTTAATACTATGTACATTACACTTATAAACTTCTTTGACTGTTATCCTCAGGCTCGAAGCCATGTCAACAATACCAAAACCAGCTCAAAAGGAAAGCCCAGACAATACTAAATAATCACTTGAAACAATCGAAATCCCTCATACCAGAATATGGAAAGTTTTTTTATGCCCCACTTGTGCTCGACACAGATGGACAGCAATGTCCAGTGAAGGCTAAAATTAAACAGAAAAGCAAAAAGTACAAGATGTCACGCACTAAGAAGCTGAGCACCTATATACCCTCAAAAGAACCTCAGGAATCCCCTGAAGATCTGCTGAAAAATGGGCAAGATGTTTTGCTTGTTGGCAAACCAGGAATTGGAAAGACGACCATCACCATGGAAATGATCAACCTCTGGGCTAATATGGAAAACAGAAGACTTAACTATCTGTTCTACTTTGATGAGACAACACTTCCTGACATGTCAAAACCAACTAATCTAGAATCTTTGCTGTTTGATGCATACGTTGAGCCACATTCAAAGAGAGAAGAGGTCCTACAAGACATCAAGGATAACTCTGAACATGTTGTCATATTATTTGATGGCGTCAAAAATGTTCCTTTCAATTCAATCCTGTGTAAGATACTGAACAAAGAAATTCTCCCAGAGGCCAAGGTTGTGTTGACCTGCAGACCAGAACATGAGGAGGTCCTTCCAGAGATGGCTTGCCGAGTGTGTGTGCAGGGGTTCAATGAGAAATCACTCCAAAAATGTTTGTCCAGCATACTTCAAGATAAACCTGATGCTGTGGCATTAGTAATGGGGAATCCAGAGCTGCGTAGCCTTTGTCATGTCCCCATTCATGCACTTATGGTTGCTGCCTGCATGCTGGATAACAGTGCTAAAGCTCCCAACCAGTGCACAGTAACAAACATCTACCTCAATATATTCCGCCATGTACTGGGGAAATGTGAACCAGGTTTAATGAAGCCACAATTAGACCAATTTATTAGGGACAATAAAGGAAAGATTGTGCATTTGTGTAAACTTAGTTTTAGTGCAATCAAACAGCGGTCTATTCTTCTACAGGATTGTGAAGACGGCAAGATTGAGCGTAATTTTCTGAATCAACTGACTTTTCGTGACGGGCCAACTTATTCAGAAACACGCTGCAGTTTCCTTCACAACACAATGCAAGAGTTTTTTGCTGCTCTGTGGTTGCTTGCTAATCCTGGGGAGATAGATGACGTTCTGCAATCATGTACAAACGAGGAGGGGAAACACATGAGGCATGTGATTCATTTTCTGAGTGGTCTCCTCTCTGAGAAAAATGAAAAATTACTGAAATGTTTGATACCAGAAGTGGTCGTTAAAGAGACATCCCATGCATTCCATGAGAAACTTTTTAGCACATTTCTGCAACCCCCCACAGATGATGATACCCCAGATGACAGAAGTGAAGACTTTATCTTTCTCTGTCAGTGTCTATTTGAAATGCAGTCCCATCAGGCATGCTCTGCATTCCTCAGCAAAATCAGATGCCGTTTTGAATTTGGGGATGGATGTTTAGACCCTTATCAGTGCTATGCCATGTCTTACATCATCAACCAATCAAAAGACAGCAAGGTTGTTTTAGACCTGACAAATTGTGATATTTCTGAAGAAATGCAGAAAATGATTCTTAGCTGCCTTCAGCACATCAGGTAAGTAATGTTGCCTAATATGGGTAGTATTTTCAAAGCTTTGTGTTGTTAGCAGATTTATGATTGCCATCCACTTTTTCAGTGTTGATTCCTGCTTTTTACTAACACTCTGGACGGCAGCTTTCGGATGGGGAAATGCAGAACATTTTGCTCATATGCTGAATGTGTTTGGAAATGAATTGCACCTACCCGTGTGGGAGACATCAGTCTTCAAGACAGCACAAAAAGTGATATATCAGAGTCCAGATAAGATAAACTTGGTACTGCACTTGGATCCAGCTACACAACCCCAGAATGAGGCTGCTTGCAATCTTGTTCGCAATGTTCTTCAGCACCTTAAATCTGCCAGGTAGGTACAGTTGAGGACGATATTATTAGCCCCCCTCCTGAAATTAGACATTTCTCTTGATTTCTCAGTAGGACAGACCATTATTAACCGTTTCTGTTCTTCTGGAAACAAATACACTGATGGAGATAATGTTCAATGAGTTGAATTTGGATTTTTCTATTGTTACGATGAGTTTAAACAAAAAAGGGCAAAAATGACAAGGACAAAATTATTAGCCCCCTGATCATTAATAGTCAATATGGCGCCATTTATGAACCAAAACTGACAACAGGCTCTGATAAGTTGCTACCTTGGTTGGCACATGCCCCACTAGGGATTTTGGCCCATTTCTTCACTGCAAAGTGTTCTAGCTGGTCCAAATCGCATGGATGCTGAGCATAGACATTAACCACAGACTCTCAGTGGGATTTAGGACTGGACTATGAGCGGGTGATTCCAATATCATGGTTTTAGTGTCCTTGAAGAACCTCTGAACTAATCTAAATGTATGCTTTGGGTTACAATGTTGTTGGAAGACCCAGCAATCCAGATTCAGACCCATACTCCCTGTGTCTGAGGCTGAATAACAGACTAAACTTGATGCCCTTCCACTACGTGTAACTGTGGAAACTGCTTAGCCTCATTAGACCAAAGAAGCATTGGACACCTGCCTAGATGATTGTTATTGACCTGGCCTCACCTGGAGGTTTCCCCCCCCCCCCCCCCCCCCCCCAAGAAAGACAGTTGTTAGGGCTTGTCATCATATTGGGCTTTGGGGCCATCATCACAGAAGAATCCCTTTACTAAAGGCAGTGCATATCAGAGTGTTATTGAGCTTTGCCTGTGAACATTTGAAAGTCAAAAATGAGTTTTAAACGTCTCTGCTTTCATCTGATGATATTCAATTGCACCTGCTTTGATGCATGAATTCTGCTTCTGTCAGGTGAAGAAAGGGATAGTCCTTGAATCGTTATAAGATGGTTTCCACAATTAAACATGGTGATGGATGCATCATTCTGTGGCAGCCTCAGCCACAGGAAACCTTGTTTGGGTGTACGGCACCATAAAAACTGAAAATTATGATAGAATGTGGAAAGTGACCTTGTAAAAATATGCTCATAGAGGGAGCTAAGATCTTCACTGGATCTTTCAATAAGATAATAACCCAAAACTTGCATCCAAAATAGTTCAAATGTTCTTCAAGGATACTAAAACCATGGTCATGGAGTGGTTCAGACCTCAATCCTTCAGATAGTATTTGAAGAGTGCTGAAAATGAATGTCCATCCTCAACATCCATGCAATTTGGACCAGCTTAACTATTTGCAATGAAAAAATGGGCCAAAATCCCTGGTAGGACATGTGCCAACATAGTTAACAACTAATCAAAGTGCCTGGTGTCAATTTTTGTTCATAAATGGCACTGTATTGACTATTAATGATAAGGGGGCTAATAATTTTGTCCTCGCCATTTTTACACTTTTTTGTTTAAACTCATTGTGAAAATGGAAAAGTCCAAATTTAACTTATTGGATACTATCTCCATGGTGTATTCGTTTCCAGAATAACATACATTTATTAATAATGATCATTCTCAATGATCAATGAAGAGATATGTCTAATTTCAGAAGGGGGGCTAATAATATCGTCCTCAACTGTATAAAATGATTACATTTGTTTCGCTGTTTTGTTTTTATTTCTACTGAGTAATGTTATTGTTCAATCATAATTCCACTACATTCCACAATCTATCCCACTATAACTATTTTGTCAGCAGTCTTCAATTGTTTAAATAATATTCTTACCACATGCTATTGGCACAACCTGCTTATGACAAATGTGCACTTGGACCAGTACCTCAGTCCTTCATATTGATCCTTCACACAATTTGGTTATCCCCCCCCCCAATTCCCCTCACATTATGTCTTTAAACCATGCTTTAATTTCCTGTAGAGCTGACTATTGCAATGCTTCACTTGAAGGCCATCCCCAAAAGTCACTCAGGCAGGTGCAACTAATCTAAAATGCTGCAGCTAGAATTCTAACCTAAACAAAGACATCAGATAATTCCAGTGCTTACATCACTGCAATGGCTCCCAATGTGGCTTAGAACTGAGTTTAAAACTTTCTTCATGGTATATAAGTCGCTGAATGGTCTAGGCCCTTAATATTACATTATATTACATTTGGCAGATGTGTTTATTCAAAGAGACTTACAATCAAGGCCCTAAATATTTTGCAAATATTCTAGTGCAATATCATACTAAAAGAGGCCTTCAAACTTTAGAGTCTCTTTTGTTGGTTGTGCCCAGGCCAGATCCAGACAGAGTGAAATAACATTCAGTTATTATGCTGCCAAATGCTGGAACCAGCTCCCTGATGTGCTTTAAAGGAACAGTCCACCCGTTTTTGATTTTCACATATATGCACTATTTCCAAGCATTATTCATGAATGTGCATATCATTTTCGTCTATGTGTTTGCATTACCTAGTTTAACAGTACAGCCAAATTAAGAGTAGCAATGCAAGTCTATGGGGAGCAAACAAAACATAATCAAATGTAATTATAAACTACTTTTAAAATATATGCAAAATTCACCAGAGTGCAAAACAGCTATTTAATCCCGTCCTGTTATCACTTGTGGCTTGATGCTAATGCTGCCCATTTACTTCCAGTGATTATGCATCCAATAAATCTGAGTACTGAAAACACTGAGAAGAAAATGATATGCACATTCATGAATAATGCTTGGAAATACAGCAACTAGGCCTATGTGAAAAAAGGGTGGACTGTTCCTTTAAAAAGAAATTAAAACCAGATTTATTTTCATATGCCTTTGATTAGGACTATTAATCTACAGTGATTTTAGATAATGTTATCTGAATTATTTTTTTTCTTTCTATGTCAAACAAATTGTATGACAATTGTCTATAATGATGTGCTCTGGAACTACTACCTGTGTTACAACATTGCTATTGCTATAAGCACATTACATGTCAAATCCAAACGTTATCAATTGGGTTCAGTCAGACGCACACTTTAAACATCAACAGAGTTTACCCATCCCACCAGTAATCATTTCTCAGTTCAAGCATACCAAATGTGTACAAACTATATACAGTATATGGGGAAAAAATCATTATGACTTAACCAGAGACGTGCGGTCAGGGTAGGCAGTGCCTACCCTGGGATAAATGTCTTAAAAATAAAAACTAACACGTGTTTTAAAAAATATTCTTCAGAGTTCACATACACAACAATAACATTGATTCAGCATAAATTGTGGGCTGTTTAAAGTACAGTATACGCAGGACAACGATCAAAAACCTAAGTAATCGCACGAAGCAAAGCGCTCAGGCTTGGGCAGGTTGCCGTGGCAACGCGCAGTCCCGGCTGGTAGCAGAGACAGGCTGCTGGTAGCCTGTGAAAGCAGAGCTTTCGAATGCCAGCCAGGCAGGCAGCCCGGTAAGACTCGCTTTTCCTCTGCCTACCCTGCCTTTAGTGCTGTCAATGTAGAAGTTTGCGCATGCGTATTAAGTTGTCACATAGCTTGTCAATGGGACTAAAAGCAGAGCCTTTAGACTGTGGCGGGAGTATGTGAGCCAATCACAGCTGCCAACATGAAAAATTGTTACAATTCAGGAAGCCTTCCTGCTTAAAGTATGATAGCAACAACAGCTAGCACGGCTTGTTCAAACTCTAGCCGTACAGAAAACATGGCAGTCTTTGGCGTTTTGCCTTTATTAGGCCTACAAAAAAAAAATCAGAGAAGTAGCAAGAAATATGGTTCAGATGACAGGCAATAGCTGAGCCGTTTGCAATCGCTGCATTGTGGAAATATTCAACATCAGATGGGTAGCAGCTTCAAGTAGTTTGAACACACTGGGACAAAATATCTTCATCATGTCAACCACCCCGGGCTTTTAATGGAACTAACTTGCATGGAAAACATACTCGTGATTCTGCTTTAAGGTAAGATTCATCTAATTATTAAGCTGTGGGTAGCCAAATTTTAACATGAACATGCTCAAGTTTGTCGTGGTGCCTTTTGTTGATGGGCCAGGGAGGTGTTGACATTGAAGATTGGTTGTGCTGTGGACACGAATAGACAATGGGTCTTTCTCAAATGCAAGGCCAGTGTCCTTCCAAGTGTATCAGCCTAATTAGTCACGCCCAGTGATTGGATACTTTTTGGTGAACTCTACAGAATATCCAATCACTGGGTATGACTAATAAAGGGTATCCAATCACTGGGCGTGCCTAATTAGGCTGATACACTTGGAAGGACACTGGCCTTGCATTTGAGAAAGACCCTGTGTGTGTGTTATTATGGACGCGAGATTGTTTTTTGAGCGTACGTGTTTTGCACACTGTCATTTGGTGGAGGGTAAGTCAGCTCACGGGTGATTAAATGTAACACAGCACAGCTGATTAGGTGGGTGGGGCACTCACCTGGGTTTAGTGTACTTGCTTGCCGTTGGCTGTTATAGTCCAAGAAATGCGTATAAACGGGAACGTGCACGCACATTGACAACATCCAATTTGCATGCTGGAAGAGCGGCGCACATCACCGGTAAGGTGCTGGGTTTACTTTCTCTCGCTGGTTTTGTTTAACTGCTTGATCGTCAGCTGCTGTCTTTTAACTGGTCAGAAGTTAATAACTTTGTCACTATGGTCGCTTAGCTAGTGCATTGTTTTAATCCGCCGATTAATGTTAAAGTTAACTTGACTGGTTTGCCGGTATGATCGTTTGAATGGAAGCGCTATTGCACTTACTTCCTGATTCGCATTGCATTCTGGGTACTGTAGTCGAGCCGTAGTAATACTCATGAACGGCGTGACGTTTTCCATGTGCGTTACGCCCATTTGTGGGGGAAAACAACCCATACAAGTCAATTGGTAATGTTGGGGTTTAATAAACGAAAGATACGGACCTGTAGACAAGCGTTGTTCACGTGCAACATGCCGAAAACGTGTTGTGTTGCCGGCTGTTCGAATAATATAGCCAAACAGCCGTGGCTGAAGCATGGAATGTGTTCATTTAGGTTAGCCGATGTAGCATGTAAGTCAATGAGACATTCGGTTTGTTTTCACCCATAAAGGGGCGTAACGCAATTTTAAGAGCAAAGTACCCGGATGGCCGTTCATGAGTATAGTTGTTTCCTGTAACGCATGATGGGAGATGTGGTTCACTCACTTGGCTTTTGTATATGGGCTCTTGTTTCTGCTACTTTGAAGCTGATAATTGTAGTGATGGCTTTGGTGTTTGTATGTATCGAAATTGATTAAGTGTAATGTCTGTTGTTGGTGATGCAAAATAGCTGTTGTGCATTCTATTGTTGATATTTATGGATCTTGTTTATACTTTAAAGAATTAATTATTTATAGAAACTGCAGATATTTATTCAGTAACTGCTGAAGCTTTATGGTAAATTTGTATTTGTTATTTATATATACATGTAATATAGCATCTAATGGATAGCACAATTTTTGGTGTATTTTCTACAGGTTTATAACCTGCTGCTGCTGCTGCTGATGCCGTGTTTACAAGTGTGAAAGAAAATAAACAACATTTGGACACAGAGTTATTTCCAAAGTCTCGCTCTTCTAGCGCCCTCTTCGGTGGGGACAAAAATTACAAAAAACCGAACAGTTATAAACCGAGGTGCCGTAAAGAAAGAAGAGGAAGACAAAAAGTCAAATATCCCTCAAAATAAAACTTCACCTCAACAAACATTAAAAATATCAACAAAAGGAAAATGGATTCTGCTGAAATAACAGAACTAAAAGGGAAACGGTCCTCTGCTCAAGCAGCATTCACCAGACGCGCAAATAAGCTGTCCCTCACTGCGACCATCATGGAAAAGGGAG
This sequence comes from Engraulis encrasicolus, assembly GCF_034702125.1. Taxonomy (NCBI): domain Eukaryota; kingdom Metazoa; phylum Chordata; class Actinopteri; order Clupeiformes; family Engraulidae; genus Engraulis; species Engraulis encrasicolus. Next base: position 28,770,842 of record NC_085858.1, on the reverse strand, counting down.
CAATTATTGATGAGATGCGTGCACTCAGTGCTGATTTCAACAGAATGCACGACACTGCACTAGCTTTCTTGGAGGCCGTGGAAGATGTGGAGGGCAGTGAAGAGGAGGCGAGGAGGACTAAAACAAGAGTTGAGCAGTGTGTCTCTGTCTATGGTGACACAATGCAGCTCACCAGGGACATCTTGTACAACAAATTTGCAAAGTGTGAAATTCAGCTCCACATAGAAGGAACCGAGGAGAAATGCAAAGAAGTGGAGAGTGCTAATATTGCAGAGATGCCAGAGCATGAGTTTGACGCCCTGCGTGATGGCCTTCTCGAAGGAACCCATGAACTAGAGCAGAAAGTCCTAACCTGGGAACGGCTCGTCTCTGATAAAGTGACTCACCACAAGCAGACAATCTTCAAGCTCAAAACCAGAGCACGGGACTGGGAGCTGAATTGGAAAAAACTTAGCCGCATGCCCAAATCAGAGCCTGCTGCGGCAGGGATACAGCCAATGATGGACCAACCGAGCGTCTCAGACTGAGAGACTCTCAGTGGCCTCGCCCTCGCCATCGCCTAGCATGCAGACCATCTCCAAGCCACAAATCAGCCTCGAACGAACCCGGCTGACTTTCTTCTCAGGAGATATGACGGATTATTATCGTTGGAAGGCCGAGTGGGCAGAGCTGGAACAGCTAGGAAATCCAATGAGAACGGCTGGAGTGACACGGTTCCACCTGCTGGCAAGCCTGAGTGAAAGAGTCAAAAAGGACTTGGTTCTGTCCAGCTGTTCAAGCCCTGAATAGATGTTCAAGCGCCTTGACAGCCGTTTCGGAAATTAGGCAAGATTTGTCCTTAAAATTGCTGAGGATATTGAAAGCCTACCTCCCGTGAAGGGGAATAATCCCCGGAAGGCGATTGAATTAATCCAGGCCGTGGAGAGGGCCCTGAGCAACCTGGTCATACTTGGAGAGGAGGACATCTTGAAGAACAGGCTTGTCGCGCAGTCACTGGAACGTAAACTACTCAGCTCACTCAAAGAAAAGTGGATTGAATACAAGGCGGAACCCCTGCATGGATTCACCCCCCAAACTCACTTTGACTGTCTGCTGCTGTACCTCCAGAAACAGGAGGCGGTACTGGAGGAGCTCGACCAGCTTGATGAGAGCCTGAGAGAAGGAAACCCTCCGGCAAAATCATCGTATGTGGATAGGTCTGCCAAAAAGGCATTCTCCAAAGCCACCTCTGGCCAAAAGGGGTACCAGCCACAAGCTTGCATGGGCTGCTCTGACGCATCCCACGAGGGGTAGGCTCTTTGCATGCACCGCGTTCCGAGGAATGGATCTGCCAAGCAAGAACATCCATCTAAATGCAAACAAGCTGTGCTCTCAGTGTCTTGGACCCCACTCTCAATCTGTCTGCGGCAACAAAAAATGTGTCTGCACAAAGGCAGACTGCAGAGCTGAAGAGCCCCACCATTACCTTCTGTGCTCCAGATCCGTGCCCCTGCTAAGTGCCAGGAAAAGATCAAATGGCAAAGGCCTTGGCCTGACCAGCCACCAGGAGGAGCTATTGGCAAAAGTTACCCCTGAGCTCAGGGACGAATTTCGGAAGGCCTTCTCAAATAAGACTACCTCTGCCATAACCTGCTCTGCTGGGAAAGCGCCCTTAGAGTATCCAGTGGTGATGATGCTCCTGGAAGTCACGACCAACTCCGGTCAGCTTATCGGGACATTGCTAGATCTCGCCTCCGACACCAACTATATCACTCATTGTGCCGCCCAAAGGCTTGGGTTGAGTGGTGAGAGCATTCGCCTAATGGTACATGGTGTCGGAGGCATGACCAAAACGGTCAAAACCAACAGATATTCCCTTCGGCTGTGAGTGAAGACTGCTAGAGGCACAGTAGCTAGAGAGCATCGCCGAGGTTAGCCACCCAGTCACCCCAGCACAACTCCAGAAAATCTTCCCTGGTGTTGCTGCGGCAGATCTTGCTCGGCCTGAGACCGTTGACCTCCTAATCAGCCACAGGGAGGGTCGTCTGTTTCCTCAACCGTTAAAGAGGGATGGTGATCTTGTCCTCTGGGATGGGCCGCTCGAAAAAACAGTTGGTGGCACTCACCCCGACCTTTTCGAGTCCGTGGACTTAACACTCTATCAGTTCGAGACCCACTTCGCACGAACAATGAGGACCTCGTCAAGGCTTTACCAAGAGATTCTTGTCCCAACCGAAGAGCTTCCACCGACTGCTTTCAGCAACACAGCTGCCACGAACAAAGAAGTGTTCGAATGGTTCAAGTGGGATAGCATCGGGGCAGCATGTAGCCCAAAATGCGGCAGCTGCAAGTGCGGCAAGTGCTCTCCGGGTGGCCAAGAAATGACCCTTGGAGAAGAAAGGGAACTTGAGAAGATCAAAGGCTGTCTCTCGTATGTCTTGGCTGATAAACACAGTGCTACTCCTCACTGGGATGCAGCTTACCCGTGGAAGATCAACCCTGCAAGTCTGCCAAATAACCGCCAAGCTGTGGAAGCAACTTTCAGAAACACTGAGGCCCGGCTAGCTAAAGAACCACTGTGGAAAGCTGCATACGGAGAACCAATCAATGACATGGTGGCAAGAGGAGCCGCTGTCAAATTCACCAGGGAACAGATCAAAGCTTGGAACGGGCCAGTGTGGTACATCAGCCACCTGGTTGCGCCCAATCCCCACTCCAGCTCCACGCCAGTGAGGATAGTCTGGAACAGTAGCCAGGAGTTCAAAAGGATGAGTTTGAACAACCTACTCCATAAAGGCCCTGATGTTCTTAATCCCATCCGAGGAGTCCTGTTGAGATTTAGGAGTGGTCTCTACGCAGCCCTCGGCGACGTCAGAAAGATGTACAACTCGGTGTGGCTGAAAGATCAGGAGGTACACCTCCACCGATTCCTCTGGAGGGACGACCCCAAGGAAGAGATTGGCGAGTTTGCAGTTGTAAGAGTCAATATTGGTGACAAACCTGCTGGCTGCATCGCCCAGGTAGCCATGAGAGAGACCGCCAACCTGCCCCAGTTCGAATCCATGATCCCAGAGCGCCGCATTCTGACAGAGGACTGCTACGTTGACGATATTTTGACGTCCCATAATGACCTCCAAGTCCTTACCAAGATGACTGAGGGAGTCGAGGAAATACTCAAAGCGGGTGGCTTCTCACTCAAGCCGTGGGTCCTCACTGGCCAAAGTGGGAGGGGGGAAGAACCTGACTGTCCCAGAGCAACAGAACCCAAGACCCTGGTACTCCCAAATCAGATGCGAGACGAGGAAAGTAAGGCACTCGGTCTAGGTTACGAGCCAGACTCCGACAAGCTCCGCCTGCTCGCCTCTGTGAATTTTTCGAGACGGAGAGGAAAAATGAGAACTGGGCTGGACCTACAAGAGGAAGAGGTTCGCTCTAACACCCCTGACCCCCTCACCCGCCGAGTGCTGCTGAGCCAAATCGCAGGGTTTTACGACCCTATTGGCTTAGCCTCACCCATCAAGCAAAGGGGTGTGATGTTGGTGAGAGAGTCCTTTCAGGAGGCCGGGAAAGACCGTCCTGTCAAAGACACCTGGGATGACCCCCTCTCACCGCATCTCAGGGAGGCTGCAATAACCCTCTTCGAGCAGTGCGTACGACTCGGCAAGGTGAGGTTCACTAGAAGCCTCACTCCCCCTGGAGCCATAGGCCGCCCCATGGGCATCACCTTCTCAGACGGCAGTGAAGCTTCATACGGAGCCGTTCTATACCTCCGCTGGGAGACCGCTGATGGAATCATTGTCAGGTTAGTCGAGTCAAAGGCCAAACTAACCCCACTAGACCAAAAGGGTGATGCCATCAAAGCAGAGCTGTGCGGGGCTGTCTTCGCAACTCGCCTGAGGTCCTACTTCGAAAAGCACTGCTAGATCCAAGTCGACAAGTGGGTCCACATAGTCGATAGCCAGACCATTCTTGGAGCTACCCAGAAGGATAGCTATGGCTATCAATCCTTCTTTGCCAATCGGGTAGGGGAAATCCAAAAAGCTGGGCCCATCGACAGCTGGAGATGGGTTGAAGGGAAGGCAAACATTGCTGATCTCATCACAAGGGGTGCAATCCCTGAGGACCTTGCAGAAGGATCTGCATGGCAGGAAGGCCCTGGATTCCTAAAACTCCCCTTTGAAGAATGGCCTGGGAAAACAGCTGGAGAAGTTATCTCCTCAGTCACTGGAGATGTTGCAGCGCTTCAAAGGAAGGCGTTCTCTGCAACAGTCATGTCCGCCACAGTTCAGCCCTGGGAATGGCCCGCCCAAAACATCATCGCTCTCGTGGAACTAGTTGAACCAAAAAGATTCAGCTCTCTGACATGTCTGTGTGGTGCTCTTGGTTGGCTGAAGAGAGCAGTTGACATCTGGCTGAGCAAACGCACCCAGACCTCAGGATCCCTAAAGTGGGAGGCAAAAACATACCTCTCAACTGACGAAAGAGCTGCCGCCTTCAACTTCTTGGCCCTCGAGGCCCAACACAACGTCAAGTTTCAAGACGCAACCCTTGATCGCCTGGTCGTTCAAAAAGATCCCACCACGGGTCTACTTGTCTGTGGAGGAAGAGTCCAGTCGTTGGACGAGGACAAAGTATCTGTACCTCTGATCCCATACCAGTCATGGCTCTCATCTCTTCTGGTCAACGAAGCCCATGAAGAAAATCATGAGGGCATCGCTGCAACCCTTCTTCGAACACGGAAAAAGGCTTGGATAATGCGGGGACGAAGACTCGTCAAAAAGGTACAGAACAATTGCATCACCTGCGCAAAGCGTAGAGCCAAAATGTGCCAGCAAGTCATGAGTGACCTGCCCCCAGAACGCACCCAGAGAGCTTGCCCTTTCGAATTCACTACCCTTGACCTCTTTGGCCCCTTTGAGGTCAAGGATAGTGTGAAAAGAAGGACGTCAAAGAAAGTGTGGGGGATTGTATTCTGCTGTATGGCCTCCAGAGCAGTCCATGCGGACCTCACTGATGACCAGTCAGCAGAAAGCTTCCTCCTGGCTTACACCCGTTTTGTCGCCCTGAGGGGGCATCCAAGGAAACTGTGGTCCGACCGGGGGACGAACTTCATCGGCGCCAAACCAGCCAAACAGCAGTTCTACAAGCATCTGGATTGCCTGCAGACCTTATCCATGGAAAATGTGGCTACAAGACATGGAACCGAGTGGAAGTGGGAGTTTCACCCGGCACATTCACCACATAGGAATGGAGCTGCAGAGGCTGCTGTGAAGCTTCTGAAAAGGGCACTCATGAACCTCGGCGGGACCACAGGGTCCTTCACATGGGGAGAGCTACAAACACTCCTTTACCAAGCTGCCAACCTAACCAACGAATGGCCAATCGATGCCAGGGCTCAAGAGCAGGAGAGCTCCATCGAGTACCTGACACCAAACTCCCTCATCCTGGGTCGGGCAATGATGGCTGGAGACACGACTGGCCTTGATCTGGAGACCCATTCCTGGCGCCGGTTGCGGGCTATCCAAATTGGGGTGGATTGCTTCTGGGCCAAATGGAGGGAGCTTGCTGGCCCAAATCTCTTCGTTCTGCAGAAATGGCATCAGTCAGAGAGAAACGTTGAGTCAGCGACCTTGTCTGGGTAGCTGACCCAAATGCCCTGAGGGGTCAGTTTTGGGCAGAATTCTCTCCGTCTACCCTGACAACAAGGGAATCGTCCGAGATGCCGACATCACAACTTGCACTGACATTCCTGCATCACAGTCAAGCAGCTGCAAGAAGAGCAGCTCTCCTTTGCCTACGACTGTGATAAAGAGGGATGTAAGAAGGCTCGTGGTCCTTCTTCCGGTGGAGGATCAAGGTCCTCTGCCTTAATCTGACGTAGTGGTGCACACCGAATGCTGCCACTATGTTCAGCACCTGCACACACACGCATACATGCACGTACATACACATGCACATCATGAAGAGCCGCAAATCTGCATCATGCACTGAAAAAAACCCCACAAAAAAACCCACACACCCTGAAAAGAACTTTTGAAGGACTCTGAAAGTGAGAAATTAATTAAAATTGTGACTTCATTGGATCTTGTGATCATTCAGTCAAGTGGGAGGTGTTTTGCACACTGTCATTTGGTGGAGGGTAAGTCAGCTCACGGGTGATTAAATGTAACACAGCACAGCTGATTAGGTGGGTGGGGCACTCACCTGGGTTTAGTGTACTTGCTTGCCGTTGGCTGTTATAGTCCAAGAAATGCGTATAAACGGGAACGTGCACGCACATTGACAACATCCAATTTGCATGCTGGAAGAGCGGCGCACATCACCGGTAAGGTGCTGGGTTTACTTTCTCTCGCTGGTTTTGTTTAACTGCTTGATCGTCAGCTGCTGTCTTTTAACTGGTCAGAAGTTAATAACTTTGTCACTATGGTCGCTTAGCTAGTGCATTGTTTTAATCCGCCGATTAATGTTAAAGTTAACTTGACTGGTTTGCCGGTATGATCGTTTGAATGGAAGCGCTATTGCACTTACTTCCTGATTCGCATTGCATTCTGGGTACTGTAGTCGAGCCGTAGTAATACTCATGAACGGCGTGACGTTTTCCATGTGCGTTACGCCCATTTGTGGGGGAAAACAACCCATACAAGTCAATTGGTAATGTTGGGGTTTAATAAACGAAAGATACGGACCTGTAGACAAGCGTTGTTCACGTGCAACATGCCGAAAACGTGTTGTGTTGCCGGCTGTTCGAATAATATAGCCAAACAGCCGTGGCTGAAGCATGGAATGTGTTCATTTAGGTTAGCCGATGTAGCATGTAAGTCAATGAGACATTCGGTTTGTTTTCACCCATAAAGGGGCGTAACGCAATTTTAAGAGCAAAGTACCCGGATGGCCGTTCATGAGTATAGTTGTTTCCTGTAACGCATGATGGGAGATGTGGTTCACTCACTTGGCTTTTGTATATGGGCTCTTGTTTCTGCTACTTTGAAGCTGATAATTGTAGCGATGGCTTTGGTGTTTGTATGTATCGAAATTGATTAAGTGTAATGTCTGTTGTTGGTGATGCAAAATAGCTGTTGTGCATTCTATTGTTGATATTTATGGATCTTGTTGATACTTTCAAGAATGAATTATTTATAGAAACTGCAGATATTTATACAGTAATTGCTGAAGCTTTATGGTAAATTTGTATTTGTTATTTATATATACACATTTCATAATATAGCATCTAATGGATAGCACACTTTTTGGTGTATTTCTACAGGTTTATAACCTGCTGCTGCTGCTGCTGCTGCTGCTGCTGATGCCGTGTTTACAAGTGTGAAAGAAAATAAACAACATTTGGACACAGAGTTATTTCCAAAGTCTCGCTCTTCTAGCGCCCTCTTCGGTGGGGACAAAAATAACAAAAAACCGAACAGTACGACATGACTTCATTTTCCTAATTTATTATGATGATGACTTAATACGCGATGCGTGAGGTGTGTGGAGCCTGTTAGCAAGTTGACGTGCAGCTGTGTTCTTTTGAAGTGCGCGGTGTACGAGATCAACGTTGGGCTCGCTCGAGTGACTGGGATGGGTGCTCACCTCACTCAGAAATTGACTTGATTTGAAACACCTTGCACAACCGTTGCTGAAGTGTTTGAGAATACAATCACGCACAAGAATGAGTCTCAGAAGTGTTTTCGTTGGTTTACTCGATGGAGGCCTACCAGTATTTACTGTCTGAATGCACCGCTCATGTTTGTTGAGTTCGCAAGCAACCCGCCCCCTTGCCAACTTTCCTTCTTGTCTGAGTGTTTGATTAGCAGCACAAAATGCGTCAATGAAGCCGGAGCTGTTACCTACTGTAGGTTGGTTTATTGCTAAATGTAAATCGTTTCCCCTCACATGCTATGGTGTGATTCACTTTGGTGAACTAGACATTTTATCTTCTAAACAAAGTAGGCTACACTGCCACCCTGCATCCTCCATGTGAAACACCCTGGCATTTGCAACAGAATAAACAGAAGAGGAGCAAAGTCAACTGCTAAAGCCAAAAGTTAAAGCTTTCCCCCCAAAATGCTGTGATGTTGTAGCTTTCTAAATTATTGTAAAATGTAGGCAGAGTGTACAGAGTAGGCTATGGGTCCTTGAGCTACCAATTTGGCAATTTGACAAAAAAATAAAGTCTAGCTGGCCTTTTCAACAAATTGAAATTATGCATTTTCACTTATTGTTTCAGATGTAAGGTCTACTGACAATGTCCATATGTCTAATAGTTTAGCCTATTTACTTATTTAGTTATTAGAGCTGTGGTGGCTAAGCACTGATGGCATTTTATCTTATAGCCTACTTTATATTTACAGTATTTAGAGAAACATAGGCCTACTAATTTGTTGCACATTAAAGACCTTATCAGCATACTAGGTGAATAGGCCTACAGTAGTTGCCGATCCAAGGTATAAGGCATGAAAGGGGGTACTATTTGTTCAAAGTTTTTAGTCTTTTATAAAAGTTTCTAGCTGATAGTGACTCTCCACATTTGGTTAAAATGCAGGAAATTGCATCTAAGAAACACATTTTTTTTCTGGGAGAGGAACCCCAGACCCCGCGCTAAAAAATACACAAAAAATATTTCTTTTCTATATTTACTGCCTACCCTACAATACCCCTCACTGCACGTCACTGGACTTAACACATATGTTTCTTACTACAATATACATAAGCTTGTGGTGATCTTAATTGATACACAGTAAGGGCAGTAGCGGTTGCAGTAAATAGATTCCAAAATAGCATTCAAGGTCTAGATGAGGGGTACTCAATTAAAAGTCCCCGAGGGCCAGTTTTTCAAAATTCCTCCCAATAAAGGGCCGGGACGACACAAAGTTTATTAAGCAATTCGTTTTTAATAGGCTACCAATAGTTAGCTGCCAGCAGAGCTCAAGCACAGTTTGCCTTTGTGTTAGCAACTAGCTACAGCTACTGCCAAACCAATTCGAAGTCCTAGCACACTGTTTGCAATCAAATGTGGACCATTACTTTCAAAAACGAGGCATAGAGAACTTTGTGAATAATTTATTTACAGACTCTGATACAGTCCTTCCCTTGTAGTCTACCTCACAACCTCTAATGCCACCGTCTTAAGCTAGATTTATGCTTCGGACGCATAGAATCTGCGTCCGTCCGTTTTCTGTCTATGCGAGTCCACGCCCCCCTCTCAGAGGCTCTGCGCCCGTCGTCGAGCGCCTCGAAAAAATTCTAACTATCCGTCGGACGGACGCTGAGTACGCAGACAAAAAGGCACTATGATTGGTCGTCTCGCTACTTCCTTGTTCTGTTCTTGTGGCAGCGCAATGCCAGTAGTTTGCGAGAGCAGAGCTGTATTCTGTTAAAAACTGTATTAATGCCTTGTGTGTAAATGTGTGTAAATACACGAAGCTACAAGCTAAGTAACAAACAATGCATCAGTTGAACACTCGTGGCACAATGCCTGCGGTTTTACTACCGTTCCTCCACCGAATGTAAACACACATTGGCAGAATCGACTGTCTTTACATGCTTGCATTTTCTGCTCGTGAAAACAGACTGGGTATGTCAAATAATGCCTTTGCAATTTGTGTGAAAATACCTAGATAAACGGGATGGAAAGCAACATTGCTTAATAATGACCGCAGTGCTTACAATGTAGTGAAAGTAGCCTAATCGCGCAATTTCAAATGTGGCTCGCGACGAGACCTCGGACCTCGCAGAACTCGCAGATGCATGAATACAATGTTGGTTCGTGGTCACTCCCATGCGAGTTTTGACGAGCGCAGTTGCAGAAGTCTAATCTGACCTTAAGGTGCTTCTGTCCGGAGCCTGCAGTGACTGACAAAGAGAAAGAAACTTCCTGAGGGGGCGGGGCACGGCACGCTTCTTCATAGCGTCTGTGGAGCGATTTAAAAATAAGAGCCGACAGCGCGATCGGACCAAAAAAAAATAAATAATAATAATAATATATATACTGTATATATATTTTTTTTTAATTTTTCAAAATCATTCGAGGGCCAAAAATAGAAGGCCGCTATTTGAGTATGGGGGGTCTAGATTATACTGTAGATATTCCTGGTTCTTCCTTTTCACCATCTTTGAAAATAGTTTGTCATATACAGTACAAAGTATTAAATACATAGACACTCTTATTCACTCTTTGATTTCTGAATGTTAGCGGTTAATTGATTTTTAAAGGACAACATTGAGCCCTATTTCTGTACTGTCTGCAATGTCTTAGAGTCCACTTCATCGTTTGTCTTAAAAAAACACCTTAAACATTTGTTTTTGAACGTATGCATCTCACTAAGTGGTAAGGGGTGTTCACGGGCATTCCCTAACAAGTTTGAAATATAGCTTCTGTCAATTTTTATTTGCCATTTTGTGAATTGAAGAAAAAAATGTATGTACAAAATGCTACATAAAAAACGGCAGAAGCCATGAAGCTATAAACGTTGTTATGGAATACCAGTGAATACACCTGAACACTTGGTGAGTTGCACAGTATGCACTAACTGGTAATGCAGTAAGAGCTTTTAAGATATCTTTAAATCATGCACCGGACTTCTAATTTTGAAATGCAATAAAGGACGACATCGAACTGAAATGTTTGTGCATCAGCTATGTGGCCTTCACACTGGCACACTCCTCTGTGTTGCACAGCTTGTAACCACCTTAATTCTGATGTTATTCCTATTTATATATTTTGATATCAGAACCTTTTTATTATTTGAAGGTCAAATGTAGGGAGTGAATTGCATTTGATTTGAAGAGCTGTATTATTCTTTATTATTCCTTAACAGATTTATACAAACTCGGTTTGGGGGAATATCTTCTGAGGAGTGGAAACACAAAGTGATGTCATTCCATATGGATTTGTGTCTGCAAGCAGTTCTCTCTGAGGGGGAATCGGCATTCACCACTGTCAGGCTACTGCATGCACTCTTTGATATGCACTTCAGTGAATCTGACTTCCTCTTAGATCTGTACTCTCATGTCAAAGACTGCAAGGCACAAATGATCAGTAGCCTCCTCCCAGCCCTGAAGCCATTATACCAGTCAGCTGGTCTGATCTGGTCCATAGACCTGTCAGAGAGAAAGGCCTCCCTTCTCCTGGAGGTGATGAAACTCCAGACCCAGAAGAGACCAGTAGAGCTGAGAGGCTGGTCAGATGAAGAGAGTGAAGTGAGGAGTTTCCTTCAGTGTCTGCCCTACATATCACAGCTTAGGTGTGTAAAAATAAAGGCATTCTTGTATTTCTGTGAAATATGTGATATACATACTGTATGGGAATATAGGCCGTAAATACAGGGAAGAGCTGCAATAAATGGATCAAGATGTTTGTCATTTGCAATTGACAAAATGTTGGATTGAACTACTTGTATTCTTATGCGTTATCTTTTTGTAACAGATTGACTCAACCTCAGCTTGAGCAAACATCTTCTGTGGAGTGGAAACACAAAGTGAAGTCATTCCTCATGGATCTGTGTCTACAAGCATTCCTTCCTGAGAGGGACTCACCACCCACCATTGTGACTCTGTACACACTGTTTGATGAGCAGTTCAGTGAATCTGACTTCCTCTTAGATCTGTACTCTCATGTCACAGACTGCAAGGCACAAATGATCAGTAGTCTCCTCCCAGCACTGCAGCCATTATACCAGTCAGCTGGTTCAGTCTGGTCCATAGACCTGTCAGAGAGAAAGGCCTCTGTTCTCCTGGAAGTGCTGAACCTCCAGACCCAGAAGAGACCAGTAGAGCTGAGAGGCTGGTCAGATGAAGAGAGTGAAGTGAGGAGTTTCCTTCAGTGTCTGCCCTACATATCACAGCTCAGGTGTGTAAAAATAAAGTCATCCTTGTGTTTCTATGAAATGTGTGATATACATCTGGCAATATAGACTGTAAATACAGGGCAGGGCTGCAATAAATGGATCACAATGTTTGCCATTTGCAATTGACAAAATGTTGGATTGAACTAATTGTATTATGTGTTTGTTTTTTTGTTACAGATTGACTCAACCTCAGCTTGAGGGGAGATCTTTTGAGGAGTGGAAACACAAAGTTAAGTCATTCCTAATGGACCTGTGTCTGCAAGCAGCTCTCTCTGAGGGGAACTCTGCACTCCCCACTGTCAGGACACTGTACAAACTGTTTGATGAGCAGCTCTGGGAATCTGACTTCCTCTTAGATCTGTACTCTCATGTCAAAGAATGCAAAGCACAAACTGCCAGTAGTCTCCTCCCAGCACTGCAGCCATTATACCAGTCAGCTTGTTCAGCCTGGTCCATAGACCTGTCAGAGAGAAAGGCCTCCGTTCTCCTGGAGGTGCTGAAACTCCAGAACCAGAAGAGACCAGTAGAGCTGAGAGGCTGGTCAGATAAAGAGAGTGAAGTGAGGAGTTTCCTTCAGTGTCTGCCCTACATATCACAGCTTAGGTGTGTAAAAATAAAGGCATTCTTGTATTTCTGTGAAATATGTGATATACATACTGTATGGGAATATAGGCCGTAAATACAGGGAAGAGCTGCAATAAATGGATCAAGATGTTTGTCATTTGCAATTGACAAAATGTTGGATTGAACTACTTGTATTCTTATGTGTTATCTTTTTGTAACAGATTGACTCAACCTCAGCTTGAGCAAACATCTTCTGTGGAGTGGAAACACAAAGTGAAGTCATTCCTCATGGATCTGTGTCTACAAGCATTCCTTCCTGAGAGGGACTCACCACCCACCATTGTGACTCTGTACACACTGTTTGATGAGCAGTTCAGTGAATCTGACTTCCTATTAGATCTGTACTCTCATGTCATAGACCGCAAGGCACAAATGATCAGTAGCCTCCTCCCAGCCCTGAAGCCATTATACCAGTCAGCTGGTCTGATCTGGTCCATAGACCTCTCAAAGATAAAGGCCTCCATCCTCTTGGAAGTGCTGAACCTCCAGACCCAGAAGAGACTAGAGCTGAGAGGCTGGTCAGATGAAGAGAGTGAAGTGAGGAGTTTCCTTCAGTGTCTGCCCTACATCTCACAGCTCAGGTGCGTAAAAATAAAGTAATTCTTTTGTTTCTGTGAAATGTGTGATATACTGTATGGCATTATACGGACTGGACTGCAGTTGTAGCGAGATGTGCTTGAATATGCCTATAAGCAGTGTTGGTTAAGTTACTTTTAAAAAGTAATAGGTTACTTTACTTTAGTTACTGATTTCCATTGTAATCGAATTGCTCTATTCATTACTAAATTTAAAGGGTAACTCGTTACTCGTTACTTTACTTTACTTTTTCGCGGGAAAAGGTATTTTCAACCAGTGAACTAGCACAGTGCTTTTCAAAGTGGGGTCCGGGGAGGCCTGGGGGGGCTAGGGGGGCCACGGCAGGTTGGCAGTAAAAGTATAGCAAAACAAAATAAATAATCCAATCAGCATAATGACTAACACAAACCAAAATAAGTGAAAAATAAGCTAAACAATAGAATGTCTCCCAATCCTGCCCACTCCCACTCAAAATCAACCCCAATCCCGTTTCGTCAAAAAAACGAATCTTTTTTGTTTGTTTTTGAAAGAAAAAATAAGCGCCATTCCCACTCACGTTCATTTTTATTCCCGCTCCTGCCCACTCCCATTCATCTTTAAAATTTTGACTCCCATCCCGCGGGAATACCGCAGGACCCGCGGGACCCGCGGGAATTCCTGAAAAATGTCATCCTCTAATGCCCACATGACCTCATCATAAGCCTGCCAGCTGTACTGCCTCCGTTGACAAACAATAATCTATGGCATCTCTGAGCATTTCTACTATTATTGTTATATGGGGCATTGCCTCACAGACCAAGACTCTACAGTAGTTGTGAAAGGGGGAGCACAAAAAAAAAATGTGGCACGAGTCTGCTGAGGGGGGGGGGGGGGGGGGGGGGGGGGGGGGGGGGGGGGGGGGGGGGGGGGGGGGGGGGGGGGGGGGGGGGGTGGGGGGGGGGGGGGGGGGGGGGGGGGGGGGGGGGGGGGGGGGGGGATGTCTTGGCTGGAATGTGCCGGTAAATGGGGGGCCTAGTCGTGGTAAAATTTGGGAACCTCTGAACTAGCACACCTCATATACACCTGCTTGTAGGCAAACTAGTAGTCTCTTGAAATTATACTGTCATTATCACATCTAAAATGCATTTCATGATTGCCCTATAGGCCAATTTATATAACAACATTGTCAATTAAGTCGAATCTAATCTAACACAGCGCCATTAAGTATTTGGGTAGAATCTGCCTAATGCAGACAATCCAACAGTAAGCATGTTTTAAGCTTTTAAAGAGAAACCAACTCAGTTTAAAAATGCAGTAGGTCTTGTATGCAGGCAGGTGTTCTGCTTCAAGATCATAATATTTTCCATTCGTGCTGGAATGTGGCCTCAACGCAATAGTGTTGCTTGCGCTGTCGTTCTCACATTATTCCCAATTACTTGACTCGCACTGGCTGCTGCTGCTGTGCTGATGAGGAGGCTACCCAAACTCTGTTTTTTGGTTGTGTATTTAACCAATATGTCATCATCAGCAAGCACAACAGAGGGCATGGCATTTGCAATACAGCATACATTTTCATTCATGGCCTCGCATAACTGGTTGGGACTCAGAATGGAATACATAGCCTAGTAGGATTTCTGCAGCATCGAATCATTTTCCCTTTTACCTCCGCTTAAACAAATGGTGGTGGAACTCACAAGTATTCTAGAATGAGCCACGTTAAACAAATCTCACCACGATGGGCTCATGAGAAATCCCAGTGAAAGTAGCCTAGACCAGTGGTTCTCAAACTTTTTGTGTGAAGTACCACCCGAGAAAATATTGAGCTCTCCGAGTACCACCTTGACAACCAACATTAGAATATCGCAACAAAGGCCTTCCATATTCACTTTTGCCAGTCAATACAGGAGAGGTTCATAACGGCATCAACAGCTACAGTCACATTCAGTGCAAGTTTGTTTTTAAATTTCTTGCTTGCCTAGTATTATTCTGCATTATGTTTTCAGATTCATACAGTTCAATATTACAAAATGTGAGACCAAAGAGACATTTTCGACTGCAACAACTTGATCAGCTTTCAAATCAATGCACAAAAAATGAATTCTTCCAAGTACCACCAGAGATGTCTCAAGTACTACCAGTGGTACGCGTACCACAGTTTGAGCACCACTGGCCTAGACCTTGCATGCACGGGGAGCAAGGGTAGCCTGCGTGTGCGCTTTCTCTCACACCCGCACCGAGAGCTGAAAAAGGGCTGGGGAAAAAGCCCAGACAGCACTGCGCGCAGATCTACTCAAACATTTTGATTTATCAGCAAACCTGACGATGATTTCACTGCCCAAATTAAATTGAGAAACGACTGTGATGGCAGTGCAGTAACTGTAATGACGTTACTGAAATTTGAACAGTAATGTGTTACGTTCCTACGTTACTGCCAAAAGTAAATAAATTACAGTAACGTGTTACTTAGTACCTACTTAGTAATGCGTTACCCCCAACACTGCCTATAAGTTACCTGTTATTGGACTTAATTCTGCTGATTTGTCATTTCTGGAAGGTCTATATTAATTATGTTTTATTTAAATTGGTTAGCCTACATGACTGGATATTGCCTCGTTGTGGTAGGCCCAAGCGCTACAATTCTGCGAGAGGAGACGGAAGGTTTTATTAACGGCAAAAATGGATGAAGTAGGCTATAGAGACCGAATCACAAGGAAGCAGGATTTCATGCTTATGGACGGGGACAACTAATTAGTGTGCACTATGAAGATGGTGTGTCTGTTTTACCCCCACGATATTGTCTCATAATAAGGACACATGGGGTGTCTGAAATGTTTTCAAGGAAATCGCCAACATGCGAAGTCAGAGAGAGAGAGAGAGAATTGCGCACGTGTGTGTCTTGGTGAGCGAGAGAGAGGGAGAGAATTGCACACACCTGCGTGGAGCTGCCCCCACGAGTAATTTAAATACTCAAATACTCATACTTTTAATAGCCTACATTTTTTTTACCTGTGACGTCACACAGCCCCCCTTTCCATGTCCAAATTTATGTCTAAAGTAGTCTCAATCGAAGGGAATTTGTTTGTGCTCATTTGTGCTGTGAAAATTAACGCTTCAATCACTTGTTTTGTAAAGTTACAGCCGTTTTATTTTATTATTATGCTATTATTATGCGATTATTTTATTAATAGCACAAACATTTTTTTTACAGCACAATCCGGCACAAACATAGCACAAACAATCTGCAGTGTTATTTCAGCATTTTGGGTCTGAGGAGGGGCCAGCCTCACGCAGGTGTGTGTCTTGGTGAGCGAGAGTAAGAGGCCGAGGCTGTATGCATTTGAGGAGTACTTTGTCTGAACGTTGTGAATTGCCCCTTTTTAAATGTGAGCAGCGGTTTCACCAGCGCTGGGTGGAAAAGCTTTTGGTGTGGCAGTTGACGAACATATGCTTTTGCCTACTCATTTATTTGCGTTAATTTTAATAGCGCGTTAATTTGCAGTGTAATTAATTAATCTAATTAAGACGCTAAAGTTACAACCTGTACTCTTAGTCCACGGGCCAGGTGAGATGTCGGTACCACTCAGAGGGGCAAAGGTTGCTTATATTTTTTGAAAAGATACATGTCTGAAGTTAACATTTTTGTATGATAACCCTTCTGGAAGTACAGCCAAGTTAGGGTTATCATCCGTTAAAGTAACACCCCCCCATCAAAAATAAAGGTTTTTAAGATGGGTGCCTGTCTTTCTACTGGCCCTTGTTTAAGACATATAGGGATGGTTAATTTTGTTATGTGTGGTATCGTTGCGAAGGGGAGACTCTGAGCTTTCATCCGACACCTTTTGAGAACATTTTGGTTAAGTATAGCCCTCCCTGCAGCGCTTCAACCATTTACTCAGACACATTTTTTTCAATTTTTTCGATATCATCTCTTGTCGTTTCATACTGTGGCATCAGGGAGCTTCAGAAAGACCTATTTAAAACTCTAAAATATTGTCTTGAGTATCAGGAATGTGAAAATGTATCCTTTCACTATGTTATCCCATGTTTAGGGGGTGATTTTCAGTCTTGTATGAGGCATGGTATTTTTTTCAAAACACAGTTTTGCCATTTTCTCATAAAGTTCAGGAAGTAATACCTCTAGGTGCATTTTGCAGTTGGTTGTCATAGCTTGTTGTATACCATATGAAAGCTTGGAGTGGGTAGTATATTCAGATATGATCATATTTGGTGTACCTGTTTGCAGAGCAATGTTAACTAGGCAAATAATTTTCCATAACCAGTATCAATTATATAGTTTCTCAGTGATTTCATTGTGTTATATGGTGTCTGAATCCTGACTACTTGTCCTAAAATCAATGTTGTTATGCGCCCAGAGGTTAACCAGAAATATATGTGATAATGTCCCCTTTGATATTAGTCTTGCAACTGAAATCATAGCAATTGTGTGAAAAACACAACATAAACTCATCCCTTAACTTGTCCCTTTTTAGTAGTCATGTGAAAGTGAAGTGAAAGCCCAACTAGTTACCTCCTACACCCATTCACAATTTGACACAGCACTCCACTACACACTGTGCACACGACACACAACAAAATTGCCTTCATGCCTCACCCGTGCAACTGGGGCAGCCCCCAAAGGGCATCCGAAAGGGAGCAGTGCAGCGGGACGGTACCATAATTGGGGTGCCTCAGTCATGGAAGAGGATGGTGGAGAGCACTGGTTAATTAATCCCCCCACTAACCTGGCGGGTCCTGAGTGCAGTTGCACACTTGCAGGAGGAGAGAAGTGCTGCACACTCTCGAGTTAAATAAACAAGATTTTAATGTGACAACCCTGGAGGCCTTGGTCGTACCACATGTATCATGATTTACAGCAACATTTAAAAACCCTCCGCAAGAACACTTGATTTGAGGTGAAGATCATGAAGAGGTTTGCAAAGGAAGAGTGGGGTACAATGTCATCAGAGCTTTGCAAAGATAGCACGAGTTCTGAACTTCATACTGCTGCAACAACTACTACACCATGCCACCGATGAAGCAACATGCATACATGTATTCACATGTGTTGGTGTACCAACTGAGCAACTGCAGCTCACTTTCCAGGCATACACTGAGACCCATCCCTAGACCCAAGCAGCAGTAATGAACAATGGAGTAGAGTGAAGTAGAGTAGAGTACTGTATGGTACAGTAGAGTATAGTTCAGTAGAGTACAGTGCATTACAATAGGAGACCATGCTGAGCATTGAGCTCTATGAACCTGGTAGTCACAGTAGATGTAATGGGTTTGTTATTGCCCTGCTACTCTACATGTGCTAATGTCACAATAGCACAGAACCTCATATCACACTGAGTAGTACTCCCTGCACATGCACTGTAAATGTAGAGAGTAGGACCAACTGTGGCATTCATACAGTTACATAACAGCCATGTTACACATACTGTAACAGCACATGGGGCAGTTGTGGCGTAGTGGTTCAGGAGATGGACATCAGATCAGAGGGTTGCAGGTTGAAATCCCACCTGTATACTGACTTATGCATAAAACTGTATACTGTATACTACATACCACGTTAGAAAGAAAAAATGCATACACAAAGAAGATGTACACTTACCTGCTACTTAGGTACACCTTCGTGGGCTGATATTGGGCTGGGTACTGGGCTGTAGCCTACCCCTTTTGCCATAAGAAGCCATTTAACTGCCTGCAACAATGTTCAAGTAGACTGGGGCATTGTAATGATGCTTGATTGGTACAAAGGGGTCCAACGTGTGCCAAGAAAACACCCTCTGCTAAAATTATATTTTTGTCTTCTGAATGGTCAGTATACAGTCCTCACCAGTAGTATTTGGGTGCACAATGACAATGACAGCTTCCAAACATGTTTTGCATTCATCAATGAGCTTTTTGCACTTTTCTGATGGTATTGTCCCTCACTCTTCCTTTGCAATATGTTCAACTTCTTCATGATCTTCAAGTGTTATATCACAGAGAGTTTTTACATTTTGCTATAAATCATGACACCTCTGATACAGTCTAGGTCTTCAATACCAGATGCAACAAAGCCCTGCTGCCTGTTCAAACCACTACCCAAGACCGAAGTTGGCCTTTAGGTTTGTAGATGATAGACCTGCTGGTTTTCCTGCAAGAGGGCCTGTCTGGGAACACCAGATGTGTCATTATTGACTAAACAAAACCATTAAATGAAGAGCATCTCAAAAGGACTAGGCATGGACCGTTGCTAGATAGGGCACCAGGCTGCCGCCTCTCTCTCGCCAATCCTTTCCTGTCACAAAATGAGCCATAAAAGACCAAAAAAAGAGGCCTAGGCCTCTAGAGGACATCTAATTGAAAGTAACAAAGAACTATTTTTCATCAAATTACATTTTAAGTTCAGTACTTTACCTTTACCTTTACTTGAGCAGATTTTGGATGAGTACATCACTTTTACTTACCCCTCGAGTAAGATTTAAGAAAGATAGGCCTACGCTCACTTGAGTACAACTTCAACTCTTTTCCCATCTCTGCTGCTAAGCACATGTAAAATTAAGATACATGTAGGTCTGACATGTAGTAACCGAACATTTTTAAGTCATATTTAACATGACACAATATGTCTACAAAAGTTGACACGATATGTTTAAAGGCCTATTGTATTTCTCACACATTTGCTATGATTTCGGTTGGAAGACTAACATCAAATGGGCCATTATCACATATGTTGCAGATGTTGTAGGCTATATAACCTCTTGATGTATTGCATCACAACACTGATATTAGGACAAGTAGTCAGGATTCACGTATCATAACACAATGGAATCGCTGAGAAACTGTATCATTGATGCTGGTTGGTAAGGAAAATGCTTTGTTGCTAGGCAAATAGGTACAGCAAATATATCATAATATCCCATACACTGCAAACTCCAAGCTTTAATATGGTGTATAATGAGCTATGATAACCAATTGCAGAATGGCCCTAGAAGCGTTGCCAGTTTACCACTACATGGAACTGATAGAGTAGTGTGGGGTCATGTACAATGCGGTGTAAAAAAGAAAAGTGGAGTGGGAGTCAGATATATTACGGTTACCACTCAAATTCATCTTCAAGGTTGAAACGTCTTGAGGTATTTTGGACATATAATTAAGTTTCAGTCATAACAACAAATTGGCAACCATTGCTATGCAAATAGGATACTATGCTAATACATGGTCATATCTGTATACTATACAATCCAAGCTTTCTTATGATATACAGGGCCGCTGACAGCTTTGCCTGGGCCCTGGACAAAAAAAATCTGAGAGGGCCCCAAATTAAATCAATAGGCCTACAATGTGATGAGGATCCAATCCTGGGCCCCCTCTCTCTCTGGGCCCGGGACATGACCCCTTTGTCCACGCCCCCCCCCCCCCTGTCGGCTTCCCTGATGATATATAACAAGCTATGATAACCAACTGCAAAATGTCTCAAAAAGGCCTTGCCTCCTGACTATACGAGACATTAGCACACAAAAAAACAGCAACAAAAAAGTGGTATGCCTGATACAAGACTGAAAATCACCCCCTAACATTGGGATAACATAGTGAAAGGATACATTTTCAGATTCCTGATACTCGAGACAGTATTTTAGAGTTTAAAATAGGTCTCTCTGATGCTCCCTGATGCCACAGTATGAAAAGACAAGAGATGATATCGGCGAAAATGGAAAAAAATGTGTCTGAGTAAATGTTTGAAGAGCTGCAGGGAGGGCTATACTTAACCAAAATGTTCTCGAAAGGTGTCGGATGAAAGCTCAGAGTCTCCCCTTCGCAACGATGCCACACACAACAAAATTAACCCTCCCTATATGTCTTAAACAAGGGCCAGTAGAAAGACAGGCACCCATCTTAAAAACCTTTATTTTTGATGGGGGGGTGTTACTTTAACGGCTGATAACCCTAACTTGGCTGTACTTCCAGAAAGGTTATCATACAAAAATGTTAACTTCAGACATGTGTCTTTTCAAAAAATATAAGCAACCTTTGCCCCTCTGAGTGGTACCGACATCTCACCTGGCCCGTGGACTATCTTATGTGTTATCTTTTTGTAACAGATTGACTCAACCTCAGCTTGAGCAAACATCTTCTGTGGAGTGGAAACACAAAGTGATGTTTTTCCTCATGGATCTGTGTCTGGAAGCAGCTCTCTGTGAGAGAGAAAATGCACTCATCACTGTCAGGACACTGCATATACTCTTTGATGTGCAGTTCAGTGAATCTGACTTCCTCTTAGATTTGTACTCTCATATGATGTACCACAAGGCACAAAAAATCAGCAGTCTACTCCCAGCACTGCAGCCATTATACCAATCAGCTGCTGCAGTCTGGTCCATAGACCTCTCGAAGAGAAAGGCCTCCCTTCTCCTGGAGGTGCTGAAATTCCAAAACCAGAAGAGACCAGTAGAGCTGAGAGGCTGGTCAGATGAAGAGAGTGAAGTGAGGAGTTTCCTTCAGTGTCTTCCCTACATCTCACAGCTCAGGTGTGTGGAAATAAAACCATTTGTGTGTTTCTATGAAATGTGTGAAATAGATATTGCAATGAAGACTGTAAATACAGGGCTGAGCTGCAATAGATGGATCACAATGTTTGCCATTTGCAATTGACAAAATGTTGGATTGAACTGATTGTATTATGTGCTTGTGTGGCCTGCGTTATCTCTTTACCGTAATATTTTTTTTTATATTTTTAATATTTTTAAGATGTTTAGTGACTACGCCACTCTCATTTATTAGGGTGAGAGAACCCAACCATCAAACACTTGATTTGACTTTCCCCGCAACAGGTTGGTGAATAACAAGAGATACAACTGTCATACAATCCAGAGTTCTTTTTATTTTCTTTCTTTTCGTAATGAATCTCTTTCTGAAAATATGCCTCACGGGCTCAGTCACATATAAAAATATAGCATATGAAGGCACGTCATCTCAATATACAAAATGTGCAAATGTGCTAGTTGCACGAGAGGTAGACCAAAATAACAAAAAAATTGCACTGCAAACAAAGTTAGTAAATCACAATAAAAAAAATAACAAACCAAAATAACACACAAAATCCCCACACTGATAACAAAACAAAACAAAACTGCCAAAAGGGCAAAATTGGTAATGGCCACCGCACACACACACACACACACACACTTGTTAGACACACGTATTTGGTCTCTCCCTACAGCAAGTACAGGTTCCAAAAAGGATTCTGGGGTTTAAGATGCGTCTCCCAGTAATACTTCAGTGTTCATACCCTAATCATATACACAAGCTCCGTCTTGGCAGTTACTAAGTAGAAACTTACACGAGCCCCTTCGTCTCGGATGTTAGAGTGAAAAACCTACACAAGCCCCTTCGTCTTGGATGTTACTAAGTAGAAACGTACACGAGCCCCTTCGTCTCGGATGTTAGAGTGAAAATTACACAAGCCCCTTCGTCTTGGATGTTAGAGTGAAACTTACACGAGCCCCTTCGTCTCGGACGTTACAAAGTGAAAGGCTGCATAGGATAAATCACTTTCACAATAGGACAAAAAAAGAAAAAAGGTTGGGAAAAGAACAGTAATGCCCCCCTTCTCTAATGATACTGCATCAGTGTAGTCGAAGGCACCAACTCCTCCTATGTACATTTAACGAGAAAGTTACCATTAGAAACGGCGTTTATAAATCGATTAAGCAGGAGCTGTGTATTGTGGAAATGCGGGCGCTCCCACAGGTGCAACCACGACACCACAACGCGATATCAAAAGCACCACGCCGCCATCACACCTGCGGAGCACACACAACTCCCTACACAAGTCAAGTGCTAAGCATCTCTTACAGAAAATGAAGGCATTACCTCCAGATCAGGTCTGCCAAGCGCAAGTCGGGATATGGGTCACGCCGGGTTCCAGCTGGGTACCGTGCATCAAGGAAACTGTGGCACATGCAAGTTAAATCAATAAACGCTAAATAAAAAAATGCCAGATTCAGGCACATGCCGACAGAGAAAACACGACATTACCTTTGGTTCTCTCGAAGCGGCACGCAAGTAGTCAACCACAAAGGGCACGAAGTGGAAGCACGCCACCAGTGATACTGCGATAGAGTAATATTACATCAGTCACAACAGAGACTACATTCGCATAACACATGAGAGAAACGTACGGACCGCAACTTTACCTCGAGTTTGCCGAGCTCGGCATACAAGCTCCAGAACAGTAGCCGACTGCCAGCTGGGTTCACGCCAGTTGCGGATGGACAGGGCTGCGATTAAGTTAAATGGCGTCAGTAACCAACAAACTAAGTACATTACAATGCACCAAAAGAGCAATGAATCAACCGAGAAGGACGCCTACCTTTCCCGTACGATGGCTCAACCCCAAACTGGAGGGACAGAGAGAGCGGCGTGCCAACGCTGCACTCGACAGCATCAAAAACACAGCGTCTGCTAGCTAGCTACCACTGCGATGACTTATGCTACATACCGGAAGGAAAGGGGAGTGTCGTTTACCCCGTCAGAATAAAAGTTCAGCATGACCACCGGTCACATACACCCCCACCTCGGAATGGAACCGTCCCGGTGACCCAACCTCGCACCCTGACCTACTAGCTTAAACAGACCTGGGAGGCCCCTCTGACGGGTGAGCTGCAGCCCCTTCCTCACCCCCCACCGCGGCCACAGATCGAGGTAGTCGGTGTGGGTTTGAGTGGCAACCCCGTTGTGCCCTAGATGACCGACGGGGGATAACCTCGGCGGACACGTCATCTTCCACCAATGGCCTTCCTACATCTTGTGGTGGCGAAACGGGGACCGTAGGGGACTCGTGTTGTTCTGCACCCGGTGCAGGTGGGTCAGCTACTCTGACTGGGGATGCTATACTGGGCCCCATGAACTCCTGTTGTTGGATTGGTGTTGCCGGCACCAACCACTCTGTATCCTCCTCTGACTCGTCTTCCTGGTTAGACGCACCCGACTCAGTGCCTCTTTCTGGTGTCCCTGCGCTGGGCCCTGGCTCTGGCCCGGGGCAGGGGGAACAGACCCGTAACTCCGTGCGATGGATGTTCTTCACTGGTCCTTCCCCCTCTACGGGACAGATGGCGTAGACTCTACCCTCATCATCCAAGCATCTGACCACTCGATACTTGACTGGGCCCCATACGTCCTGAATCTTATTTCGGCCTTGCACATGATTTCGTCGATAGACAATGGTGCCCACCGGGAGAAGCTCTGCGTTGGCCTGGGGCTGACAACTAGCTCTTTTCGCAGCTGCCTCCTCCAGATGGCGCCCGGCAAGATCATATGCCACTCTGAGGCGTTCTTGATGTTCTTGTACCCAATCCTCAACAGAGCCTTCCCCATCGCAATCATGGAAACCCAGGAGGGCATTCACGGGTAAGAAAGGTTTGCGCCCAAACATGAGTTCATAGGGGGAGTATCCAGTAGAAGAATGCACGGTGGTGTTGTAAGCAAAGACTACTTGGGGAAGGTGTTTTGGCCACTGTCTCTTCTTCGCTGGCGGGAGCGTACGCAGGAGGTCATGCAGGGTGCGGTTGAACCGCTCGCATTGGCCATTCCCCTGGGGATGATAGGGGGTAGTGCGGCTCTTCTGCACCCCGTAAAGAGTACACAAGCTCCTCAGAAGGTCATTCTCGAAACTTCTCCCTTGGTCGGAATGGATGCGTTTCGGGACACCGTAAGAATAGAACCATTTCTCTGTTAGAATACGGGCCACTGTATTTGCTTTCTGATTAGGTGTAGGGTAAGCTTGAGTAAACTTTGAGAACACGTCGGTAATAACCAATACATTTTCTTGCCCATCACTAGCTCGTTCTAGGAGGGTGAAGTCGAGCGCAATTACCTCCAAGGGTTTGGAAGCGAGAAGATGGCCCGGAAAAGTCCTCAGTTTGGGCTGACCCCCCTTAGACACGATACACCGCTCGCACTTCGAACACCACTGCTCCAGATCCTTCTGGAGGCCCGGCCAATAACAACGCTCTCGTATGAGCCGACCGGTTCTCTCCCCACCCTGATGGCCGTGATCGTTGTGCAAGGCCGAGAACACCTCACTCCGAAGTGACCGGGGCAACAGCAACTGAAGGGTTTCGACGGCGTCCCCGGGTAGTCGTACCCGCCGATACAGAACACCATCCCGGGCCTGGAGCCTAGGCCACTGTCGAAGAAGCTTAAGTACATCCGCCGATTCCAGCTTGCGCTCATCGGCTGTCGGTTTCCGCCCCCTCTGCCAGTATCCCAGGACGGGGGCCAGGACTGGGTCTGCAGCCTGTAGAGCTTTAAGCTCTGGTTTGCCTCGAACGGGAAAGGCGTCGATAGTCCCACAAGAAGCAGCGTGGGGACTAACAGGATGGACACTGGGCTGAGCCCGCTGAAGCACCAACGGAATGGCTGTTCCCGGAGCCATCTCCGACATGGAAGCTGGGGCCGGTGGGTCGGGCAAGCGAGACAGGGCATCCGCATTCTTGTTCAGAACTCCAGAACGGTACTTTATGTCAAAGTCGAACAGCGCTAGTTGTGAGGCCCAACGTTGTTCTACAGCACCTAACTTGGCCGTTTGCAGATAACTAAGAGGGTTGTTGTCAGTATACACTGTAAACTTGGTGCCTAGTAGATACTCCCTGAACTTTTCGGTAACTGACCATTTCAAGGCTAGTAGTTCCAATTTCATAGCACTATAGTTGGACATATTGCGCTCGGACGCATGTAGCCCCCGGCTTGCGAATGCCACAGGTCTCCTCTTGCCCTCATGTTCTTGCGACAGTACCGCCCCCAGACCGGCATGACTCGCATCGGTCTCCAAGATGAATGGTTTGGAAAAGTCTGCATACAGCAGTACAGGTGTGCTAACTAGCCTACACTTCAACCCTCTGAATGCAGCTTCGCAGTCATCGTCCCAGTGTCCCTCCAGTGAGCTCGATCCACGCTTCTTCTTGGAGCCCTGCAACGCCCCCACTGCTCTATGTAAAGGGGCCGCCAACCGAGCGAAGCCCTCCACGAAGCGCCTATAGTAGGAGGCAAAACCTAGGAATGACCGTAACTCGGTCAAAGTCCGTGGACGCCTCCACTCTTCTACGGCCCTGATCTTCTCTGGGTCGGTCGACACCCCTGCGGCTGAGATGACATGGCCAAGGTACTTAACCTCAGACTGAAAAAAACTGCATTTCTTGAGTTTCAGTTTTAGGTTGTGATGCTTCAGTCTCTCAAACACCAACTCGAGACGTTGTAGATGTGATTTGAAGTCGCTGGAAAACACCACTATATCGTCAAGATATAGCAGTAAAGAATGGAACCGTTCGTCGCCAAATATGCGCTCCATGAGACGTTGAAAAGTCCCAGGAGCGTTGCATAAGCCGAAGGGCATCCTATTAAATTCAAACAGTCCAAAGGGTGTGCAGAAAGCGGTTTTAGCCTTGTCATGCTCAGCCATTGACACTTGATTATATCCTGAAGCCAAATCAAGGGTGGAAAAGAAGGTGGCCCCCGTCAAAGCATCCAGCGATTCTTCTATTCGAGGGAGAGGAAAGGCATCTTTTCGTGTCTGTGCATTTAACTGCCGGTAATCCACACACAACCGAATAGTACCGTCCTTTTTCTGCACCACCACAATGGGGGAAGAGTAGGGGCTGCAGCTCACCCGCACCACCCCCCTGTCCAATAGCTCGCCAATGTGAGTCCTAACCAAGTCATACTGAGAGGGCGGAAGTCTACGGTAACGTTGCCTCACAGGGGCGTTATCTAGCAATGGAATCTCGTGCTGCACCAGGTCAGTACACCCGATGTCTCCCTCACCCTGACTGAACACACAACTGTACTTCTGAAGAAGTTCTCTACTCTTTTGATCTTGGTCAGGGCTGAGGCTGGGCCACGAGACGGCAGACAAATCAAGGGGGACCTGCTGCGCCTGGATTGTATTGACTTGTACGACACATTCAGTCTCCCCGTCTCTCTCCAGTGTGACCGCCGTCCCAGTCTTAAGTTCTACCGCAAACACTTCACCCAAGGTGGCTCGGCGCGGTAACCACACATCTTGCGCACCAACATTGACTATAGGCACCCACACCCTCCCGTCCTCCACCGAGAGATAAGCTTTGGAGGCCAAGAGGCCAGCTGGCAGTAGGCTAGTGGTAGGCTCGAACAACACAGAACGCAAGGCGCGACCCACATGTGTAGCACAGGTGGCGGCTACCATCTGCAGTGACCCAGCTGGAACCCGCACGGAGGAACGCCCGCCTACTTTAACACGCCCCAGACGCCCCGTTTCCGGTAGACAGTCCAATTTGTGACACTCGGACAATGCATCCTTCCACCCCTCGCTCGCCCTTTGTATGATGGAAGACTGAAATAGAGTGGGACCATGCTGCTGGAAGAGTTCCCCATAACACCCACCAATTACGTTCATACCCAACAGACCAGGAGCCTTGGCGACGCTACCCGAATATGGGTGGTCTCGAACCACTAGAACGCCCATACCGGGTAGGACCTTACCCAGAACTGTAATATCTAGCTCCAAGTAGCCAAGGTACGGGATTTCTAATCCATTAGCTGCCCTTAACTGTAGCCAATTACACTTCTGTAACTGTCCGTCGTCCCCAGACTGAAAATGGCGCTTAAAGAAACTCTCGCTCAAGGTGGTTACCATTGAGCCTGTATCAAGTAAACATGAAACTCTTACCCCTCCCATCTTCACTTCAACGACAGGGCAAGACCCGATAAGGTTGGAATGTTTTTCAGTCATGATTGAGCCGTGAAAGTCCCCTTCTGACGGCCGACTCTCTGCACCAGAGGGGACTAGTTTCCCTGTGGCCCAGAGGCGGCGGCCGCTTCCCCAACTTCGCCACCCTGCACAGCCACCCTCCCACTCATGATTGGCCCCGAACTACTCGAGAGATCAGCCCGACAAAAACGAGCAATGTGATTGGGTTGTCCACAGCGCAAACATATGGGCTTACCGTCGGGTTGAAAACGATATGGCCTACGAGGGGGTCCTGTGGGGCCCTGGCCATGCATGGTGGGTGAGTGTGAGGAGGCCAGAAGCTGCATAATAGTATCTAACTGTGTCTGCTGCTTTCGTAAGCTTTCTTTCATTTCTGACAGGTCATCCTGTGGTTTAACAGTAACGGCGTGGCTGTCAGCTCGACACTCACTCACCAGCAAGGCCTGCGAGTCACAAGAGTAGGAACGAGGGCGTGGTGTACAAACACGCTCCCCATCCTCTACCCAACGAATGGCCTCACCACGCATCACAAGAAAAGAAACATCCGGGTTAAGTCTAACGGACTTCTTAAGTTCCCGTCTTAGCAGCCCATCCCGTACATGCTCAATAAACTGATCTCTAAGTAGGGCATCCGGATTTGGGATTCCGCGGGGGTTGTTACGCTTTATCGCCTCCATCAAGGCCAGCAGGGCATGAGAAAACTCTCGAATGGACTCTCCCTCTAATTGCTTACGCTGAAAAAAATTGTTTCTGAAGAGAGATAAACGACTTAGAACAACCAAAAATATCAGTTAACACAGCCAGTATCTTGTCTGGGTCACTTCGCTCTGCGTAAGGGCGGAACTTAATCTCATTTTTTGCTTCACCATCCAACAAGTCATACAGAAACAAGGCCTGCTCTGCCCGTGACATGGGTCGTACTTCTAAGGACCTCCGGGCCTCCTCAACCCACTCCTCCACCGGCAAGGCATCTGTATTTTTCCCCGAAAACCTAGGACATTTTCTCTCTCTTGGCAAGTAAATGTAGCGTTCAGCTCTGCTGGTTGTACTGGAGGTACCAGCCCCTGAAGCCCCACTCACCTCAGTCACACCAGAATTAACAGGAGTACCAGAAGCCCTGGGTACAGCAGCATTACCTTGATCAATGTTGGAACGCAAATGCTGATTATCAGTCTCCAGCTGTTGGATACGCTCATTCAAAAGTCTAATACGCTCTTCCGGGCTTACATCTGATTCACTGCTGCTCATGACTGGTTGTCCAGAGGGTTCAAAACAGAGAAAGAAAAAAAAACAATTATTCAGGGGCACACACTTGCAAATGGAACGGGGGAGGATGTGTCCTCTTCCGGATTGCCCTGCTGGTGATCGTCAGTGGGGCCCTCCGCTGGCTGGGGGTAATCACTGTTCTTTTCCCAACAAAACAAAAAAGACAAAATGCATACAGAACCCACCACTAACAATTGTAGACAGCTGTATCCACTTAGTTATCCTTTGCCGACTACTGCCAAATGTGGCCTGCGTTAACTCTTTCCCGTAATATTTTTTTTAAGATTTTTAATATTTTTAAGATGTTTAGTGACTACGCCACTCTCATTTGTTAGGGTGAGAGAACCCAACCATCAAACACTTGATTTGACTTTCCCCGCAACAGGTTGGTGAATAACAAGAGATACAACTGTCATACAATCCAGAGTTCTTTTTATTTTCTTTCTTTTCGTAATGAATCTCTTTCTGAAAATATGCCTCACGGGCTCAGTCACATATAAAAATATAGCATATGAAGGCACGTCATCTCAATATACAAAATGTGCAAATGTGCTAGTTGCACGAGAGGTAGACCAAAATAACAAAAAAAATTGCACTGCAAACAAAGTTAGTAAATCACAATAAAAAAATAACAAACCAAAATAACACACAAAATCCCCACACTGATAACAAAACAAAACAAAACTGCCAAAAGGGCAAAATTGGTAATGGCCACCGCACACACACACACACACACACACACACACACTTGTTAGACACACGTATTTGGTCTCTCCCTACAGCAAGTACAGGTTCCAAAAAGGATTCTGGGGTTTAAGATGCGTCTCCCAGTAATACTTCAGTGTTCATACCCTAATCATATACACAAGCTCCGTCTTGGCAGTTACTAAGTAGAAACTTACACGAGCCCCTTCGTCTCGGATGTTAGAGTGAAAAACCTACACAAGCCCCTTCGTCTTGGATGTTACTAAGTAGAAACGTACACGAGCCCCTTCGTCTCGGATGTTAGAGTGAAAATTACACAAGCCCCTTCGTCTTGGATGTTAGAGTGAAACTTACACGAGCCCCTTCGTCTCGGACGTTACAAAGTGAAAGGCTGCATAGGATAAATCACTTTCACAATAGGACAAAAAAAGAAAAAAGGTTGGGAAAAGAACAGTAATGCCCCCCTTCTCTGTGATACTGCATCAGTGTAGTCGAAGGCACCAACTCCTCCTATGTACATTTAACGAGAAAGTTACCATTAGAAACGGCGTTTATAAATCAATTAAGCAGGAGTTGTGTATTGTGGAAATGCGGGCGCTCCCACAGGTGCAACCGCGACACCACAACGCGATATC